>NC_085989.1:8520000-8843125 GCF_030014385.1 Trichomycterus rosablanca
TGCCTTTAATTCCTTCTACAAATACAAGTACACCCATGACCAGCCTCACTAGGACAGACTACAGTTTGCACAGCCTTCTGTCATTTAGAAAACGTACATTCAAAAAATATAGAAAACGTTACATTAAAAAGGTACATACACACACACACACACACACACACACACACACACATATATATATATATATATATTCACCGATCAGCCATAACATTATGACCACCTTCCTAATATTGTGTTGGCCCCCCTTTTGCTTCATAAACAGCCCTGACCCATCGAGGCATGGACTCCACTAGACCTCTGAAGGTGTGCTGTGGTATCTGGCACCAAGATGTTAGCAGCATATCCTTTAACTCTTCTAAGTTGTGAGGTGGGGTTTCCATGGATCGGACTTGTTTGTCCAGCACATCACACAGATGCTCGATTGGATTGAGATCTGGGGAATTTGGAGGCCAAGTTAACACCTTAAACTCGGTGGTATGTGTAAAAATAACATCCACTTGGATGGCAGGGTCAGAGGTTTCCCAGCAGAACATTGCCCAAAGCATCACACTTGCCTTGTTCCCATAGTGCATCCTGGTGCCATGTGTTCATCCTTGGCCGCCAATGACCATCACTGGTTTACCACTCTTCCTTCCTTGGACCACTTTTGATAGATACTGACCACTGCAGAGCAGGAACACCCCACAAGAGCTGCAGTTTTGGAGATGCTCTGACCCAGTCGTCTAGCCATCACAATTTGACCCTTGTCAAACTCGCTCAAATCGTCACGCTTGTTCATTTTTCCTGCTTCTAACACATCAACTTTCAGGATAAAATGTTCACTTGCTGCCTAATATATCCCACCTACTAACAGGTGCTGTGATGAAGAGATAATCAGTGTTATTCACTTCACCTGTCAGTGGTCATAATGTTATGCTTGGTCAGTATACATGTATTTCTATCTTTAATGTGACCTATAATCTGTAAAATTCAACACAGAAACAAACCGAAATTATTTGAAGAGAAAAAATAAGAATAAAACTAAAAACCAAAATAATGTGGATGGTGGTTGCATACCTGTGCACACCCTCTTATAATTGGGGCTGTAGCTGTGTTCAGAATAAGCAACTTACAATGCAAAGTCATGTTAAATAGTAGTTATTGACACTTGCTATCAATTAAAGTGACTGATTAACTCTAGGTTGAAAGGTTGAAAGGTATTATCAGTCAGGAGACGAGTAAAAAAAAAATCCTTGTTATATATACTATATATGGAAGACACTGAAAATTGTCATCTGCAAGTGGATGACATTACAGTGACATTACCAAGGACTGGGCATCCCTCCAAAACTGATGAAAAGCTGGTACAGGAGGCTGCCAAGAGGCAACAGCAATATTAAACAAGCTTCAGGAATTTCTGCCAAGTACTGGTTGTGTAATACATGTGACAACAATCTCCTGTATTCATCATATGTCTGAGATGTGGGGTAGGGTGGCCTTTTCTTATAAAAGCCTGGCTTCATTTTGCAAAAACCTACATCAAGTCTGCCAAAAGCATATGGGAAAATGGATAATGGTCTAATGAGACCAAGGTTGAACTTTATGGCCATAATCCCAAAAGGAATGTTTGGTGCACATCATCAAAATAACACCATACCCACAGTGAAGCATGGTGGTGGCAGCATTAAGCTTTGGACTGTTATTCTTCAGCTGGAATTGGGGCTTTAGTCAAGGTGGAGGGAAATATCTCCAAATATCAGTCAATTTTGGCACAAAACCTTCTGAAGGGGAATTTTGAAATTCCAAAGGATGCCACATCATCAAAAGAATGGCTTCACCAGAAGAAGATCAAAGTTTTGGAATGACCTAGTCAGAACCCAGACCTGAACCCAATTAAAAACCTAAAGAGGGCTGCATGTGCACTGAAGATGCCCCAAAAGCATTGAAAAGAGCCCCAAATCTGTCAGTCATATTCTACATGCTAGCTTTATATAATGTCAGGACCTGTCAGTGTCCCCTTAGTTGTTGACAAGGATGTTTTAAAATGTTAAATTTTAAATTCATGGCTGCACCCTTCATTTAAATTCATTTAAATTCATGGCTGCACCCTTCATTTCCAGAAAATTTCAATTTACAAAACTGCAACAATTGCTGCCTTCAGTTCCAAAATCATTAAAAAGTATCATTAACATGAAAGGTAATGGAACACAGGTTCTTTTATTTCTATTGTATTTATGCATTTTCACCCATTTTCTCCCAATTTAGCATAGTCAGTTTGTCTTCCGCTGCTCGGGGATCCCTGATTGCAGTCGAGGTGGGTATATTGCTGCTCATGCCTCCTCTGACCCGCACACAGAGCAGGGCTTAGCAGAGCCCTTTTTCACCTATGCACTCTGCACAGGCGCCTCTCTATCTGCCAATCAGGGTCCCACATAGTCCGGTCATCCCTCCCTAGCAGAACTAAGAATTAAGAATTAAGCTCGCTAAATGGCGCTCAGCCGACCGGTGGCAAGTCCGAGTTTTAAACCGAGGGGTTCAGAATCTAGGCACTGGTGTGTTAGTGGAATATCCCGCTGCGCCACCTGGGTGCCTGCACGCATCAAAATCTATAGGGGTTCATATTTATTTTGGTTGGAAACGGTGAGGGCGGGAGGAGTAGTAATTGGTCATGTCTGAGAGACTGAGAGAGTGAGAGAGAGCTTATAGTCTGGATTTAACACCATCTGATTTCCACCTCTCTGGACGCTCAAACAAGCTTTAAGAGGAAGAAGATTTTTATGTGGTGATGATGTAAAAGCAGCGGTAAATCAGTGTCTACGTGCTCAACCAAAAACATTTTTTGCTGATGGCATTAAAAAAGTTGGTACGACGCTGGGAAAAATACATCAGAAGGAGACTATGTGGAAAAGTGATGTAATTTGTTTTTAAATTCTTATTAAATTGAGTTTTAAAAAGTGCGGAAACATTTTGAAGAACCCCTGTAAAATGATGCTGATCACTGAAATCAAGTTGTGCTTCTATCTCCAAATCAAAATGAGTGGCATTTTGAAAAAGTGGTTCAATGGTTCAAAAAACCACAGCATCTCAGCTATGAAGTAGCAGCCACCACACACAGACATTGCCAATCATGTCTGCATATAGACGCCCGACCGGCCAATAGCATCAGAATCAAACCCTAGATCCCAGTAGTAGTAGGATAGCGTATTTTACCACTGCGCCACACAAGCGCATGGTCCCTAGTTCTAATAAAAATGTTTAACAGCACATCCCAAATCATTTTCTTCACATTGTTACATGTATTACAGGATGTAAGATTTGTGGGTTTTTTGGCCATTTAAATACATTCAACAATTTTTGGCCATTTAAATACATTCAACAATTTAGCGAAGCTGCTGAATTAATTCACAGTGGTGGGAAATTAAAATTCTCTGTGTAATTTACATTTACTGTGTTCTGAAACTCTTTAATTTCACAATATTGGACTCTGGAGGGGTGAATTAGTGTGAAAGCCTCTGGTTATAACAGACAATCAGCTGCACTGACTTATTCATACTAGAAATGACAAATTCTGTAAATACATGGAAAATTTCAGCATTGATCCTGTTTTGGTGGACCCAGCAATGCAGAACAGAAAAGAACAAAGCAGAAAAGAGCAGAACAGAACAAAATAGAGCAGAACAGAATAAAACAGAACAGAGCAAAATATAACAGAGCAGAACAGATCAGATCAGAACAAAACAGAGCAGAGCAGAGCAGAACAGAAAAAATAGAATATAACAGAGCAGAACAGATCAGAACAGAGCAGAGCAGAGCAGAACAGAAAAAAATAGAATATAACAGAGCAGAACAGAGCAGATCAGATCAGATCAGAACAAAACAGAGCAGAGCAGAGCGGAACAGAAAAAAATAGAATATAACAGAGCAAAGCAGAACAGAACAAAACAGAACAGAGCAGATCAGATCAGAACAAAACAGAGCAGAACAGAACAAAATAGAATATAACAGAGCAGAGCAGAAAAGAACATATCAGAACAGAGCAGATCAGAACAGAACATATCAGAATATAACAGAGCAGATCAGAACAGAACAGAACAGAGCAGATCAGATCAGAACAAAACAGAGCAGAACAGAACAGAACAAAATAGAATATAACAGAGCAGAGCAGAAAAGAACATATCAGAACAGAGCAGATCAGAACAGAACATATCAGAACAGAGCAGAATATAACAGAGCAGATCAGAACAGAACAGAACATATCAGAACAGAGCAGAATATAACAGAGCAGATCAGAACAGAATATAACAGAGCAGTTCAGAACAGAACAGATCAGAACAGATCAGATCATATCAGAACAGAATATATCAGAACAGAACAGAGCAGAATATAACAGAACAGAACAGAATATAACAGAACAGAGCAAAACAGAGCAGAACAGAACATAAGAGAACAGAATAAAACAGAGCGGAACAGAACAGAACAGAGTTCAACAGAACAGAGCAGAACAAAACAAGGCAGAACAGAGCAAAACAGCATAAAACCGAACCGAACAGTGCAGAACAGATCAGAAAAGAACAAAGCAGCACAGATCAGAACAGAACAGAACAGCACAGAGCAAAAAAAGAACAGAAAAGAACAAAATAGAGCATAACAGAAGAGAACAGCACATAACAGAACAGCAGAGAAAAAAACAGAAAAGAACAGAACAGACTTTAACAGAACAGAATATAACAGAGCGGAACCGAGCAGAATATAACAGAACAGAACAGAGCAGAACAGAACCGAGCAGAATATAACATAACAAAATAGATCAAAACAGAACAGAACAGAGCAGAGCAGAACAGAATACAATAGAACAGAACAGAGCAGAACAGAGCAGAACAGAATACAATAGAACAGAACAGAGCAGAACAGAACAGAACAGAATAGAATATAACAGAACAGAATAACAGAACGGAGCAGAACAGAATAACAGAGCAGAACAGAATAACAGAGCAGAACAGATCAGAACCGATCTGAACAAAACAGAACAGAACGGAACAGAGCCGAATAGAGCAGAACAAAACAGAACAGAACAGAATGGAGCAGAACAGAATAACAGAACAGAGTTGAACAGATCAGAACAGAGCTGATCATAACAGAACTGAACAGAAAAGCAGAACATAACAGATCAGATCAGATCAGATCAGATCAGAACAGAACAGAACAGAACAGTACATAGGAGTCTCTGACCTGCTGTTGAGTGGTAGTCGGCAGGGCACCGAGTCCCGTATGCACGAGCCGGTTCCGGGGTCAGCCGGCTCCACGATGACGAAAGGCCTCTCCTCTAGAGTGACCACACGCAGATGCTGACTGTCATCCAGCGGTTTCAGAAAGGGGCCGTAACGCGACCAGGGCCTGTACTCCAGACGCAACACGCCGTTCTCCCATGAGCCCACCTGCGTGATACCAAATGACATTCATGCATTATTAAAATGCTATTAGACAGTCTATTAGAGCTAATGATATTCATGGTGCAGGTAATCTGCTGGTCCTTTTTCATTTTCATCTAAAATTAAGGAGGTAACTAAAGAGGAAACAACTGGTTTAACTGTTTCACTCTGCGGAGAGAAAAATAAATAGCCTCTCTAAAAAGAAACAAAGAAAAAAAAAAAACATTTTAATGAAGAGGACCAGGGACATTTGATTAACCAGGAATGGGGTTTTGATGTTGTAATAGAACCTAGTGTGTATGTATTTGGGGTTAAAACACCTTCCACTTTTTAAGGAGGGCTTCCACATACCAGCAAGGCTGAAATCACAATATACACCCCCCACCCAGCCCCTAATATAAAAAAATGCTCATAACGTCCCTTTAATATACCAGTGTAAAAATTATAAATAAAAATATGGGTTTAAATCTTGGCACTGCTACCGGTTGGCTGGGCGCCCTCTAGCAGGCACAATTGGTTTCCAATCTGCTGGGCGGGAAAAGACCGGACTAAATAGGGTGGGGTTATAAATAATGTGTAAGGACCTTGGTTGCCCAGAAAGTGGAGGAGCACAGAGATCGGGGCGTGGCTCAAGCCGACCTCACAAGCAGATACACCTAAGTATGGGTATGAGGGAATAAGAAAGAATTGGTGCGCCCAGCAGGCGCAGTGGGATAATCCGCTAGCACACCAGCTGGGTGGGAAAAGACCAAACTAAATGGGGTGGGGTTATCAATGTTGTGTAAGGACCTTGGTTGCCCAGGATGGGGCGTGGCTCTACGTACTTGAAGCCGAACTCATGCGCAAATCCACCAAAGTATGGGTATAAGGGAATAAGAAGGGACTGGTGTGCCCAGGACATTCCTATAATGTCTGCAGCAGACACAGTTGGCTTCCAGTCTGCTGGGTGCGAAAGACTGGACTAAGGGGTGGAGGATCTTGGTTGCCCAGGGCGCCTGTACAGAAAGTGGAGGAGCGCAGAGATCGGGGCGTGGCTCTTCATACATGAAGCCGACCTCATAAGCAAATACACCAAAGTATGGTTAACTAAGAATGGATTGTTAGACTGCACACATGTCGTTGGACTCCATCGGGGACCCCGGCTGGGGATTGGCTTCACTAAATTGGGAGAAAAAGGGGGCAAAATGCATAAAAAGAAGGGCAGGAACCCTCGCTCTGTAGAATCCAGGACCAACAGATCAAAAACCCCTGTTGAGCAAGCCAAGGGCGACAGTGGCAAGGAAAAACTCCCTTAAAAATACAGGAAGAGCCCTTGAGAGGAACCAAACTCAGCAGAAACCCCCATCCACGGTGGGTGGCCTGGAGGATCATTTGAATAAATAGGATTTACACCACGTGTCAAAATCCGGCACGCCACGTCATTTTATGTGGCCCGAGAGAGCTTAAAAGATGTATAATTTTCTTATAATACACTGTAAAACCGTACATAAACTGCATCTACCACAATGCAAGTCGATTTTGTGACTCGCAAAGTGACCGCATCCCACCACTAGATGGCCGTGTTTCCACATCAGTGTTTAACTGAGGCGGTTTTCCAACAACTGATGTTGAGAAATATTTACAAATAATCCCAACATATACAAGAAGAAAAAATTGAAGCAGAAGGAGGAAATTTAATGAAAGATGGGAAAGTGAACGTTTGTGCTTCAAGAAGAAAAACCGGTACGTCTCGTGTTATGAGGCCGTGTCTGTGGTAAAGGAGTACAATATAAATGTAGACCTATTCTAAATATACAGTATAAATTTGGCATTTTGACACCAAACATTGAATTTAGCCTTCAAGAGAAACAACAAATTGTACAAGCCTTAAAAGGCAGACTGCAATCACAGCAGGACACGTTACAATCGGCCCTTTGAGGGCCACCATGATGCAGATGTGGCCCTCGGTGAAAATGAGTTTGACACCCCTGATTTACACAAATCATACATACACAAAATTAAATTGAACTAAAAGTTATAACTCGCAAATAATAATAATGTAAACAATTGGAGTTCTTTATTATTTAATCCAGCCTGTGCTCACATCTGTCCATGTTTAAAAGAACAGGAAGGATGGATTGGGAGTCATTTACTTGCATCTGCGACAGCGACAGTATGGCCCACTGTTTAAAGTAATGATTCGATAATGGAACGGCTAGTTGGTCTCACCTCTTCCCAACCCCGAGCTGCTGTGTAGGAGATCACGTCCACCAGTGGATTAGCCAAATAGCCGTCAGCATTGAAAGAGAAGTCTCGTCCTGATAGAGTGATGTTGCTAAAAAACCTGAAAGAGGAACAAAAGAAAGGTGGGGGGGGGAATAAAGAGAGGCTGAGTGAAGGAACAAATTATGGGAGAGGAAGGCCGATAAAGAGCGGGAGAGTAGAAGAGGAGAAGCGAGGGAGAGAGAATGATAAAGCGAGGCAGAGTAAAAGCAGGCAGAGATAAAGACAGCGACAGATAGAAGTTCCATTAGTCACCTTTCCACTCGGTATACACTGTGTGTGTGTGTGTGTGTGTGTGTTTTTTTAATGCTTCAGGGTTTTTATACAAAATATCTCAAAGACACCCGCTGTGCAAAATTCGGCACATTCTTGGCACTCGGTGAATACAGAGGCATAAATGATGCGCCAAATGAACGGCTCAATCAGAAGTAATAGGGATTCATTTATTCGGTTATTTTCACGAACCGTTTCATTCTGGTCCGGATCGCTGGGGCCGATTGCTACCTGAATTGCCGTAGGATTGCTAGGATCGCCTCATAGTGCAGATTAACCAGTAAACGTGAGGCACTTGAACGCTACATGAATGATAAACGTTAATTCGCTAAACACAAACCTTACATTTTTAATTCCAGGTAGGTTCTTAGATAAAGTATGTACAGTATATATTGTGCGACTCCATATAAATGCCTGTGGTTTTGCATTGAGATGACCAACCAGCTCATGGTCCACATACTTTTGCCATCTAGTTGTAAACTTCCACACACACCTAAACTGTTTGGGTTGTGGTCACTGCTACTGTTACTAATACACAACATTGGTAACTTCATACGAAGGATCTTCAAAAAGTTTCCACACTTTTATATTTTGGTTGGAAACGGTGTGGGCGGGAGGAGTAGTAATTGATCGTGTCTGAAAGACTGAGAGAGCTTATAGTCCGGATTAAGCGCCATCTGATTTCCACCTTTTTGGACGCTCAAAGAAGCTTTAAGGGGAAGAAGATTTTCATGTGATGATGATGTGAAAGCAGCAGTGCGCATCAGTGGCTACACGCTCAACCAAACAAACAAAAGTATTTAATAATAACATAAGACAAGACAAGGTTGTAAACAAGACATACAAACACACGACCTATGCTAAAGCTAAGTGCTAAGCTAAATGCTAAATCTGTACACACAAGAACAAAGCTAAATCTAAACTAAATGCAAAACATGAAACAGGAACCTAAACCCTAAGCTAAGCTAAGAACACGCTATAAGACAGAATCACTAAACAAACATGAACAAAGCTAAACAAGAACTAGACTAAGACAAATAGGACAGGCAAAGACAAATAGGACAGGCAAAGGCTAAGGCTAAGGCAAAGGCAAAGGCTAAGGCAAAGGCAAAGGCTAAGACAAAGGCAAAGGCAAAGGCAAAGACAAAGGCTAAGACAAAGGCTAAGGCTAAGGCAAAACCTAAGGCAAAGGTTAAGGCAAAGGTTAAGGCTAAGGCTAAGGCAAAGGTTAAAGGTTAAGGCTAAGACAAAGGTAAAAACAAAGGCAAACCAAAATAACATGAGCATAGGAAGCAAACAAACCAACATCAAATTCAAATCACAAAAGTTCCCACTGTTGGGCCCACAGCATTCCTCTTAAATGCCAGTGGATAATTATCTGGTGACCAATCACAGTGAGGGGGCGTGGCAGGAGACTGAGAGTGCTCCTGGAGTGAGAGGCGTGGCACTTAAACCAACTCCAGGATAATAAACAGGCTGGAAACGTGGTACGACGCAGGGATAAAAACCCTCATAAATACCTGCGGTTTTGCATTCAGATGACCAACAAGCTCATGGTCAGGTGTCCACATACTTCTGCCATCTAGTGTATGTGGTAAACATACCTAAACTGTCTGGGTTGCGGTCACTGCTACTGTTAGTAATATACAATCTTAATAACTTCATTTGAATACATATGGATTTATGGTCAGATGTCCACACATTTTGGTCTTTGTTATTATACTCAGCTGCAGCACTGCTCCTGCAGCCATAAATCCCAGTTAACATCTGTTTGACCTTCACTGCGGCGCACCATGTATGCATGGATTTTTTTATTACCTCTATAAATATCAGTTTAAATTACTTTATATTTCCATACATCACTTTGTTTATTTGTCATATTTTACCTATCACGGGGTGGTGAGAGGTTTGTAACAGGGGCACCGGGTGTAACCACGCACCTGCGATGTTAGAAGACTGAACATTATTAAAGGATGCTTAACAAATGAACAAAGCTAATAGTAATAAAAAAAATTAAAAAAAATCATGCCAGTTGACTACTGTAATTGGGCATTGGTTGCAGTATCATGCCCACCTGCCATGCCATTAGGACTGACGTGAGGCATGCAGACACAGAGGTCTTGTGTCGATTCCTTTAATCAACAGCCTCATTAACCAGTGATTCAGTTCACTACAGCTCTTCAAATTCTGGTCTCAGTTCCAGCTCCCCACTGGCTCATTGTTAATTGGATCGAACCCGCCAGCTACTCAATCCATCGGCAAACCCAAACTCCCACCAGAAAAAAAACAGACAGGAGAACCTAGTTCTTTCCTGCTGGAAATGTTCCTTTTAGACAATGTTTAGATCATTATGAATGAATTAATTAAAGAGCGTCCAGGTGCAACAGATTCAGCTACTCGATCCACCAGTGAGTTGCACCACAAATGCTAGCCACAGAACCAGACAGCAGGAACCTAGCAAAGGGAGCAAAAAGGGAGCTAAAAGGGAGCAAAAAGCAAAAAACCAACCAAAGGCAGAACAAAAAAGGGTGAAGAAGCTGCACAAGTCGGGCAATAGCACCATATCACAAGGCAGAGCAACTCATCCTGGTTGAGCTCTAATGGGCTCGCATTATGGTGGGTGGTAAGTGTTTTGTAAAAGAAGTGCCAGCAATGTTAAAGGGTTGAGCCCAATCACAGAAGACTTAACCAGGGCAGAGAAACACACAAAAAATACAATAGATAGAGATTTGAAAGAAAAAAAACAGTTAAAATAAAACCAAATTGACAAGTCAGAGTAGAAGAAAAAATAATTAAACCCGACAGCTACTCAATCCACCAGCAACCCAAACTCCCACCAGATAAACAGACAGGAAAACCTAGTTCTTTCCTGCTGAAAAGGTTCTTATTAGACGATGTTTAGATCATTATTATTTAATTTATTAAATAGCATTCAGGTGCAACTGATTCTGCTACTCGATCCACCACTGAGTTACACTGGCGAACCAGACAGCAGGAACATAGCCAACCAAAAGGGAGCAAGAAACCAACCAAAGAAAGAACAAAAAAGGGGCAAAGAGGGTGCTCAAGTCGGGCAATAGCACCCCATTCACAACTCATCCTGGTTGAGCTCTAATGGGCTTGTAGGTGCAGCACAGACTATATGTGAGACTACAGAGAGATGATCACATATGTAAAGAAGCACACTTTTCTATTGAGTATGGAATCCCCAAAGGGACAAAATGCTCTCAATACCTAGGACTGCCTCATATTAAATATTGCGGCTTAGCCTGTTGAGACCTTCAGCTACACCAATCAGGCATAACATTATGACCACCTTCCTAATATATAACACTGTGTATTCTGACACCTTTCTATCAGAACCAGCATTAACTTCCTCAGCAATTTGAGCTACAGTAGCTCGTCTGTTGGAGCCTTCGCTCACCACGTGCATCAATGAGCCTTGGCCGCCCATGACCCTGTCGTCGGTTTACTACTGTTCCTTCCTTGGACCACTTTTAATAGATAGAGACCACTGCAGACCGGGAACACCCCACAAGAGCTGCAGTTTTGGAGATGCTCTGACCCAGTCGTCCAGCCATCACAATTTGGCCCTTGTTAAACTCGCTCTAATCCTCACGCTTGTTCATTTTTCCTGCTTCTAACACATCAACTTTGAGGATAAAATGTTCACTTGCTGCCTAATATATCCCACCTACTAACAAGTGCTGTGATGAAGAGATGATCAGTGTTATTCACTTCACCTCTCAGTGCTCATAATTAAAACGTTCCTCTTAAACAATGCTGGTCGTAGTCGACATTATTAATTAAACGACATAATAATGCACATTTGGTATGTACATACTGTACATACCATGCTGTTTTATATTTGTGCATATTTGCCACACTTGATGCTTCCCTCTTTTTCTAAACACCCTTTTTGCTCTCTCGTTCAGCTCCCGTTCTTCCTTCAGGCGTCTATTCAGCGCGTGCTATTGTAAATGGAAGAGTGACATCCGTGTTCAGACAGAAAGCGCTCTCGATGTCGCTCGCTCACCCGGCATTGTAAAGCATTAGCGGAACACATGTAATGTCAATGGCTGTGTCGCTATGACAACCTCGCAGGGGGCGAGGGAGAGTCGAGGAGGAAAAGACAGGCAGGAAAAGAGGAAAGGGTTATGAACATTGTCACTCGAAATGCTTGCAGATGTGAGAAATATTTCATACTTAATAGCTTTAAACTCGATGCGCATTTTATAATGATGGTGGTCGAGGTAGCGCTTTCTTACCGCCGTCTGACCATGCAGAACAGGACGCAAATATGTTCATGTATCGCCTATACACCGATCAGCCATAACATTAAAACCACCTCCTTGTTTGTTTAGCTCCACTTACCATATAGAAGCACTTTGTAGTTCTACAATTACTGACTGTAGTAATCTGTTTCTCTACATACATTTTTAGCTTGCTGTCACCCTGTTCTTCAATGGTCAGGACCCCCACAGGACCACCACAGAGCAGGTATTATTTAGGTGGTGGAACATTCTCAGCACTGCAGTGACACTGACATGGTGGAGTTTTTAAATACTGTGTCCACTCACTGTCCACTCTATTAGACACTCCTACCTGGTTGGTCCACCTTGTAGATGTAGAGTCAGAGACGATCGCTCATCTATTGCTGCTGTTTGAGTTGGTCATCTTCTAGACCTTCATCAGTGGTCACAAGACGCTGCCCATGGTGTGCTGTTGGCTGGATATTTTTGGTTGGTGGACTATTCTCAGTCCAGCAGTGACAGTGAGGTGTTTAAAAAACTCCAGCAGCATTGCTGTGTCTTATCCACTCATACCAGCACAACACACACTAACACACCACCACCATGTCAGTGTCACTGCAGTGCTGAGAATGATCCACCACCCAAATAATACCTGCTCTGTGGTGGTCCTGTGGGGGTCCTGACCATTGAAGAACAGCATGAAAGGGGGCTAACAAAGCATGCAGAGAAACAGATGGACTACAGTCAGTAATTGTAGAACTACAAAGTGCTTTTATATGGTAAGTGGAGCTGATAAAATGGACAGTGTGTGTGGAAACAAGGAGGTGGTTTTAATGTTATGGCTGATCGGTGTAGATCACAATTGCTTTTGTTGTTTTAATGCATACACTTTGGTGAGGCTTCTAGTACTAAATCTTTTTCCGCTGTAGCTGCGCATTTAACAGTGCAGCAGGGTAAAAAAATCAATGTCCTATAGAAGGACATCATGTACTGAATGCTAGCCAGAGCACAAATCGGAAATGAAGGGGCGTTTCCTGTTTGCACAAGCAAGTAGAATTGTTTCATGTTTTAAATTTTTTAATCGTTGCTCTTCTTCTCTGCGTTTTGCTACAGCTTAGATGCTCGGTTGTCATGGCGACTCCATGAGAACATCTCAGCGCCATCCTAACGGCTCTTAACGGCAGAATGCTAAAAACGAGGCAGCGATGATACCGCTGATTAAGACTAGAAGGAAAAAAATGATGAAAGGAAAACCTCTATCCTTCTTTCCTTGATATACACTCACCAAGCACTTTATTAGGTACACCCACCTGGTATGCACATTCATTGATTAGTTTATAAGCCGATCAGGCAAAAACATTATGACCACCTTTAAAGGCCAAGTTAAAACCATTCCTAAACGATGTTTGCTTTGTGGCAGGGAGCATTATCCTGCTGAAAGAGGCCACAGCCGTCAGGGAATACCGTTTCCATGAAAGTGTGTACATGGTCTGCAACAATGCTTAGGTAGGCGATATGTGTCAAAGTAACATCCACATGGATGGCAGGACCCAAGGTTTCCCAGCAGAACATTGCCCAAAGCATCACACTCCCTCCGCCGGCTTGCCTTCTTCTCATAGTGCATCCTGGTGCCATGTGTTCCCCGGGTAAGCGACGCACACGCACCCGGCCATCCACGTGATGTAAAAGAAAACGTGATTCATCAGACCAGGCCACCTTCTTCCATTGCTCCGTGGTCCAGTTCCGATACTCACGTGCCCGTTGTTGGTGCTTTCGGCGGTGGACAGGGGTCAGCATGGGCACCCTGACTGCTCTGTGGCTAATGCAGCCCCATACGCAACAAACTGTGATGCTCTGTGTATTCTGACACCTTTCTATCAGAACCAGCATTAACTTCTTCAGCAATTTGAGCTACAGTAGCTCGTCTGTTGGATCTGACCACACGGGCCAGCCTTCGCTCCCCGTGTGCATCAATGAGCCTTGGCCGCCCATGACCCTGTCGCCGGTTTACCACTGTTCCTTCCTTGAATCACTTTTGATAGATACTGACTGTAGACTGGGAACACCCTACAAGAGATGCAGTTTTGGAGACGCTCTGACCCAGTCTGTCCCCACATTGCCTTGTACACTTTATCTCCTGCATGTGGTAATTAAAAGGAACCCTCTCCCTGAGTGTGTATACGAGTATATATCAGCCACAACATTAAAACCACTGACAGGTGAAGTGAATAACATTGATAATCTTATTACAGTGACACATCTAGATGGATGGAATATACAGTGAGGGGAAATAAGTATTTGATCCCCTGCTGATTTAGTAAGTTTACCCCCTTACAAAGACTTGAACAGTCTATAATTTTTATGGAAGGTTTATTTTAACAGAGAGAGACAGAATATCAACAAAAAATCCAGAAAAAAAACATTAAATAAAAGTTTTAAATTAATTTGTATTTAATTAAGGGAAATAAGTATTTGATCCCCTACCAACCAGCAAGAATTCTGACCCCCACAGACCGGTTATGTGCCCATGAGGCACACAAATTAGTCCTGTCCCTGTATAAAACACTCCTGTCACAGAATCAGTTTCTTCCGTTCAAATCTCTCGACCACCATGGGCAAGACCAAAGAGCTATCAAAGGACGTCAGGGACAAGATTGTAGACCTGCACAAGGCTGGAATGGGCTACAAGACCATCAGTAAGAAGCTTGGTGAGAAAGAGACCACTGTTGGTGCGATAATTCGAAAATGGAAGAAATACAAGATCACAGTCAATCACCCTCACTCTGGAGCTCCATGCAAGATCTCACCTGGTGGGGTAAGAATGATTCTGAGAAAGGTGAGGTCAGCCCAGAATTACACGGGAGGAGCTTGTCAATGATCTCAAGGGAGCTGGGAGCACAGTCACCAAGAAAACCATTAGTAACACATTCGCCGTAATGGATTGAGATCCTGCAGTGCCCGCAAAGTCCCTTTGCTCAAGAAGGCTCATGTACAGGCCCGTCTGAAGTTTGCCAATGAACACCTGAATGATTCAGAGAAAGCTTGGGAGAATGTGATATGGTCAGATGAGACCAAAATTGAGCTTTTTGGCATGAACTCCACTCGCCGTGTTTGGAGGCAAAGAAATGCCCGGTGGGGATGGTGTTCTTGGGGTCATATCCAGCATTTCTCTGCTCCCAGCTCCCTTGAGATCATTGACAAGCTCCTCCCGTGTAATTCTGGACTGACCTCACCTTTCTCAGAATCATTCTTACCCCACCAGGTGAGATCTTGCATGGAGCTCCAGAGTGAGGGTGATTGACTGTGATCTTGTATTTCTTCCATTTTCGAATTATCGCACCAACAGTGGTCTCTTTCTCACCAAGCTTCTTGCTGATGGTCTTGTAGCCCATTCCAGCCTTGTGCAGGTCTACAATCTTGTCCCTGACGTCCTTTGATAGCTCTTTGGTCTTGCCCATGGTGGTCGAGAGATTTGAACGGAAGAAACTGATTCTGTGACAGGAGTGTTTTATACAGGGACAGGACTAATTTGTGTGCCTCATGGGCACATTACCGGTCTGTGGGGGTCAGAATTCTTGCTGGTTGGTAGGGGATCAAATACTTATTTCCCTTAATTAAATACAAATTAATTTATAACTTTTATTTAATGTTTTTTTTCTGGATTTTTTGTTGATATTCTGTCTCTCTCTGTTAAAATAAACCTTCCATAAAAATTATAGACTGTTGAACTTCCTACAGTTGATGAGTTGGAAACAGGACCTGCTAGGGGGTGCCCAGCCAACCAGTAGCAGATCTGGGATTCAAAGTTGGAGAGTTCAGAATCCCAGCGCTGGTGTGCTAGCGGAATATCCTGCTGCACCACTATGTTTCTCTATAGGAATCTAAAGCTTCTTTACACTGGCCAGTGGCTTCACACATGTCACAGCCTGTGGCCCTCTCTGGCTAAAGAGGGTGGCATTGCAAGACCTTGGCCATCCCTAGACATAGCCAATCACGTCTATATGTAGAAGCCTGACTGCACCGCTAGGCATTTGAACCCTTGATCCCAACTATAGTGGGCTCCAAAACACCACTTCACATTCACATGGGTCAGCTGAGCGGAATTCCGTCCGGTCTTGTGTTCCAGCTAGTATGAATGCATTTGACCACTATTACAGCTTATCAAAACTCCGCTAATAAACAGCTTAGAGCTACTGACATCCTGGCATATGATACTAGAATGGTTGAGGGGGAGTGGTGGTGGGTTGAGTGTTTAAACATCAGAAACATTAAGAGGATTTTAATGTCTCTATTAAAGCAGCATTAGTATGGTGATGAGAGGCAGCCCGTCTCTCCCACCATCACAACAAAGAGAGAGAAAATGGATATGAAAAAGACAGCGAGAGAGAGAGAGAGAGAGCATGAAGAAGAGAGAGGAAATTTAAAAGAGAATGAGAGAGTGTTTGAAGGAGATTCTCTGGGGTAATGCTGGTGTGTGTATTAGTGACAGCTCAGAGCATTTTGATCACCACTGCATTGACTGCAACAGAAACGGTTCAGAATCTACCGCAAGATGCAGTTTCAATAAAACTGCACACATCAGAAATAAAGTTATAATTAAAAATGTGATTATTTGTACAATCCACTGCTTTCAAAGGAAGCAAATGAGGAAGCCTGTGTTTGTATCTACATTTGCAGTCGTGTGGATTAATTGTTCTTGTTTTATACAGTGTGCAGAGCCCCTGTGTTGAATCATATGGTACTTTGGGTGTGGAGGCAGACAGTTTATCCCACTGTATACAGTCAGATCCTGAGTTACTGTCATTATTGGAACACATGGATGTAGAAGAGGGTTTTTCAAACCCTGTCCTGAGCCAAGAAATGGGACGAAAATTAAGGAGAACCGGATGTGGGTCTCTCTCTGTCAGAATGCGATTACGACCTCTGCCGACTGATAAGAGGCGCCTGCACAGAGATGAGGAAGAGTGCCCTTAGGGTGTGTCTCTCCGCATGCAACGCTGGGTGGCGGCAAACTGATAAATGTGTGGGTGGCAAAAATGCATCCGGCTGCTGGCCATGTTTTGGAGGGGATATGGGTTAGCTTCGATCTCCTCGGTCAGGGCAGGGTTCGGCATAGACAGAGAGGAAGCACGATGCAAACTGAACAGTTGGATGCGCTAAAGGGGGAGAAAAAGGGGGAAAAAAATCATGGACAAAATGTGGGTCGATTAAGGATTAAAAAAGTTTGAAAAACCCTGGTGTAGAGGTAAAATAGGCTAGAACACCAGAGCTGGGATTTTGAATACATCGTATCAAATCTCAGCTCTGCCATCCGGCTGGGCAGCCTCATAACCACGATTGGCTGTTGTTTGGGAATAAGATGAGCAGGACCAGGGTTCCTCATAATTGGTGCGATTACGACCTCTGCTGGCTGATTCATGGTGCCTGCGCAGAGTTGGGGAATAATGCTGATCAGGGTGTGGCTCTCCGTGCACAAGGCTGGTCTGCATATGAACTCGCCTCGTGCAGGTGAAAAGATGGAGTCGGTACTGCACATGTGTCGGAGGGGGTGTGTGTCAGTTGCAAAGCTCCTCAGTCAGCAGTGGAGGGTTGTATCGGTAGAGGTGAAGCGTAACGCAACCAATGTAATTGGATATGACTAAGTTAGGAGAGAAAATTCGCTGGTCGCTGGTTCATGCCCCGCCACTGCCAGGTTGCCACTGTTGGGCCCTTGAGCAAGACCCTTCCTCAAGAATCCTCAATTGGATTATTGTTATTGTACATACGTATACTGTCACAGTACTGTGAGTCGCCACATTAGGCATGTGTTACAATGTAATACACCGATCAGGCATAACATTATGACCACCTTCCTAATATTGTGTTGGTCCCCTGTTTGCTGCCAAAACAGCCCAGTAACTGCGATGCCCTGTGTATTGACACCTTTCTATCAGAACCGGCATTAACTCGTCTGTTGGATCGGACCACACGAGCAAGCCTTCGCTCCCCACGTGCATCAATGTGCCTTGGCCACCCATGACCCTGTCGCCGGTTTACCACTGTTCCTTCCTTGGATCACTTTTGATAGATACTGACCACTGCAGACAAGGAACACCCCACAAGAGCTGCAGTTTTGGAGATGCTCTGACCCAGTCGTCTAGCCATCACAATTTGGCCCTTGTCAAACACAAATCGCTGCCTAATCTATCCCACCCACTACCAGGTGCCGTGATGAAGAGATAATCAGGGTTATTCACTTCACCTGTCAGTGTTATGCCTGGTCGGTGTACTTTGTACATGAATGGTATAAAAAGGGACTTAAGTCTTGCTGTTTTCCTACCCTTGAGAATGCAAATGGTCATACGGTCATTCAGAAAAAAAAACCTAGCACGCTCCCATTCTCCCTGAACGATTTCTAAGCCAACTGACCTTCTCAGCGTTCTTTATTCCCTCACAGCATGAAGCAGCATCTAAGGGTGCCGATCAGCTACCGCGGGTTGCGCCCCGGACGGAGTACATTTGCGTGCTTGATGACACGTTACGCGCCTGCCAACAAGACGCAATATTTCCCAGCGCGCTTAGAGACTGTAACCAATTATCCTATTTGCATGCAAAGTGACAGCGAGAACGCGGCAACCCTTTGCGTCGCCCGGGGGGAAGACATAGCAGAGCGGTTGAAAAAAAAAATACATTAAAAAAAAGAAAAAGAGGGGGATGAGATCAAGCTCGCAAGTTCCGAGGGGGAAGAGAGCACGCAGAGAGCAATAGGCCTGGAGGGAGTGAGGGCGGGAGGGGGGACTAAAGAGAAAGAAATAATGATAAAATCAAAACATAGAAGGGAGGGGATGGCATCGCGAGTAGATGAAGGAATGGGGAGATAAAAAAGACTGGCATCTGACATTTAGCAGACTGGCAACGTGTAAGATATGGGTGTAAGTGAGAAGGACAGAGAGGAAGCCAGAATGACGAACTTAATTCAACAGGTAGACCAAACAAACACAAACACAGGAAAACATCGGAGGCGAATCCACCGGCGAGCATTTGTCACGCTCTATTACACCGAGCAATAACAAAGAAGCAGCAGCAGGGGGCAACAAGTGTGTAGCGTCAGCCTAGCACCACCGGCGGCCTCGTTCTTCTCTGATAGATAAACACTCTGCTAATCACCCCTTCCTGCTCACAGCTGGACACGTCTGGCAAAATGTGGTCACATGTTAAACAGGATTCAGAGCGAGTGTTTGGATTTGGGCTTTAAAACCCCCCTTAAATTTAAAAACATGTTTTTTAAATGGTTAGTCTTAGTTTTAATTAAAGATGCAATGATCAAGAATTTATATGGAAAATTAAAGTTCTAATTAAAATTTTTCTCCCATTTTTAAGATTCAAACGGAACCATTTCGATCCTTTGATTTCCTTTAGGTACTCTGTATCCCTCCCCCTCCCCCCCCCCCCCAGCTTCTAGAAACATGCAAAAGGTGGACTGGCTGCTCTCGACTGCCCTAAGTGCGGATAACAAAGTGTAAGAGTGTGATAGTCTACAAAAGATTGGTACCTTATCCAGGTTGGGTTCACTCCTAGTGTTAGGTATTACCAGTTCCTTGGTTCCTTGATCCATCCATCCATTTACTTATCCATTTACCCATCCATCCACCCATCCATCCATCCATCCACCTATCCGTTTACCCATCCACCCATCTATCCGTTTACCCATCCACCCATCTATCCATTAATCCAACCATCTATCCATCCATCCATCCATCCATCCATTTACCTAACCATTTACCCATCCATCCATTCATCCACCTATCTGTTTAACCATCCACCCATCCATCCATCCATCCATCCATCTATCCATCCATCCATCCATCTATCCATCTATCCATCCATCCATCCATCCATCCATCCATCCATTGTCTGTTTAACCATTGCTTCATCCTATTTAGGGTCGTGGTGGGTCCAGTTCACTAGGCAACAGACAGGGAACACCTCAGACAGGTCGCCAGTTACCAGGGCAAACACACACACACACACACACACACACACACACACACATACTTTAGTATCTCCAATTCACTTGACTGCATGGCTTTGGTTTTGTAGGAGGAAACCGGGGCACCCGGAAGAATCCCACACAGACAGGACCCTATTCGCGCCACCTGAGAGTTGAACCCAGGACCTTCTTGCTGTGGGGTGACAGTGCTATCCACCGAGTCACTGTGCCGCCCGAGTAAAGACACGCCTACACAAACCTGAGGCCATGGATCAAGAACAAAGAAATGCCACTGAGATGATCTGACGCAGAGTGAAAACACATTCTGGGGTCAAGTTTTTTTAGAATAATGCTGGTCAAAAAGAAAAAGGATCATCCCAAATGACTATAAAGGCTATCCTACAACGTTCAGAAGCCATACGTTTGAAAGCATCTGCAAGGGGATTATTATTCCTGATGGGTATAGAGCGTTTCAGACCAATATATGCTGCCTTCTAGATGACAGTGCTTTCAGTGATGTCCTTGGATACTTCACCTAAAAAAGTTAGCACAGTGTGGCTTTCTGGTAAGGTGCAGGTGCTAGACTGGCCTGCCTGCCATCCAGATTTGTCTCTCATTGTTGCTTTGAGGCAACAGTGCCACCCCCTAATATACAGTAGAGATTTTCAACTTGAATCTTTGGTTCAAGCTACAGATCACCAAGTCACTGTAGCTTCTGCTTGATAAATAGTGCATGCACTAAAAGTTTCACTTCTGTTTGATATACACTGATCAGCCATAACATTAAAACCACCTCCTTGTTTGTTCAGCTCCACTTACCATATAGAAGCACTTTGTAGTTCTACAATTACTGACTGTCCACATGTTCCTCTAAATACCTTTTTAGCCTCCTTTCACCCTGTTCTTCAATGGTCAGGACCCCCACAGGACTACTACAGAGCAGGTATTATTTAGGTGGTGGATCATTCTCAGCACTGCAGTGACACTGACATGGTGGTGGTGTGTTAGTGTGTGTTGAGCTGGTATGAGTGGATCAGACACAGCAGCGCTGCTGGAGTTTTTAAATACCGTGTCCACTCACTGTCCACTCTATTAGACACTCCTACCTTGGTTCACCTTGTAGATGTAAAGTCAGAAACGATCGCTCATCTATTGCTGCTGTTTGAGTTGGTCATCTTCTAGACCTTCATCAGTGGTCACAGGATGCTCCCGACGAGGCACTGTTGGCTGGATATTTTTGGTTGGTGGACTATTCTCAGTACAGCAGTGACAGTGAGGTGTTTAAAACTCCAGCAGCGCTGCTGTGTCTGATCCACTCATACCAGCACAACACACACTAACACACCACCACCATGTCAGTGTCACTGCAGTGCTGAGAATGATCCACCACCTAAATAATACCTGCTCTGTAGTGGTCCTGAGA
The DNA here is from genome assembly GCF_030014385.1 of Trichomycterus rosablanca. Taxonomy (NCBI): domain Eukaryota; kingdom Metazoa; phylum Chordata; class Actinopteri; order Siluriformes; family Trichomycteridae; genus Trichomycterus; species Trichomycterus rosablanca. The sequence continues at coordinate 8,541,589 of NC_085989.1, forward strand.
GAGTCCTGACTATTGAAGAACAGCATGAAAGCATGCAGAGAAACAGATGGACTACAGTCAGTAATTGTAGAACTACAAAGTGCTTCTATATGGTAAGTGGAGCTGATCAAATGGACAGGAGGTAGTTTTAATGTTATGGCTGATCAGTGTATACTCCCTGGATATGCTTTCTATTCGTTGTATTATTCTTTAAGAGCCCATATTTGACTTTCTTTCTCATCTGATCTACATTATTTTTATTTAAGCAATTTAGCAAAAAAATAAAAAAGTAAAAAGTGCCACCTGCTTTTAACATGTCTATAACATTTAATCAAGTGCCTTGTCTCTTGAAAGTGGCGAGATGGCTTTACACTCGGCTTGTAAATCTTCTGAAAGATTTCCTGAGGGAGTGTAGAGCATTCTACACTGCAGAGTTTAGAGATTTTTCAGCTCAGACAAATTGGATTAAAATTATCAATAAATTATCAATCCCGTGAATTAAGAATTCAGTCTTCCTAAGAGAAGCTGCTATGTCTCGAATGTGTGCACACTTTCAAAACTGGGACTGGATTATTCAAATGACATTTACATTTTTGGCATTTAGCAGACGCTAAATTTTCTTTTTCTCCGAATGTTTCCGCCAGTTTTCTCCCCTAATTTAGTCGTATCCAATTACCTTAATTGTGTTACGCTTCACCTCCACCGATACAACCCTTCACTGCTAACTGAGGAGCTTCGCAACTGACACACGCCCCCTCCGCCACGTGAGCAGTACCGACTGCATCTTTTCACCTGCATGAGGCGAGTTCATATGTGGATCAGCTTTGTGCACAGAGAGCCACACCCTGATCAACATCATTCCCCAAATTCGCACAGGCGGCATCAATCAGCCAGCAGGTGTCGTATTTGCACCGGTTATGAGGAACCCTGGTTCCTATGAGGAACATCCCACCCTGTGAACAACAGCCAATCGATGTTCATGTGGCCGCCCAGCCCAGCCGGATGGCAGAGCTGAGATTCGATACAATGTATTCGAGATCCCAGCTCTGGTGCGCTAGCTTGTTTTACTATAGCGGCCTATAATAGACACTTTTATCCAAAGCGACTTACTGAGGGCCTTGTTAAGGGGCCCAACAGTGGCAACCGGCAACCTTCTGATTACTAGTCCTGTACCTTAATAGCTGTGCCACTTCTGCCCTTAATGAGACAGAAAATGTAAAATATGCTCGACGTCGCCTAAACTCGAAATTTGTTCCCTTAAACTCGAAATGTGTGTGAGAACTTGTTTGGCTTGCGTAGCCTGCACTGCGCAGCAAAACATAGGGGTAAGCGGTAGTAACACACTAGCTCTCGTATAGTAAATGGTCCAGTGCAATTCTGCAATTCTTTCTCTGCCCTAAATCTTTATCATGGCTCCTAAGAAAGTAATAAGTGATAGTGCTGAGCAGAAGAGAGAAATATCTCACGTTGGAGTAGTAGTAAAGAAAAAAATAATAGCAAAATATAAGAGCGGTGTTAGTGTTACTAAACTCACTAAGAAATAGGATGAAGGTAAAGTGCAAGTTTTACTGTATTTATTATTGATTTTTAACTGTTTATCAATTGTATTTGTGTGTTTTTTAACAGTGTAAAAGTGTCAAAAACAACCCCATTATTATCATCAGCCTCACTGACAAGTGGTTTTCTTAAGGCTACACAGCTGTTTAGTCCCAATCCCTTGAGTTCCTTTAGCACTGTGCGTGTGGAAATGCTCTTACTTTCACTATTAAACATCTCTGAGTTCTACTGTAGTTTTTCTACCATTTGATTTCACCAAACACGATCATTCAAGATTTTTTTCCAACCACATTCCTTCCTGCAAGATGATGTTTCCCCACTGTCCTTCCACTTTTTAATAATGCGCTGGACAGTTCTTAACCCGGTTTTAGTAGTTTCAGCAATCTCCTTAGATGTTTTCTCTGCTTGATGCATGCCAATAATTTGACCCTTCTGAAACAGATGAACATCTTTTCCACGACCACAGGATGTGTCTTTCCACATGGTTGTTTAACAAATGAGAAGCTACTCATTGCATCAGTTAGGGTTAAATAACTTGTTGCCAGCTGAAACATAATCACCCATGCAGTAATTATCCAATGGGAGGCTCTTACCTATTTGCTTAGTTAAATCCAGGTGGTGACTTTTTTTTGGCCAGGCAGTGTATATACAGTTCCCAGAACCATGGAACACATTAACATGTTTTTCATACATCCTTATAGGAAAAAATACCTTGAAATTCAACACCTTTTAAACTTGATGCCACTTCCAGAACCAACTGACTTTAAGTTTTAAGGTACCACTGTACAATATTCTGGGACTGAAGATCTAGACTGCAGACAGGCCAGTCGAGCACATGTACTATGGGTCTGTCTGAAAACCTAGTAACATCATCCTACATGCTCCTGAGAAGAAGGATGTCTATATTCTTAGATGCCTTAAAATGCTGCCTACTGAGGTGCCTTACTTCAAAACTATAAACATACTGAATGACGTGGGAGCATCCGATGCTTTCTTAGCAGTGAAGGCGATCCCAGCATTCAGTGCGGGCACAATTTTGGAGATTCTTCCTGGTCTTGCACATTGTGACAAACAACAATGAGCCAGTGGGGAGCTGGAACTGAGACCAGAATTTAAAGAGCTGTTGTTGAAAGGAATCAACATTACAAGCCCTAATGGCATGGCAGGTGGGCATGATACTGCAATCCGTACCCAATTACTGTTTAGCATGTTTTATGGAGATGAAAGTGCAACAGTTCCACCTGCTGTGGAGATGCTGCTGGCTCATTGGCATTGTGCTTTATCATGTCTGTGCCTTTTTGACACATACACACTCTGCAAGGCTGGTTCCTTTTTCTGCCGGTTCATATGCCTGCATTCTTGGATTTTCTTTCGGTGTTGTGGCACCTATCGGCTGTCACATAAGGCGGCACTTCTTTTGGCGGAGGCTCACAGATGGATCCACACTTAACACAGGCTAAGTCAGTGGTGAAGTGACTGCTCCGGTCCTTTTGATCTGCCAACTGGCTGGTACTAAGTTCTTATCTTTTTGTCCAATGTCTTTTTCCTGAAAACGTGGGTTATCATACGCTGGTGGGCGGAGAACCTAGTGTTTTAATAACTCAGTTTTAATCCCTTCTTTTTTATCTCATTTGCCTGCTTTACTTTGGGGTAGTGCGTTTTGCTTTGGGCTTATCACAGATGGGGACAGCACATGGCCACCTGAGCTTTCTGTCGTTCACTGGGGACAGCGTAGGCTAACATCCCCATGGGAAAAACATTCCTTTATCTTTTCTGGGCGAGCATGTGGAGTGTGATACCCCCTACTCCACTGATGTATTTGTCTGTCTGTTCTTTCATTTTCTTTGCTTTGGGCAGCATTTGTATTTATTTATTTATTTATTTGGGTTTTAATGTCATTCAATGTTTAATGTGTCATTCAATGGCAAAAAAGGTACAGTGGTACCTTAAAACTCAAGGTATTTTTTTCAATACGGATGTATAGGAAAACTGTTCCATGGTTGTGTGGAACTGCATATATATTTAGGCTAATGTAAAATAATGGGGTTGTTTTGACACTTATACACTGAAAATAACACAAGTATAATATTAAACACTGAAATACAATTCAATAAAAAATTACAATAAAACCTGCACTACCTTTACTACTATCAACTGAAAGATTGAGAGTTTGAATCCCAGCTCGGCCATGAAGCCACTGTTGGGCCCTTGAGCAAGACCCTTAACCCTCTCGCCTCCAGGGGTGCCGTACAATGGCTGACCCTGCGCTCTGACCCCAGCTTTCAAACAAGCTGTGATATGTGAAGAAATAATATAGTCGTACTGTACATCTGTATATGTATATATGACAAATAAATGCATTCTGTACTGATTCATTATTATTATTATTATTATTATTATTATTATAATTATCATTATTATTATTGTTATTATTATTACTATTATTATTATTATTATCATTACTATTATTGTTATTATTATTACTATTATTATTACTATTGTTATTATTATTATTAGTAGTAGTATTACAGTTATTATTATTATTATTATTAATTACTACTATTATTATTATTATTATTATTATTATTATTACTATTATTATTACTATTATTATTATTATTATTACTATTATCATTATTACTATTATTATTGTTATTATTGTTATTATTATTATTGTTATTATTATTATTACTATTATTATTACTATTATTATTATTGCTATTAGTATTATTACTATTATATTACTATTATTATTATTATTATTACTATTATTACTATTATTACTATTATTATTATTACTATAATTATTATTACTATTATTAATATTATTATTACTATGATTATTATTACTATTATTACTATTATTATTAATTACTATTATTATTACTATTATTACTATTATTATTATTATTATTATATTATTATTATTATTACTATTATTATTATTATTGCTGTTATTATTGTTATTGTTATTATTATTATTATTATTATTATTTATAGTGTATAGTGTATAGTATATAGTGTAAGTGTGGTGTTGTGGTGTTATCTCTATACTATACATCTGTTTATTGATTGTGCTTTACCTGATTCTGTCGGGCACCCTTTGTGTCTGGTTGCTGTCAGTCATACAATTTCCAGCGAAACCAGTCCCCCTGGCATTGCCGTACTCTCTCCTAAGCGCCATGGCTCCGTGTGTCAGCACGGACACGCCTTTGGCAATCCGCCGCCGTGGCTCATCTCGCCATCCCTGAGGCCGCACGGTGAACAGAGCCTTGGGCAGACCTTCCAGCCCCAGTCCAGAGAGAGCTGGGCCCACGGCAAACCACATGTGTGACGGAGTGGCCTGACCCGAGAGCCACGCCGCCTTGAAGATCTGCTCGGCCTCTTCGTGAGAGCAGTACAGGAGTCGCACCTGGAAAATCAAACAAACAACAACACAAGAAGTGAAGGTTTTATTTAACCAGGTCAGATGCTGCAAATGATTCAATTATATTTCATTTTCATCCTGGCCTGGGTTGTGGTGGTAACTTCCCTGAAATCATTGTGTATAACAGTCATGTCTACATGGCAGTTGTAGCCTAGCAGTTAAGAAACTGGACTAGTAAGCAGAAGGTCACTGGTGCAAGCCCCACTACTGTCAGGTTGCCACTGTTGGGCCCTTGAGCAAGGCCCTTAAGCCTCAATTGGTTAGACTGTAAGTCAGTTTGGATAAATGCTGGAAATGTAAATGATAACTGATACAGCAGTGCTAAACATGAAAATGATAGATATATATACTGATCAATTGAAACATTAAAACCATCTCCTTGTTTCTACACTCACTGTCCATTTTATCAGCTCCACTTACCTTATAGAAGCACGTTGTAGTTCTACAATTACTGACTAGAGTCCATTTGTTTCTCTGCATGCTTTGTTAGCCCCCGGGCCTCCCAGGACCACCACATTGCATATACGTATTATTTGGGTGGTGGATCATTCTCAGCACTGAAATGTTTTAGTCCACCAGTGAGAACACTCCACAAACCAAAAATATACAGCAAACAGTGCCCTGTAGGCAGCGTCCTGTGACCACTGATAAAAATCTCAATAATGACCAACTCAAACAGCAGTAATAGATGAGCGATTGTCTCTGACTTTACATCTACAAGGTGGACCAACTAGGTAGGAGTGTCTAACAGAGTGGACAGTGAGTGGACACGGTATTTAAAAACTCCAGCAGCGCTGCTGTGTCTGATCCACTCATACCAGCACAACACACACTAACACACCACCACCATGTTATTGTCACTGCAGTGCTGAGAATGATCCACCACCTAAATAATACCTGCTCTGTGGGGGGGGGGGGGGGGGGGGTCCTGACTATTGAAGAACAGGGTGAAAGGGGGCCAACAAAGCATGCAGAGAAACAGATGGACTACAGTCAGTAATTGTAGAACTGCTTCTGTATGGTAAGTAGAGCTAATAAAATGGATAGTGAGTGCAGAAACAAGGAGGTGGTGTGACTGATCAGTATATACAGTATATATATATATATTCCCAACAGTTTTGGGAAGGCCATTGATGTAACTGGTCCTGTTCTCTGCAGCCCTTTTATTCTCATTAGCTTTGAGGAGAGCAAATGCTAATTTTTCTAAGCTCTGGCATTACACAACCTTTGCTTCTATTCAAACAGGCAAGTGGGTTCCAACATGGTGCTTTAATCTCTCTACACAGTTGTGACTGATTTTTTTTCTCTTTGATGAAATACAAATAATTATAATTAGAGAAATTAGAGAGAATTTGTAAAAATAAATGCTTCTGCTCCAGTTCAGTCCAGTAACCACATGTGGAGCACATGTACAATGAAGTTGAAGTCATATGGGATTTGTACTGATTCAATTCTAAAAGAATTAAATGTAGGTGTGTGGAAGAACGTGATGGGAATTACATCAAATGCTGCGGGAGTTAATCAAGTCAGTCGATTTGTGATAAGTAGCTGATTCTGAACGAACTCGTCTTCGAGATGAACGTGTTCTAAAGCATTTGTAGTCAATGAAATGTTAACACAACTGTACATATTTCACCATTTACTTTTTGACATTTTAGGGGAAGCTGAGCTTCCCTTGCAGTCATAGAGAAATCGCCACTGATATATATATATAGACATAGATATGTACGAGAGGTCTTCCTCACTTTTATATTTTGGTTGGAAGCGGTGATTGATCGTGTCTGAAAGAGTGAGAAAGCTTATAGTCCGGATTTAGCTCCATCTGATTTCCACCCATTTGGACACTCAAAGAAGCTTTAAGGGGAAGAAGATTTTCATGTGATGATGATGTGAAAGCAGCGGTGCATCAGTGGCTACACGCTCAACCAAAAACATTTTTTGCTAATGCCAGTAAAAAGTTGGTACGGCCGCTCAGGTGGCGCAGCGGTAAAACACACTGGCACACCACAGCTGACATTTCGAACTTGTCGGTTCGAAACTAAGCTCTGCCATCCGGCAGGCTGGCCGGCTACACAAACAAAGACTGTTGTTCATACAGTGTGGGAAGCCAGAGCCGGGACCTCATAACCGACCTCTGCTGGCTGGTTGATGGCGCCTGCACAGAGTCGAGGAATAATGCTGATCAGGGTGTGGTTCTCCGTACACAAAGCTGATCCACATATGAACTAACCTCATGCAGGAGAAAAGATGTAGTCGGCTACTGGACACGTGTCGGAGGGGGCATGTGTCAGTCTCGCTCTCCTCAATCAGGAGTGGAGATCAGCATCGGTAGAGAGAAGCATAATACAATCAGGTAATTGGATAGCACACCAGCGCTGGGATTCTGAACTCTTCGAGTTTGAATCTCAGCTCTACTACCGGTTGGCTGGGTGCCCCTTATGCCTAGTTCACACTACACGATTTTCGCCCTGATTTTTGTTTGCCGACTGGTCGCCGCTAGACGTGCTGGCTCTGACTCTGAAAGTCATGTAGTGTGAACTTGCCATTAGCAGGTACAATTGGCAGTGCCAGTACCAGGCAAAAATGACCACTAGTCTGCTGGGTGGGTAAAGATGGACTAAAAAAGGGGGTTGAATCTTGGACACTGTGTAAGGACCCTGGTTAGTTGCCCAATCTGCAAGAGACTGGTCTCAGGCGTGAATCCACTGACATATGGGCGAATAAACAGGGGTATGTGGTCTGCACATGCATCAGAGGGAGCATGTGTCAGGCAAATATACCCCCCTCGGGTGTGACTGGGGTCCCCTGTGCTGAATTACAAGAAAAAGGAAGAAAGTGCATAAATAAAATAGTTTAAATCTGTATATTAATGCAGTATAAATAATTTATAATGTAAAAACTGAGTTGTGTCAGACGTTAATGGCTATAAAATCAGCTTATGGAGAAGAAAAGAGCTTGGGAACATTTAATTAATTACAATTATTTAATCACCGGAAAAGAACAGCCACAGTAATCACTGAAATCCCAATAAGGGTGTCACAGACAGGTCTCTTTTGAAGTGGATGTACTCTTTTAACCCCAACTGAGCTATGTGAAAAGCACCAGCGCATTATTCAAAAACAAGATAAAAGCAATTATAGATAAACCACAGGTAGAATAAAAGTGACTGAAGTACTATTAAATATTACAATATTTTCCAGGTATTTTAAGACTGACAGTAAACGCACCATGGTCCACTAAGGTTAAAAAGGAGTATTTTTCCCCCCCCATCACGTACTGTCAGTTTCCGGACCTGACCCCAATTTCGCCTTCACTCCTAACCACCTAAACACACCACAATTCTTTTCTTCAAAGCTTTCTGACTGTGGAGACGAACTGACACACAGTCTGAATCTTCCCCTAAATCACATGTTGATTAGGGTCCTGAAAGTCCCGCTCTGTGGATACTGGGGAAAATTAATCAGTCAAGTGAGTAACGGCGGAGAATGGATGTCGGCTTGTGGCAGTCGATGGGGAACTGGGAGAGTCGGTTTGGGGTCGGATGGAAAGTGTCAGTATTGCTGCACATGCCAGTCTGTCTTTTGGTAGGTTTTGTGACCTGGTTCTGCTTAGGAGGCTTAATGTAAAGGCGGTGATTTGAGTCGAGGGAGATTGGTAGTGTGACACTGGTACCTGAACTGTAATTAGAAGGATATAATAATGTTTCTATTTAAGTGGCACATTCCCACAGTGCATTGTGGTTCATTATGTCAGATTCCACATTTTATTGATTGATTTATTTATTTTTATTTTATTTTTACACACTTGGGTTACATTAATGACAGGTTGAATTACTGGTTACACAAGATTCAGTCAAACACAGTCATGGACAATTTTGCAGCTCCAATTCACCTCACTTGCATGTCTTTGGATTGTGGGAGGAAACCGGAGCTCCCGGAGGAAACCCAAACCCACACAGGTATGGGAAGAACATGCAAACTCCACACAGAAAGGACCCGGATCGCTCCACCTGGGAATCGAATCCAGGACCTTCTTGCTGTGAGGTGACAGTGCTACCCACCGAGCCACCATGCTGCCCAAGTCTATTACGTCCAATAGTCCATTATGTCAGATTGCACATTTTATTTATTTATTTATTTATTAGGATTTTAACGTCATGTTTTACACTTTGGTTACATTCATGACAGGACAGGTAGTTACTCATTACACAAGATTCATCAGTTCACAAGTTTAATGTCAAACACAGTCATGGACAATTTGTGTCTCTAATTCACCTCACTTGCACGTCTTTGGACTGTAGGAGGAAACCGAAGCTCCCGGAGTAAACCCACACAGGCACGGGGAGAACATGCAAACTCCACACAGAAAGGACCCGGACTGCTTGACCTGGAAATCGTCACCAGGACCTTCTTGCCGAGAGGCGGGCCACCGTGCTGCCCCAGGTTGCACATTTAATTCAGTACATCACATAGGCAAAAATCTACATTTTTAGATTACTGTACAGAAGGGAGCCAGGTGCAACCCTCTTTATTGGTAACCAGGTATGGGATCAGCACTGAGGGAACACTGATAAGTGCACCTCCCAATGGCTGGGCCACCTCCCAATGTCTCTCTTAAATACCAAAATACATCTCAATTTTAGGGGTCACCACAGTTGATTATTTTGGTCTGAATACCTGAATAGCTGGATTCCCTTGCTGATGCAACCCTCTTTATTTGTATACAATGGACCTTCTTGCTGTGAGACGAGTCACCGTGCTGCCCCAGGTTGCACATTTAATTCAGTACATCACATAGCCAGAAGTATGTGGACACCTAATTTTGAGCTTGTTATATGTAATATGGGGTGGCACGCTGGCTCAGTGGGTAGCACTGTCGCCTCACAGCAAGAAGGTCCTGGGTTCGATCCCCAAGTGGGGTGGTCTGGGTCCTTTCTGTGTGGAGTTTGCATGTTCTCCCCGTGCCTGTGTGGGTTTCCTCCCACAGTCCAAAAACTTGCAAGTAAGGTGAATTAAAGATACAAAATTGTCCATGACTGTGTTTGACGTCTGTTTTTACCCGTTCTGTCATGAATGTAACCAAAGTGTGTAAAACATGACGTTAAAATCCTAATAAATAAATAAGTAAATAAATATGTAATATGAATTCATACGAGGGATCTTCAAAAAGCTTCCACACTTTTATATTTTGGATGGAAACGGTGAGGGCGGGAGGAGTAGTAATTAGGGATGTAACGATACACTCTACCCACGATGGGATACGATTCACGATACTGGGTTCACGGTATGATTTTCCCCGATTTTTTTAAACTAAACGAAATTGAAGACAAATTCCTTTTATTACTTCTATTTAAAATAAAATACTGTATTTGTGCTTACATTTAATTCATCTAAATAATGAATGTCCTTAATTTTATTAAATAGGTGCAAACTATGCAAAATAAATGCTACACATTTCCCTTCTTCTGTATTAAAATATATAGCGCCAGTGCCCTCTGCTGTTTAAAGTGAATATCGATTAATCTTAAATGATTAACCAATTCAAATCGCGGCACATGCGCACCGATTTTTAACTGTCTGCCGGTGCACCGTTACATCCCTAGTAGTAACTGATCGTGTCTGGAAGACTGAGGGAGAGCTTATAGTCTGGATTTAGCACCATCTGATTTCCACCTTTTTGGACCTTTCAAAGAAGCTTTAAGAGGAAGAAGATTTCCATATGATGATGATGTGGAAGCAGCGGTGGAACAGTGGCTACTCGCTCAACCAAAAACATTTTTCAATGCTGATGGCATTAAACAGTTGGTACGACTCTGGAAAAAATACATCGGAAGGTAACTGTGTAAAAAAGTGATGTCGTTTGTTCATTAAATTCTTAATAAATAAAGTTAAAAAAGTGCGAAAATTGCGAAAAAGATCCCTCGTATTAAGTCGATGTGTTGATTTGCACATTTGAAGGATGCATTTGGCAAATCAGCTTTCATATTTTTGCAGGTGTGATTAAAACTGCCCGTTTTTAGACAAGCTGGCTTTTAGAAAATCATGATAATAAATATGAATAATCTAACCAATGATGAAAAAGATTTATGTTAAAAGAAAGTGTGGAAATGGATGGAAAGTGCATATACTATAAAATGAGTCCTTTTAAAGGCTTTTAAAGCAGCACAGATGCAGGTACAATGATTACAGATGGCTGTTAATGGTAACTTCTCATTAAAGCACTGCCGTTATTCTTATGTTCACATCTCTATAATTAACTAAAGACTGATTTAATATTGCGGTTGTTAATTGTGCCTCCCTATTAAACTGAACAGAAAAAAAAAGTGGCCGTGTAATGAAAGACCCGGCTCATACAGAAATAAAATGCAAATGAGACAAAGCCAGGACAAGTGCCGCTGACAAAATGACTGATAGGGCTTTTCCAACAAAATAGCTCTGGTTCTTGAACCGGTTCTGTTCAGGTGTTTTGTAAAGAACCGACCCGTGCTTCCACCAGTTTTTGGGAACCAAGCGTGCGTCATTAACGGTGGACATTACACAACGCAAGTAAAGAGTAGTGGTGTGATGGCGGAGCGTGTTGATTATGTGCGAGCATTTGTGCTGTTGTTACAGATGTTCGTTTTTATGCAAAAAGCATCAATCAACTATTGGTGATAAGAAGACGTAGACGTGTTTGTCGCAGTTGTTGTTTTCTTTAGTTCATTGACGTGAGAAGCGTTTTGTGATTCACTCTCACCTCGACCCTCGGCGCAAGTATCCGATTTGCTCAGCGCTCGGCGCTCACTAAAGTTCCACGATAAGAATATCCATCTGTGTGAAATAACCATCAAATCTACTCTAAAATACAATACATACACTATATTGCCAAAAGTATTCACTCACCCATCCAAATAATTGAATTCAGGTGTTCCAATCACATCCATAGCCACAGGTGTATAAAACCAAGCACCTAGGCATGCAGACTGCTTCTACAAAGATTAGTGAAAGAATGGGTCGCTCTCAGGAGCTCAGTGAATTCCAGCGTGGTACCGTGATAGGATGCCACCTGTGCAACAAGTCCAGTCGTGAAATTTCCTTGCTACTAAATATTCCACAGTCGACTGTCAGTGGTATTATAACAAAGTGGAAGCGATTGGGAATGACAGCAACTCAGCCACGAAGTGTTAGCCACGTAAAATGACAGAGCGGGTCAGTGGATGCTGAGGCGCCTAGTGCGCAGAGATCGCCAACTTTCTGCAGAGTCAATCGCTACAGACCTCCAAACTTCATGTGGCCTTCAGATTAGCTCAAGAACAGTGTGTAGAGAGCTTCATGGAATGGGTTTCCATGGCCGAGCAGCTGCATCCAAGCCTTACATCACCAAGCGCAATGCAAAGTGTCGGATGCAGTGGTTTAAAGCACACCAGCACTGGACTCTAGAGCAGTGGAGACGTGTTCTTCTCCGTCTGGAAATCCGGTGGACGAGTCTGGGTTTGGCGGTTGCCAGGAGAACGGTACTTGTCTGATTGCATTGTGCCAAGTGTAAAGTTTGGTGGAGGGGGGATTATGGTGTGGGGTTGTTTTTCAGGAGTTGGGCTCGGCCCCTTAGTTCCAGTAAAAGGAATTCTTAATGCTTCAGCATACCAAGAGATTTTGGACAATTTCATGCTCCCAACTTTGTGGGAACAGTTTGGGGATGGCCCCTTCCTGTTCCAACATGACTGAGCACCAGTGCACAAAGCAAGGTCCATAAAGACATGGATGAGCGAGTTGGAAGAACTTGACTGGCCTGCACAGAATCCTGACCTCAACCTGATAGAACACCTTTGGGATGAATTAGAGTGGAGACTGCGAGCCAGGCCTTCTCGTCCAACATCAGTGTCTGACCTCACTAATGAAATTCTGGAAGAATGGTCAAAAATTCCCAAACACACTCCTAAACCTTGTGGAAAGCCTTCCCAGAAGAGTTGAAGCTGTTATAGCTGCAAGGAGTGGGCCGATATCATAAACCCTATGATTAAGAATGGGATGTAACTCAAGTTCATATGCATGTGAACGCAGAGGTGCGCATACTTTTGGCAATATAGTTCACTGACTGGAACCTCTTTTTTTTCGGTGTTAAATTTAAAAGAAACTACATTCTTTCAAGACCCCCCTCCTCCTTCCCCCCGCTGACCTGCGCCTCGTTCTCCTTCAGCATCCGGCGTGTCCGCACCCCTCCCGGGTCGTCGGTGAGATTGAGCATCACCGTGTTCTTCCTCTCCCAGCCGATGAACGAGCCGTCCGTGATCCCCTCCACCATATCCAGGAATTCCTCGTAGCCGTGGTGGCGCGTGGTGACCACTGAGAAGGCGGTCCAGTCGAACTCCTCCAGCACTTCGAAGATGACCTCCAGCTGCATTGCCGTGGAGCAGGAGAGCTGCAGGTACACCGAGCCGCTCTCCTGGAAAACGTGGGGAAAAGTGAACATGTCTGTCATTAGGCTGTTGTAAGCAGATAAGAAACAACAGTTAGCACGGAATGAAGGTTCCAAAGTCCAACACCCAATGTGATCTGGCTAGAGCAGTATAAAAAAGGCCCATGGTTCTGTTTTTTGTTCTTTAGTACATACTGCTGTAAGAACCCACGATCATGCCAGTAAGTGCTCCAATCCAGTCAACTGTAATCTTTGTTTCCATTTATCATTTACCTTATTTTTCCACATCAATATATATATAGTATTTATATGTTTACCTTTTCGTTTTCAGCATTTAGCAGACACTTATATCCAAAGCGACTTACAGTACTGTGACAGTATATTGTCTAAGCAATTGAGAATCAAGGGCCTTGTTCATGGGCAACAGTGGCAACCTGGCAGTGGAACACTAGCACAGTACCTTAATTGCAAGGCTACAACCTTCTTTATTTATATAGTATATAGGAATCCCAACAACACTGCTGCACCTGATACAACACACACTACTATGGTATTGTGCTCAGTATGTTCTGGTCAGTGGAGGTATATAGGGGGCCTGTTCTATTCATAGAAAGGTTACAGGAGATTCAAAAGTGCAATCCAAAAAGCAACATATACACTAATCAGCCATAACATTAAAACCACTACAATCACTGTCCAATTTTTTCAGCTCCATTTATTATATAGAAGCACTTTGTAGTTCTACAATTACTGACTGTAGTCCATCTGTTTCTCTACATACTTTTTATAGCCCCCTTTCATGCTGTTCTTCAATGGTCAGGACTCTCCCAGGACCACCACAGAGCAGGTATTATTTAGGTGGTGGATCATTCTCAGCACTGCAGTGACACTGACATGGTGGTGGTGTGTTAGTGTGTGTTGTGCTGGTATGAGTGGATCAGACACAGCAGCGCTGCTGGAGTTTTTAAATACCGTGTCCACTCACTGTCCACTCTATTAGACACTCCTACCTTGGTCCACCTTGTAGATGTAAAGTCAGAGACGATCGCTCATCTATTGCTGCTGTTTGAGTTGGTCATCTTCTAGACCTTCATCAGTGGTCACAGGACGCTGCCCACAGGGCACTGTTGGCTGGATATTTTTGGTTGGTGGACTATTCTCAGTCCAGCAGTATCACTGAGGTGTTTAAATACTCCATCAGCATGGCTGTGTCTGATCCACTCATACCAGCACAACACACACTAACACACTGAGAATGACCCACCACCCAAATAATACCTGCTCTGTAGTGGTCATGTGGTGGTCCTGACCATTAAAGAACAGTCAGTAATTGTAGAACTACAAAGTGCTTCCATATGGTAAGTGGAGCTGATAAAATGGACAATGTGTGTAGAAACAATGAGGTGGTTTTATTGTTATGTCTGATCGGTGTATATTACAGTCAGTAATTGTATACCCACAAAGTTCATCTGTATAGTAGATGTAGGTTATACAATAATAAATGTCAATAACACAGGTGTACCTAATAAAGTGCTCAGTGTAGTGTGCCTTGCTGTTTATTCATGGTCACTGACCTTCTCCCATTCATTCATTCATTCATATTCCCTCACTTCTGCTCCCATTGCCTCCCACTCATCCAGCTCATAGCCATCATTCTCAGTACCCGCAGAGCATGACGTAAGGCATTCGTTGCTATTCATGAAGTGGATTTCAGGTGACATTAGGCGTCCTTGGCCGGTTCAGGCTGCTAAGATTTGCCTCAGTTCCGTTTTGGATCTAAGGAGTGGAGCAGTTCAGCTAGACAATAAAGCAGATTTATTACGCCGACCCCGGCTTGTACATCTGATGATGAAAAACAGCCGTGCTTCAGCTGACACTTGCTAATGGAACGGGTGTCCGTCGTGTCAGGAAGCACCGCGGATGCCTGATGCTGTCAAAGCGGATTGACTTTCCTTGTTAGCATCACGATCATTGGCTGTATTTTCTTAATGCTGCCGTTACAGGCTGAGACGGTGATTTGTGGAAAGGAACGTAGGATCATTATCCGCCAGATGTTTCAGCACGGTGCAGCCGCTGAACCAAAATATCACAACAAATATTTAGATCGGAGGATAATTATGCCTAGACTAGATTGTTGTTTTGATATCTGATCAACTGGTGGATTAGATACTTAGCAGTGATAGTTTAATTTCCTACGAGAGTTTCCATATCGTCGTTGGCAGCCTGGAACTCTCTGTTTACGTCTCATTTTCCTCCTGAGGCAGGACGGTGGTGCGTCCACTAGAGCGGGTGCTACCCCACATGTGTTTCCTATGTGTCCTACAGTTTCCTCCTACCCCCTAAAAGACCTACTGGCTAGTTTAAATTGCCCATAAGTCTTACTTCATTTTCATCGATTGCTATATTTTGGGGACGGCACGGTGGCTCGGTGGGTAGCACTGTCGCCTCACAGCAAGAAGGTCCTGGGTTTGATCCCCAGGCGGGGCGGTCCGGGTCCTTTCTGTGCGGAGTTTGCATGTTCTTCCCGTGTCTGTGTGGGTTTCCTCCAGGAGCTCCGGTTTCCTCCCACAGTCCAAAAACATGCAGTCAGGTTAATTGGAGACACTGAAATGCCCTATAGGTAAATAGGTGTGTGTGTGTGTGTTTGTGTCTGCCCTGTGATGGACTGGCCCCATTCAGGGTGTAACTGTGTGCCTTGCGCCCATTGAAAAGCTGGGATATGCTATATATACAGCACCCACTGGCTTTAGAAAGAGTAATTTGTACTTTAAAAGGTGGGCATGACAGAGGGTAGTCAGGATAGTGTCTACAGCTAGAGTGGTGACTTCCATAACCACAAAAATGAGGGCATAACAGTGGGTAGTCAGGATAGTATCTACAGCTAGGGTGGCCACTTCCATAACCCCAAAAAGGAGACATCAGACCCCAAAAGGAGAGCATAACAATGGGTAGTCAGAGTAGTATCTACAGCTAGGGTGGCCACTTCCATAAACCAAAAAAGGAGGCATCAGACCCCAAAAGGTAAACCTCTGGCACCCAGTCTGTTTAGAAGCAATGCAAGTCTGACCATTATGAAGCTGTTTCCATAACCCCATGACCCCAAAAAGACATTAGACACTAAAAAGGAAGGCATGGCAGTAGGTAGTCAGGATACTGTCTACAGCCAGGGTGGCCACTTTCGTAACCCCAAAAAGGAGGGCATGACAGAGGGTAATCAGGATAGTGTCTATAGCTAGAGTGGCGACTTCCATAACCACAAAAAGGAGGGTATGACAAAGTGTAGTCAGGATAGTGTCTACAGATACTGTGGCCACTTCCATAACCACAAAAAGGAGGGCATGACAGAGGGTAGTCAAGATAGTGTCTACAGATAAGATGGCCACTTCCATAAGCCCAAAAAGGAGGGAATGAAAATGGGTAGTCAGGATAGTGTCTACATCTAGGGTGGCCACTTCCATAAACCAAAAAGGAGGGCATGACATTAGGTAGTCAGGATAGTGTCTACAGCTAGGGTGGCCACTTCCATAAACCAAAAAGGAGGGCATGACATTAGGTAGTCAGGATAGTCTCTACAGCTAGGGTGGCCACTTCCATAAACCAAAAAGGAGGGCATGAAAATGGGTAGTCAGGATAGTATCTACAGCTAGGGTGGCCACTTCCATAACTCCCAAAAGGGAGAACATCAGAGCTCAAAAAGGAGGGCATGACAGAGGGTATTCAGGATGGTGTCTATAGCTACAGTGGCCACTTCCATAACCCCCCCAAAAAAGACATCAGATCCCAAAAGGAGGGCATAACAATGGGTAGTCAGGATAGTATCTACAGCTAGAAGTGGCCACTTCCATAAACCAGACCCCAAAAAAGGAGACCTCTGGCACCCAGTCTGTTCAGGAGCAATGCACGTCTGACCATTATGAAGCTGTATGAAGCTGAAGCGAATTCTAAATAGCTAATATGTCCGACTACTACACAGGAAATCCTTTCGAGTTATTACAATAGAGGTTGTAGCTTACAAAAAGATTAAAACTAATAATCATCTCATAATAGAACACAGCCTATGATTCAGGAAACAGAAAGACAAAATATAAGCAGGGTTTTAAGCTCAGGCGTGTACATGCAGGACCACTTTGTGCATAAAAGCTTCCGCGAGATGTGCTGTGACAGAGGATTAAACCAGGATTTCAATTTGGCCATTTCAAATTCGAACTCAATATTACTTTTAAATCCACAGAGAGAAATCCAGTGAGTGTAGTGTAGCATTAGCTGCACCTTAAATCCTTTTCTCCCCTTCAAAACGAAAACTGCTTAGCATAAAAAGGCTCGGAGAGTTAGCGCCAGGGAATGGTGAAGGTGGGTGTGAAATGGGTCAGGTGACATTTTGCACAGTAATAGTTCTACCTGAGCTTCGGCGATTTAAACTGAAGTATACATGCTAGGTCTGTGCACAGGCTAACGTTTACATGCTAAAACTAGCCATGTTAGCATAGGCATCAGAGAATCTGCAAAACCGCTGTGTATATATTGAACACCATATATCAATAACATCGAATCTAAAATGACCTTCACTTAGCTGTGTTGATTGTGGGTTGACTAAAATTTTCAAGCATGAATCAGGAAGCTTAGCAACTTTTAAATTAGCCTACCAACTTGGTCTGGCACTCGATAGACACAGCTGGTGGTTGGCGTGTCTCCTCATTGGTGTCTGGGCAAAGCACTGGCATGAGCAGCAGAAGAATACTTAAAAGTCCAGTGTGTTCCAAGATACAATCCACCACTGGCTGGTAAAAAGAAGAGCCAGCTGATATCACACATGTCAGAGAGGGTGTGGGTAAGTGTGTGGTCCTTGTTAGTCATTATGAATGAAGTGACAATGAGGTTTACAGTGCAAGGGGTATCTCTCAGGGGGAATTATTTACATTTAAAGAAAGCTGGGATCGGCTTGAATATCAGCTCTGCTACCGGCAGGCTGGGCGCCAACATGAACAATGATTGACTCGTTCATATGGGGGGTGCCGGAGGGGATTCCTTATAACTGTTGCAATTACGATTTCTGCTGGCTGATTGATGCCGCCTACACAGAGACAGAGGATAATGGAGATCAGTGCATAGTGCATGACTCTCCATGTGTGAGACTGTGCCCTGTATGAACTCACCTTGTGAAATCACACGTGTCAGAGAGGGTGTGGGCAAGTCTGTGGTCCATGTCACTAATTATGGACAAGGCAGGTGGCACAGCGGTAAAACACGCTAGAACACAAGAGCTGACATCTCAAAGTTTAAATCTCAGTTCTGCTACCGGCAGGCTGAGCGCCTACATGAACAATGATTGACTCGTTCGTATGGGGGGTGCTGGAGGGGATTCCTTATAACTGTTGCAATTAAGACCTCTGCTGGCTGATTGATGCCGCCTGAATAGAGACGAGGGATCATGGGCATCAGTGCGTGGCTCTCCGTACACAAAGCTGATCCGCATATGAACTCGCCTCATGCCGAAGAAAAGATGCAGTCAGGTACTGCACATGTGCACGGAGTGGGAGTGGAATCCCAGAGCTGTTGTGCTAGCAGAACATCCCATTGCGCCACCTGGGTACCCCTCCCTGCTGCCAACTATTAACTAGAATTGGGAATCCTTGATGCTTTAGCAGCTATTTGCTGGATAGCTCATCAGGACCAATAAATGCTTTGCATGGTTGTACAACAAACAGTAAATACAAAAACTTATTTTAGTGATGGTGTTTACATATTTCATTAGGATAATAAAGCGCTCAGGTTGCGCAGCATTCTATTAATCTAACCAACAACTACTGATAGTGCTTTTCCACCAAAAGAACCCTGGTTCTTGAACCGGTTCTGTTCAGGTGTTTTGTAGAGAACCGACTCGCGTTTCCACCAGTTTTTGGGAACCAAGCATGTGTCATCAACGGTGGGCGTTACACAACAAAAGTAAAGAGTAACATGATGGCGGAGCGTGTAGATTACCTGTGAGCATTTGTGCTGTTGTTACAGATGTTCGTTTTTATGCAAAAAACATTGCTCAACTATTGGTGATAAGAAAATGTAGATGTGTTTGTCGCAGTTGTTGTTTTCTTTAGTTTGTTGACGTGAGAAGCGGTTTGCGCATTGCTCTCACCACGACCCGATTTGCTCAGCGCTCCACTTGAGCAATAAAACATCACTAAAGTTCCACGACACGAACATCCATGTGTGTGAAATAACCATCAAACCCAGTATAAAAGCTCACGTGTGGTGGTTCACAGCTCGGGGTTCTGAATCCGCTTCTCGGGAGAGTCGAAAAAAGCTTCACCTAAATAAAGCGTAACGTGGATTAATGTACTAAAAGTACCACACAGAAACACTCAATTTCTCTCCGTTATTACAGGTTATAAGTGCTCTGTATTGACCAAATTCGTCAGTCATTGTTTAAGTACAACAAGCCGCGTTAAGCTTTATTTTTCACGTTAAGTGTTTATACTTTTACCACATCATATCACACAGTTCAACTCTTGAAAATATCAGCGAATATCAGCAGCAAACTGGCTCAACATTTAATCAGGTGAATTTCAAAAGATGAAAGTGCAGCGCAACGCAAAGCACCCAAACCTCTACACTGTGACACGCCCACAGATGACGTCACAGTTCACGCTGAAAAACCAAGTATTCTGTGGCGACAGATTAGAATGCTAGTTCGCTGTCTGGAACCTCTTTTTTTCTGTGGAAACACGCGGAACTGGTTTAAAATCAAGTTCGCGAACGAGAAGGAGAACGGAGCCGGATCCGCGTCGGTAGAAAAGGGGTATCTGATTCTAACTGGATTTCGGCCGGGCATCTACACAGAAATGATTGCCTGTCTTTGGGGCAATGGATTGTTGTCTTCTTCAGGGTATTGTTATTCTGGAGAAACCCGACCCACCAGGACCCTAACCAGAGTAAATTGGTTGATAAAAATTTTATTTAAAAACAGAGGATAATGAGCTTATATGTTTTGCTAGTAAAATTTTTAAACTTGGACCCCTGAGCAATAGAAAAAACTAATCTGCACTGAAAAATCTTTCTTTTTTGATACTTCCTAGATCTGGATGGGTTTTTGCTTAAAGAAAACCAAAAGATGATTTAAACAAAATGCCTGTTGCCAACTGTTGGTACAGCATCCAATAATGGAGCAGTTTTAAATGATAATAATAATTATAATAATAATAATAATTTGTATTTATATATTTAAAAAGTGAAGTAATACATGCAGCCATTAATCTGATGTTTTAAATGTTCTTCTAAAAATATAGACACTACTTTTAAGGGTAATAAATAAATAAATAAATAAATAAATAAATAAATAAATAAATAAATAAATAAAAATTAATTAATTAATAATTATTATTATTATAATAACAACAACAACAACAACAACAACAACAATGATGACTATGTCTGCTTGACTGACAGTTCACAGTTACGCTAACTGGAGATACTAAAATTGCCCTAGGTATAAATGTGTGTGTGTGTGTGTGTGTGTGTGTGTGACTGACAACCTGTCCTAGTAGTGTTTCCTACATTTTACCCACTGAATCGTACCCACTGCAACCCTAAATAGGACAAAGTGGTGATAAAACAGACAGTGAATGAATGCATGAATGGATGAATAATGTAATAATAATGAGATAATATCAAGTTCATATCAGAAATGTGATTTGTTACATCTCTCTAGTCATAGTGATGGGTTGGGATGTCTTTTGTAAAGCATGAAAAAAGCAAAGAATAAACTTTTCTCTTTGTTATTGATGACATCTCATTGTTTTTGCTGTACATCAGCATGAGAAGTGTGCCAGTTAAAAAAAAAAAAGCTAATACATGATTTTGGTTTCTAAAAAAAGTAATTCACTTTAAATTTGGTATTTACTGTTTACTGCTATGACAGTCATTACAAAAAAAAACTCAAGTCAAAAGATGAATCTGAGAGAACCATCTCTGCAGCACTTCATAAATCAGGCCTCAATGGGAGCGTGTCAAGACAGAAGCCAGTGTTGAGTGAGTTGAAGTGCTCCGTTAACATAATGAATACGATTTTCTGGGCTGATTAGAGAAAAACTGAAGTCTCTGGGCAGAACAGAAAGCACTATATCTCGCAAAAAACAGGCACTGAGCATCACCTGGCTAATGTCTGCCAGCCAACCAGTGTTGTGCCAGTTCACAGCTTTTCTGAACTAGTTCAAGTTCAGTTCATACATGCTCAAAGTGAACAGTTCACGTTCAAAGTTCACAATTTTAATTCTGAACTAGTTTAAAGTTCAGTTCATTTTACTTTTTTCGTGAGATATTCAAATAAATACTTTTTTTCACACTACAAGCTAGAAATCACTATACGTTCTTTGAAACTGCTCATTGTAGACATTTGCTCATGACACTGCAATTGTGGGTTTCTTACCAGGTGATGAAACTTGCAGCAGTACAGACAAGGTAGACCAGTTCTATACTTAGTGCAATGAAATCTACCAGCATTTAATTAAAAAAAGAATATATAATATGAAATATGTATATATTATTTGATATATATGATATTATATATACATATGTGTGTGTATGAAATGAGCAAAACTCTTGAATGAAGGTAATGAAGGCAAAACTCAAAGGCACAAAAAACTTTATTTTTAAGGAAACTGCGTATCTTTATGGTTGATACAGTGATTTTTAAGACGTAACCAGCGAGAATACAGGAGGGAGGAACTTTCTCTCGTTGCGTTTCAAAAGAGAAAACAGATGTCACTCAGTTTTCAATGGAAAACAAATTCCAACGTTCATTTACAGTGATGTCTGCCGTTCATGACACATAATGTGAACTAATTCACGTTCAAGTTCTTTATTGAAAATGTGTTGCGTTCAGTTCAACGTTCACGAAAAAATGAGCGTGTTCAATGAACGCGTTCTTTTGAACTCGTTCACGCACAACACTGCAGCCAACACAACAAGGACCTGAAGCATACAGCCAAAACAACACTGAAGAGACTTCGGGTCAGACTTTTAACCCAAGAAGGACCTGAAGCATATAATCAAAACAACACTAGAGTGACTTTGGGGCTCAAAATAGCTCAAAATTTATCCCTATTGAACCACTGTCAATGGTTGAGTGAGATATCTGCCATGAAGAGTGAGATAAAGTGCACAAATCTCAATGAGACGTACCTAAGAAGACTTACAGCTGTAATTGCTACAAAAGGGGCTTCAACAAAGTTTTGAAGTCAATTGACTTGAGTAAAACATGTACTTACACCTATCAGCCAAAACATTAAAACCACCTCCTTGTTTCTACAGTCACTGTCCATTTTATTAGCTCCACTTACCATATAGAAGCACTTTGTAGTTCTACAATTACTGACTGTAGTCCAACTGTTTCTCTGCATGCTTTGTTAGCACTTTTTCATACAGTTCTTCAATGGTCAGGACCCCCACAGGACCACCACAGAGTAGGTATTACATTTACATTTTCAGCATTTAGCAGACGCTTTTATCCAAAGTGACCTACAATTATGTCTGAACACAATTTTGAGCAATTGAGGGTTAAGGGCCTTGCCCAGGGGCCCAACAGGGGCAACTTGGCAGTGGTGGGGCTTGAACCAGCAACCTCCTGGTTACTAGTCCAGTACCTTAACCACTGAGCTACCACTGCCACTTTATTATTATTATTTAGGTGGTGGATCATTCTCAGCACTGCAGTGACACTGACATGGTGGTGGAGTGTTAGTGTGTGTTGTGCTGGTATGAGTGGATAAGACACAGCAATGCTGCTGGAGTTTTAAAACTCCTCACTGTCACTGCTGGACTGAGAATAGTCCAACCTACCAAAAATATCCAGCCAACAGCACCCCGTGGGCAGCGTCCTGTGACCACTGATGAAGGTCTAGAAGATGATCAACTCAAACAGCAGCAATAGATGAGCGATCGTCTCTGACTTTACATCTACAAGGTGGACCAACTAGGTAGGAGTGTCTAATAGAGTGGTCAGTGAGTGGACACAGTATTTAAAAACTCCAGCAGCACCGCTGTGTCTGATCCACTCATGCCAGCACAACACACACTAACACACCACCACCATGTCAGTGTCACTGCAGTGCTGAGAATCATCCACCACCTAAATAATACCTGCTCTGTGGTGGCCATGTGGGGGTCCTGATCATTGAAGAACAGCATGAAAAAGTGCTCACAAAGCATGCAGAGAAACAGATGGACTACAGTCAGTAATTGTAGAACTACAAAGTGCTTCTATATGGTAAGTGGAGCTGATCAAATGGACAGTGAGTCTTTATAAATGTATCAAACACTATTTTTACTTTTTAGTTAAAGGTTAATGGATCAACCAGAGAAAATAATCTATTTTAAGCTTTTTGAGCCAAAAGGCTTCAAAGGCTGGAGGCTTCAGATCAACATGCATATCAATATTTATAATTACTGAGTGACCTTCAATATTTCTTTCAAGATGAATTTCTTTTATTTACATTTTCTCCCATCAATACATGGATTTATTTCCTTTTAAAACACAGTTACATACATTACCCACAATACACTCCAAAATGCCCATTTAGCTGATGACACATAAAGAGAAAATGAATCTCCATGTTCCTTTTTGTGCTTTTTATTTATTTGTTTCAATCTGCTCTGTGTTTCAATCATGTTTGAGGTTGAAACTCTTAAATTTATTTCTGTAAAGCAAATTATTGTATAAATAATAAGTCCAAACACACGCTTACTTTACTCCACTGGGAGGGCGGTGTGAAAGATTTTGAAGTGGGTCTGGATGTTGGACGAGATGGCAAAGCCTACAATCCAAACTGTGATTCATCCTTTATAATATAATTGTAAATTAAGTGTAAATGCTTCTAGATGGGTTTAAGGCATGATCCAATCGAGTAGTTGACGTCCTACCATGATTCGTAACATATAAATACTCAGGGAGCCCAGGTGACCACATATTGGACTCATTATTGGAGAATGAATGCAGGAGCTCTGGTGACAAAGACTATTTAACCGGCTAGTGTTTAAACAGGAGCAATACACTGATCAGCCATAACATTAAAACCACCTCCTTGTTTCTATACTCACTGTCCATTTTATCAGCTCCACTTACCATATACAAGCAATTTGTAGTTCCACAATTACTGACTGTATTTCTCTACATACCTTTTTAGCCTGCTTTCACACTGTTCTTCAATGGTCAGGACCCCCACAGGACCACTACAGAGCAGGTATTATTTAGGTGGTGGAACATTCTCAGCACTGCAGTGACACTGACATGGTGGTGGTGTGTTAGTGTGTGTTGTGCTGGTATGAGTGGATCAGACACAGCAGCGCTGCTGGAGTTTTTAAATACCGTGTCCACTCACTGTCCACTCTATTAGACACTCCTACCTAGTTGGTCCACCTTGTAGATGTTAAGTCAGTGACGATCGCTAATTTATTGCTACTGTTTGAGTTGGTCATCTTCTAGACCTTCATCAGTGGTCACAGGACGCTGCTCATGGGGCGCTGCTGGCTGGATATTTTTGGTTGGTGGACTATTCTCAGTACAGCAGAGACAGTGAGGTGTTTAAAAATTCCATCAGCATTGCTGTGTCTGATCCACTCATACCAGCACAACACACACTAACACACCACCACCATGTTAGTGTCACTGCAGTGCTGAGAATGATCCACCACCCAAGTAATACCTGCTCTGTAGTGGTCCTGGGAGAGTCCTGACCATTGAAGAACAGCATGCAGAGAAACAGATAGACTACAGTCAGTAATTGTAGAAGTACAAAGTGCTTCTATATGATAAAATGGACAGTGAGTGTAGAAACAAGGAGGTGGTTTTAATGTTATGGATGATCTGTGTAAGTGTAAATGCTTCTTGATGGGTTTACTGCATGATCCAATCAGGTAGTTGACATCTTACCATGATTTGTGAAGTATAAAATACTCAGCGAGCCCAGATGACCACAATCCTGGACTCCTGGAATCCTGTGCATTGTGGACTTGATGCTTGTGCGTTATGCTGTGTGGGAATTTCGCTGCCAGCATTTCAGAAAGAGTCACTGCAAATCAATGCTAAGTAATTTTGACCGATCACCTGATCCATGCGATAGAACATTTCTATTCTGATCTGATTGGTCTCTTCTGAGATAACAATACCCTTATCTACAGGGCCCAGGGGGTCAATAAGTGATTTGTTGGGTGTATAAATAATGTGAATCTTTTAGAGTAAACCCTAACATAACTGATTTAAGAAAATTAAATGTATATTTTGTTGTTAGACAAAACATTGTATATATGTTGTTAGAAATGCAAAATTATGCCTTAAAATACTGTGTTTCTGGCTTAGAAGTGGATTACAGTGTCATGACCACCTGCCCTGCCATGCGATGTTATAAGCTAACAAAAGACATTAAGGTGCACTTAATGAGGCACTGCTGATAAAAAAGTCACTTGATGAGGCACAGAGACTGCTGATTAAATGAGTCACCTGAAGCACAGAGGCCGCTGATTAAATGAGTCACTTGATGAGGCACAGAGACTGCTGATTAAATAAGTCACTTGATGAAGCACAGAGGCTGCTGATTAAATGAGTAACTTGATGAGGCACAGATACTGCTGATTAAATGAGTCACTTGATGAGGCACAGAGACTGCTGATTAAATAAGTCACTTGATGAAGCACAGAGGCTGCTGATTAAATGAGTAACTTGATGAGGCACAGAGACTGCTGATTAAATAAGTCACTTGATGAAGCACAGAGGCTGCTGATTAAATGAGTAACTTGATGAGGCACAGATACTGCTGATTAAATGAGTCACTTGATGAAGAACAGAGACTGCTGATGAAACTAGTCATTTGATGAAGCATAGAGACTGCTGATTAAATAAGTCACTTGAAGCATTGAAACTGACTGCTGATTAAATGAGTCACTTAATGAAGCACAGAGACTGCTGGTTAAATGAGTCACTTAATGAGGCAAAGACTGCTGAATAAATCAGTCACTTCATGAAGCACAGAGACTGCTGATTAAATAAGTCACCTGATGAGGTACAGAGACTGCTGTTTAAATGAGTCACTTGATGAGGCACAGAGACTGCTGATTAAATGAGTCACTTGATGAAACACATGAACTGCTGATTAAATGAGTCACTTGATGAAGCACAGAGACTGCTGGTTAAATGAGTCACTTAATGAGGCACAGAGACTGCTGATTAAATGAGTCACTTGATGAGGCACAGAGACTGCTGATTAAATGAGTCACCTGAAGCACAGAGGTCGCTGATTAAATGAGTCACTTGATGAGGCACAGAGACTGCTGATTAAATAAGTCACTTGATGAAGCACAGAGGCTGCTGATTAAATGAGTAACTTGATGAGGCACAGATACTGCTGATTAAATGAGTCACTTGATGAAGAACAGAGACTGCTGATAAAACTAGTCATTTGATGAAGCATAGAGACTGCTGATTAAATAAGTCACTTGATGAAGCATTGAAACTGACTGCTGATTAAATGAGTCACTTAATGAAGCATTGAGACTGCTGTTTAAATAAATCACTTGAAGCATAGAGACTGCTGATTAAATGAGTCACTTAATAAAGCACAGAGACTGCTGATTAAATGAGTCACTTGAAACACAGAGACTGCTAATTAAATGAGTCACTTGATGAAGCACAGAGACTGCTGACTAAACGAGTCACTTGATGAAGCATAGAGACTGCTGATTAAATAAGTCAACTGAAGCACAGAGACTGCTGATTAAATAAGTCACTTGATGAGGCACAGAGGCTGCTGATTAAATAAGTCACTTGAAAAAGCACAGAGACTGCTGATTAAATGAGTCATTTGATGAAGCATACAGACTGCTGATTAAATAAGTCATTTGATGAAGCATACAGACTGCTGATTAAATAAGTCACTTGATGAAGCATAGAGACTGCTGTTTAAATGAATCACTTGATGAGGCACAGAGACTGCTGATTAAATGAGTCACTTGAAGCACAAAGACTGCTGATTAAATGAGTCACTTGATGAAGTACAGGAACTGCTGATTAAATGAGTCACTTGATGAAGCACAGAGACTGATAATAAAATGAGTCACTTGAGGCACAAAGACTGCTGATTAAATGAATCATTTGATATGGCACAGAGACTGCTGATTAAATGAGTCACTTGATGAGACACAGAGACTGCTGATTAAATGAGTCACTTTATGAAACACATGAACTGCTGATTAAATGAGTCACTTGATGAAGCACAGAGACTGCTGGTTAAATGAGTCACTTAATGAGGCACAGACACTGCTGATTAAATGAGTCACTTGATGAGGCACAGAG
The DNA here is from genome assembly GCF_030014385.1 of Trichomycterus rosablanca. NCBI lineage: Eukaryota > Metazoa > Chordata > Actinopteri > Siluriformes > Trichomycteridae > Trichomycterus > Trichomycterus rosablanca. The sequence continues at coordinate 8,569,281 of NC_085989.1, forward strand.
ACTGCTGATTAAATGAGTCACTTGATGAGGCACAGAGACTGCTGATTAAATGAGTCACTTGATGAAGCACAGAGACTGGTGATTAAATGAGTAACTTGATGAGGCACAGATACTGCTGATTAAATGAGTCAATTGAAGCACAGAGACTGCTGATTAAATGAGTCACTTGATGAAGAACAGAGACTGCTGATGAAATTAGTCATTTGATGAAACATAGAGACTGCTGATTAAATAAGTCAATTGAAGCACAGAGACTGCTGATTAAATAAGTCACTTGATGAGGCACAGAGGCTGCTGATTAAATAAGTCACTTGATAAAGCACAGAGACTGCTGATTAAATGAGTCATTTGATGAAGCATAGAGACTGCTGATTAAATAAGTCAGTTGATGAAGCATAGAGACTGCTGTTTAAATCAGTCACTTGAAACACAGAGACTGCTGATTAAATGAATCACTTGATGAGGCACAGAGACTGCTGATTAAATGAGTCACTTGAAGCACAAAGACTGCTGATTAAATGAGTCACTTGATGAAGCACAGAGACTGATAATAAAATGAGTCACTTGAGGCACAAAGACTGCTGATTAAATGAGTCACTTGATGAGGCACAGAGACTGCTGATTAAATGAGTAACTTGATGAGGCACAGAGACTGCTGATTAAATGAGTCACTTGATGAAACACATGAACTGCTGATTAAATGAGTCACTTGATGAAGCACAGAGACTGCTGATGAAATTAGTCATTTGATGAAGCATAGAGACTGCTGATTAAATAAGTCACTTGATGAAGCATTGAAACTGACTGCTGATTAAATGAGTCACTTGATGAAGCATAGAGACTGCTGTTTAAATAAATCACTTGAAGCATAGAGACTGCTGATTAAATGAGTCACTTGATAAAGCACAGAGACTGCTGATTAAATGAGTCACTTGATAAAGCATAGAGACTGCTGTTTAAATCAGTCACTTGAAGCACAGAGACTGCTGATTAAATGAATCACTTGATGAGGCACAGAGACTGCTGATTAAATGAGTCACTTAATGAAGCATAGAGACTGCTGTTTAAATAAATCACTTGAAGCATAGAGACTGCTGATTAAATGAGTCACTTAATAAAGCACAGAGACTGCTGATTAAATGAGTCACTTGAAACACAGAGACTGCTAATTAAATGAGTCACTTGATGAAGCACAGAGACTGCTGACTAAACGAGTCACTTGATGAAGCATAGAGACTGCTGATTAAATAAGTCAACTGAAGCACAGAGACTGCTGATTAAATAAGTCACTTGATGAGGCACAGAGGCTGCTGATTAAATAAGTCACTTGAAAAAGCACAGAGACTGCTGATTAAATGAGTCATTTGATGAAGCATACAGACTGCTGATTAAATAAGTCACTTGATGAAGCATAGAGACTGCTGTTTAAATCAGTCACTTGAAGCACAGAGACTGCTGATTAAATGAATCACTTGATGAGGCACAGAGACTGCTGATTAAATGAGTCACTTGAAGCACAAAGACTGCTGATTAAATGAGTCACTTGAAGTACAGGAACTGCTGATTAAATGAGTCACTTGATGAAGCACAGAGACTGATAATAAAATGAGTCACTTGAGGCACAAAGACTGCTGATTAAATGAATCATTTGATGAGGCACAGAGACTGCTGATTAAATGAGTCACTTGATGAGGCACAGAGACTGCTGATTAAATGAGTCACTTTATGAAACACATGAACTGCTGATTAAATGAGTCACTTGATGAAGCACAGAGACTGCTGGTTAAATGAGTCACTTAATGAGGCACAGACACTGCTGATTAAATGAGTCACTTGATGAGGCACAGAGACTGCTGATTAAATGAGTCACTTGATGAGGCACAGAGACTGCTGATTAAATGAGTCACTTGATGAAGCACAGAGACTGCTGATTAAATGAGTAACTTAATGAGGCACAGATACTGCTGATTAAATGAGTCAATTGAAGCACAGAGACTGCTGATTAAATGAGTCACTTGATGAAGAACAGAGACTGCTGATGAAATTAGTCATTTGATGAAACATAGAGACTGCTGATTAAATAAGTCAATTGAAGCACAGAGACTGCTGATTAAATAAGTCACTTGATGAGGCACAGAGGCTGCTGATTAAATAAGTCACTTGATAAAGCACAGAGACTGCTGATTAAATGAGTCATTTGATGAAGCATAGAGACTGCTGATTAAATAAGTCAGTTGATGAAGCATAGAGACTGCTGTTTAAATCAGTCACTTGAAACACAGAGACTGCTGATTAAATGAATCACTTGATGAGGCACAGAGACTGCTGATTAAATGAGTCACTTGAAGCACAAAGACTGCTGATTAAATGAGTCACTTGATGAAGCACAGAGACTGATAATAAAATGAGTCACTTGAGGCACAAAGACTGCTGATTAAATGAGTCACTTGATGAGGCACAGAGACTGCTGATTAAATGAGTCACTTGATGAGGCACAGAGACTGCTGATTAAATGAGTCACTTGATGAAACACATGAACTGCTGATTAAATGAGTCACTTGATGAAGCACAGAGACTGCTGGTTAAATGAGTCACTTAATGAGGCACAGACACTGCTGATTAAATGAGTCACTTGATGAGGCACAGAGACTGCTGATTAAATGAGTCACTTGATGAGGCACAGAGACTGCTGATTAAATGAGTCACTTGATGAAGCACAGAGACTGCTGATTAAATGAGTAACTTGATGAGGCACAAATACTGCTGATTAAATGAGTCAATTGAAGCACAGAGACTGCTGATTAAATGAGTCACTTGATGAAGAACAGAGACTGCTGATGAAATTAGTCATTTGATGAAGCATAGAGACTGCTGATTAAATAAGTCACTTGATGAAGCATTGAAACTGACTGCTGATTAAATGAGTCACTTGATGAAGCATAGAGACTGCTGTTTAAATAAATCACTTGAAGCATAGAGACTGCTGATTAAATGAGTCACTTGATAAAGCATAGAGACTGCTGTTTAAATCAGTCACTTGAAGCACAGAGACTGCTGATTAAATGAATCACTTGATGAGGCACAGAGACTGCTGATTAAATGAGTCACTTGAAGCACAAAGACTGCTGATTAAATGAGTCACTTGATGAAGTACAGGAACTGATAATAAAATGAGTCACTTGAGGCACAGAGACTGCTGATTAAATGAGTCACTTGATAAAGCATAGAGACTGCTGTTTAAATCAGTCACTTGAAGCACAGAGACTGCTGATTAAATGAATCACTTGATGAGGCACAGAGACTGCTGATTAAATGAGTCACTTGAAGCACAAAGACTGCTGATTAAATGAGTCACTTGATGAAGTACAGGAACTGATAATAAAATGAGTCACTTGAGGCACAGAGACTGCTGATTAAATGAGTCACTTGAGGCACAGAGACTGCTGATTAAATGAGTCACTTGATGAGGCACAGAGACTGCTGATTAAATCAGTCACTTGATGAAGCACAGAAACTGCTGATTAAATAAGTCACTTGATGAAGCATAGAGACTGTTGTTTAAATCAGTCACTTGAAGCACAGAGACTGCTGATTAAATGAATCACTTGATGAGGCACAGAGACTGCTGATTAAATGAGTCACTTGAAGCACAAAGACTGCTGATTAAATGAGTCACTTGATGAAGCAGGAGACTGCTGATTAAATGAGTCACTTGATGAACAGAAACTGCTGATTAAATGAGTCACTTGATGAAGCACAGACTGCTGATTAAATGAGTCACTTGATGAAGCAGGAGACTGCTGATTAAATGAGTCACTTGATGAACAGAAACTGCTGATTAAATGAGTCACTTGATGAAGCACGAGACTGCTGATTAAATGAGTCACTTGATGAACAGAAACTGCTGATTAAATGAGTCACTTGATGAAGCACAGAGACTGCTGATTAAATAAGTCACTTGATAAGGCACAGAGACTGCTGATTAAATAAGTCACTTGATGAAGCACAGAGACTGCTGATTAAATGAGTCACTTGAAGCACGAGACTGCTGATTAAATGAGTAACTTGAAGCACAGACTGCTGATTAAATAAGTCACTTGATGAGGCACAGAGATTGCTGATTAAATGAGTCACTTGAAGCACAGAGACTGCTGATTAAATGAGTCACGTGATGAAGCACAGAGACTGCTGATTAAATAAGTCACTTGAAGCACAGAGACTGATTAAATAAGTCACTTGATGAAGCACAGAGACTGATAATAAAATGAGTCACTTGAAGCACAGAGACTGCTGATTAAATGAGTCACTTGAAGCACGAGACTGCTGATTAAATGAGTAACTTGAAGCACAGACTGCTGATTAAATAAGTCACTTGATGAGGCAGAGATTGCTGATTAAATGAGTCACTTGAAGCACAGAGACTGCTGATTAAATAAGTCACGTGATGAAGCACAGAGACTGCTGATTAAATAAGTCACTTGATGAAGCACAGAGACTGCTGATTAAATAAGTCACTTGATGAAGCACAGAGACTGATAATAAAATGAGTCACTTGAGGCACAGAGACTGCTGATTAAATGAGTCACTTGATGAGGCACAGAGACTGATGATTAAATGAGTCACTTGAAGTACAGGAACTGCTGATTAAATGAGTCACTTGATGAAGCACAGAGACTGATAATAAAATGAGTCACTTGAGGCACAGAGACTGCTGATTAAATGAGTCACTTGAGGCACAGAGACTGCTGATTAAATGAGTCACTTAATGAGGCACAGAAACTGCTGATTAAATGAGTCACTTGATGAGGCACAGAGACTGCTGATTAAATGAGTCACTTGAAGCACAGAGACTGCTGATTAAATGAGTCACTTGAAGCACAGAGACTGCTGATTAAACGAGTCACTTGAAGCACAGAGACTGCTGATGAAACGAGTCACTTGAGGCACAGAGACTGCTGATTAAATGAGTCACTTGATGAGGCACAGAGACTGCTGATTAAATGAGTCACTTGATGAGACAGACACTGCTGATTAAATAAGTCACTTGAAGCACAGAGACTGCTGATTAAATGAGTCACTTGATGAACAGAAACTGCTGATTAAATGAGTCACTTGATGAAGCACAGACTGCTGATTAAATGAGTCACTTGATGAAGCAGGAGACTGCTGATTAAATGAGTCACTTGATGAACAGAAACTGCTGATTAAATGAGTCACTTGATGAAGCACGAGACTGCTGATTAAATGAGTCACTTGATGAACAGAAACTGCTGATTAAATGAGTCACTTGATGAAGCACAGAGACTGCTGATTAAATAAGTCACTTGATAAGGCACAGAGACTGCTGATTAAATAAGTCACTTGATGAAGCACAGAGACTGCTGATTAAATGAGTCACTTGATGAAGCACGAGACTGCTGATTAAATGAGTAACTTGAAGCACAGACTGCTGATTAAATAAGTCACTTGATGAGGCACAGAGATTGCTGATTAAATGAGTCACTTGAAGCACAGAGACTGCTGATTAAATGAGTCACGTGATGAAGCACAGAGACTGCTGATTAAATAAGTCACTTGAAGCACAGAGACTGATTAAATAAGTCACTTGATGAAGCACAGAGACTGATAATAAAATGAGTCACTTGAAGCACAGAGACTGCTGATTAAATGAGTCACTTGAAGCACGAGACTGCTGATTAAATGAGTAACTTGAAGCACAGACTGCTGATTAAATAAGTCACTTGATGAGGCACAGAGATTGCTGATTAAATGAGTCACTTGAAGCACAGAGACTGCTGATTAAATAAGTCACGTGATGAAGCACAGAGACTGCTGATTAAATAAGTCACTTGATGAAGCACAGAGACTGCTGATTAAATAAGTCACTTGATGAAGCACAGAGACTGATAATAAAATGAGTCACTTGAGGCACAGAGACTGCTGATTAAATGAGTCACTTGATGAGGCACAGAGACTGATGATTAAATGAGTCACTTGATGAAGCACAGAGACTGCTGATTAAATGAGTCACTTGATGAGGCACAGAGACTGCTGATTAAATGAGTCACTTGGTGGTTTTACATACCTTGGTTGCACATCCTGCAATTGGGTTCATTCTTATAATATGGCAGGTGCTGGGCTTCACCTGGCACATTTACTGTTACAAGAAATTTTTATAGTGGATCTAAAAGTAAATAACAACGCTGTCAGTCTCTGCTTATTACAGATGGGACCATGAGGTAGCAACAGTCATAAAAATATAAGGCCGTTCAGGTGGCGCAACGGTCAAATACGCTAGCACACCAGAGCTGGGATTTCGAATACATCGCATTGAATCTCAGGTCTGCCATCCGGCTGGGCTGGGCGGCCACATGAACAACGATTGGCTGGTTGTTCATAACGCAACCAGGGTAATTGGATACGACTAGATTAGGGGAGAAAATTGGAGGGAAATTTTTAGAAAAGGATATATATATACTGATCAGCCATAACATTAAAACCACCTCCACTTAGCATATAGGAGGACTTTGTAGTTCTACAATTACTGACAGTAGTCCATCTGTTTCTCTATATACTTCTTTAGCCTGCTTTCACCCTGTTCTTCAATGGTAGAACCCCTACAGGACCCCCACAGAGCAGGTATTATTTAGGTGGTGGATCATTCTCAGCACTGCAGTGACACTGACATGGTGGTGGTGTGTTAGTGTGTGCTCTGCTCTGTAGTGGTCCTGATCATTGAAGAAAAGGGTGAAAGCAGGCTAAAAAAGGATGTAGAGAAACAGATGGACTACAGTCAGTAATTGTAGAACTACAAAGTGCTTCTATATGTTAAGTGAAACTTTATTCATTTATTTATTTTAGTTTTATGCCAGCTTCCTACATAAGAGGGTTCTTCATCATCAAAGACTCAACCCACCTCTAAACTCCTCTTCTTCATCTGTTCTTTACATGTACATGCCTGTTCTTACCTCAGTGTTGTAGCAGAGGTTATCTACACTCACTGTCCATTTTATCAGCTCCACTTACCATATAGAAGCACTTTGTAGTTCTACAATTACTGACTGTAGTCCATCTGTTTCTCTACATACCCTTTTAGCCTGCTCTCACCCTGTTCTTCAATGGTCAGGACCCCCACAGGACCACCACAGAGCAGGTATTATTTAGGTGGTGGATCATTCTCAGCACTGCAGTGACACTGACATGGTGGTGGTGTGTTAGTGTGTGTTGTGCTGGTAAGAGTGGATCAGACACAGCAGCGCTGCTGGGGTTTTTTAATACCGTGTCCACTCACTGTCCACTCTATTAGACACTCCTACCTAGTTGGTCCATCTTGTAGATGTAAAGTCAGAGACCATCTCTCATCTATTGCTGCTTTTTGAGTTGGTCATCTTCTAGACTTTAATCAGTGGTCACAGGGCGCTGTTGGCTGTATATTTTTGGTTGTTGGACTATTCTCAGTCCAGCAGTGATCCACTCATACCAGCACAACACACACTAACACACCACCACCATGTCAGTGTCACTGCAGTGCCGAGAATGATCCACCACCCAAATAATACCTGCTCTGTGGTGGTCCTGGGAGAGTCCTGACCATCGAAGAACAGCATGAAAGGGGGCTAACAAAGCATGCAGAGAAACAGATGGACTACAGTCGGTAATTGTAGAACTGCAAAGTGCTTCTATATGGTAAGTATATACATATAAGCACTTGACATTCCAGTATAGCTTAACACCGTTCCTACCCATGAAAAAGGATGCAAACCACTGTACTAAAATAAATCAGAGAGAACTGTGTCAAATGGTAAGTCATTCATTTATATAACAATTTATCTGAATGTACTAAAGCTTGGAATGTTGTTTTACTTGTGTCAGGGATAAAACTCCTCTGGCATTAGAAAGTCTTTAGACAGAGCCTGCCCTAGATCCTCACACTCTTCATAGTCAAACCTTTTGCGACAACTTTTCCAAGATGTAATCTTGCTGAAGATCAGGACTGACCTTGTGAGATGATTTTAGATTGACCAAAATAATAGGTAATTTCAGCTGAAGGTTAAGAGGATGTCCAGGGTATGTTTGCTTTGGTTGAGTAAGGTTGTAAAAGTCTGAACTGTCTGTGAGTGAGAGAAAGAGCGAGAGAGAAAAAGAGAGAGGAGCTCATGGAGTGATCATCCTGCCTTTAATGAGGCTGTGAACACAGCTTCACGAGGATCTCATTATACAGCCTTTTACTCTCAACACACATCTCTTCCTGTTTACTTTCTCTTTTCTTTCGCTTCTGCTCCAGCTCCAGCTCCAGCTCATCCCCACGTTCTGATTAGTGTTCGCATCTGCTTCTGGTTTGTTTCCCCTTAGTCTCTTTCCGCTGTCTTTCCAGTGGATGAATATATACACATGTACCGGTTACTAGTATTTAACCACATTTTGCGTTATTTGAAGTGCACTTCAAATAGCAGTGCTATCGGCCGGTCAGACTTCTACATGCAGATTGCTGTTGCAATGAATTGGCATCCTGTCCGGGGTGTGTGAACGCATTGCACCCTGTGATTTTGGGGAAACCAGGTCTACCATAACCAGGATATAACCACACAGGGTATGCGTTAAGACTTTTGACATATACAACGATCAGACATAACATTATGACCACCTTCCTAATATTGTATTGGTCCTCCTTTTGCTGCTAAAACAGCCCTAACCTATCAAGGCATGGACTCCACTAGAACCCTGAAGGTGTGCTGTGGTATCTGGCACCCCGATGTCAGCAGCAGATCCTTGTGAGGTGAAGTTGTGAGGTGGGGTCTTCGTCTTGGATCAGACTTGTTTGTCCAGCACATCCTACAGAAACTCGATTGGATTGAGATCTGGGGAATTTGAAGGCCAAGTCAAAACCTCGAACTCGTTCTTGTGCTCCTCAAACCATTCCTGAAGCATTGTTGCTTTGTGGCAGGGCGCATTATCCTGCTGAAAGAGGCCACAGCCGTCAGGGAATACCGTTTCCACGAGAGGGTGTACATGGTTAGGTAGGTGGTATGTGTCCAAGTAACATCCACATGAAGGACCCAAGGTTTCCCAGCAGAACATTGCATCAAAGCATCGCAGCGCCATGTGTTCCCCAGGTACGCGACGCACACGCACCCGGCCGTCCACGTGATGTAAAAGAAAACGTGATTCATCAGACCAGGCCACCCTCTTCCATTGCTCTGTGGTTCAGTTCCTATGCTGGTCTGCGGTCTGGTATGCACCCCCATATGCGACAAACTGTGATGCACTGTGTATTCTGACACCTTTCTATCAGAACCAGCATTACCTTCTTCAGCAATTTGAGCTACAGTAGCTTGTCTGTTGGATCGGACCACACGGGCCAGCTTTCGCTCCCCTTGTACATCAACGAACCTTGGCCGGCCATGACCCTGTCGCCGGTTTACCACTCTTCCTTCCTTGGACCACTTTTGATAGATGCTGACCACTGCAGTTTGGGAACACTCCACAAGAGCGGCAGTTTTGGAGAAGCTCTGACCCAGTCGTCTAGCCATCACAATTTGGCCCTTGTCAAACTCACTCAAATCCTCACGCTTGTTAATTTTTCTTGCTTCTAACACATCAACTTTGAGGATAAAATGTTCACTTGCTGCCGAATATATCCCACCCACTAACAGCTGCCGTGATGAAGACGATGCCGTGATGCCTGAGCTGAGAGGTATAAGACAAACCTCTAAGCTCTGAATCATGGTTCACCATCTGGCAGTTTGAAAAATTAATCATGGTTTGGTGGATGCCAGAAGAAAGCAACCTGTCTGAGTACAGAGTATCAACTTAAAAATCTGGTGGAGACTTTGACAAGATGGGTCTGTTTTTTTTAGGACCACCCACCTAATATAGTGTAATTTGCTCAAGGGCCCAACAGCAGCAACCTGGCAGTGGTGTGGCTTGAACCAGCAACCTTCTAATTACTAGTCCTGTACCTTAACCACTAGGTTACAGCTTGCCGTCAGCTTGCTGCCAAACATCTCAGACCCCCATGAGACATGAACTCTGCAAGACATCTGACGGAGTACGGTGGTACTAGAACATTTCCAGCAGGTCCTTCAGTCGTTCTACAGTTCATTCTGGTGCCATCTCTTTCTATTGGTAAACGATGCACATGTGCCCGACCATCCACATGATCCTGAAGAAAACTGGAATTGTCCGAAGTCACCTTCTTCTGTTTCTTCAATGTCCACTTCTGATGCCTGTGTGTCCACTGTAAATGCTTTAGACTGCGGACAGGACAGTCCGGCAATTACGAAACTATGGTTCGATGCACTGCAATGTGTATCATGACGCATTCATCTTATCACCAGTATTAAAATTATCATTTACATTTTCGGCATTTAGCAGACGTCTTTATTCAAAGCAACTTACATTACAGTTACAGTACGCAGTCTGAGCAATTGAGGGTTAAGAGCCTTGCGCAAGGGCCCAACAGCAGCAACCTGGCAGTGGTGGGGCTTGAACCAGCAACCTTCTAATTACTAGTCCAGTACCTTAACCACTAGGCTACAGCTTGCCCAGTGGTTATCTACAGTTTAGATCTTCTGTTGGTCTCTACCTGCTGCCATAGCCTTCACGTCCTCTGACACCAATGAGTCTTGGCTGCCCAACAATCTGCCAGAATTAATGGACAACTGTTGATGGGAACTCTGTGTGCACCACCACAGGTTAGGGTTAAAAATACCCATTAACAACAGGTCTATAAAACCAATTGTATAAGATGTACTCTCCTAGTCTAGTCTAGTCTAGTCTGGTCTTTTGGCAGACGTGATGTAGACATGTGTAAGTGTCACAGGGCTTGGATGTTTTTCTTTGTAACCGGGTTTAAATGTTTTTTCTTGCAACCGTACCCCACAGCCCAGACATATGATGAATACAGGAGATTGTTGTCACATGTATTACACAACCAGTACTTGGCAGAAATTCCTGAAGCTCGTTTAATATTGCTGTTGGCCTCTTGGCAGCCTCCTGTACCAGTTTTCTTCTCATCTTTTCATCAGTTTTGGAGGGATGCCCGGTTCTTGATAATGTCACTGTTGTGCATAGTTTATTCACTTTTATACAACAGGTAGTTCCGACCTTACAATCCGATTGGTTGAGAAGCGTTCTAAACGTGCTGATATTCGTGATAACAGCACGGTCTTTTCACACCACAATGGTATTACTCCGCTGACGCGTTGCCATTAACGACAAGCTTCATGCACATAAACGCGCACACAGGCGACACAGACTTTTTTTCCCGGTCGCGTTTTAAATCCGTTATCTGATACACAATCATCTAGCGCACTGTGTAGGGAACATAACCAATTGTCTAATTCACTATCTAGTGCACTATGTAGGGAACATATATCCATGATCTGATACACAATCTAGTGCACTATGTAGGGAACATTAATGTGTTTGTAACGCGAACAGTTAGTTAAGCCCTAGTAGTTCTGTTTTCATCCATAGCCTTTGGTGTGTGCGAGAGGTTTTTTTATTTCTTTTTTTACCTTCAGAGGTTCTTGCTTTCTTCTTCTTCTTGTTCTTACCTCCCTGAAATGAGTTTTTGCAACTTGGGATGTCTGCTTTGTAGTGTTCAAATTCAGGGCTTCTTTGATTTATTTTATTTCTTTATTTTGTAAAAACTGTTGTATAAAAGCAATAGAACACTCGAGGTCGTGTGTTATCGCGAATAACATCACGGCTGTGATTTGGTCGCAGGCACGAACCGAAGGTGAGATAACACACTCCCTCTCGTGTTCTATTGCTTAAGTAGATAACCGTCCTCACTGTGTTCCGTGGGGGAATGTATTATACACCGATCAGCCATAACAGTAAAACCACCTCCTTGTTTCTACACTCACTGTCCATTTTATCAGCTCCACTTACCATATAGAAGCACTTTGTAGTCCATCTGTTTCTCTACATACCTTGTTAGCCCCCTTTAATGCTGTTCTTCAATGGTCAGGACCCCCACAGGACCACTACAGAGTAGGTATTATTTGGGTGGTGGATCATTCTCAGCACTGCAGTGACACTGACATGGTGGTGGTGTGTTAGTGTGTGTTGTGCTGGTATGAGTAGATCAGACACAGCAATGTTGATGGAGTTTTTAAACACCTCACTGTCACTGCTGGACTGAGAACAATCCTCCAACCAAAAATATCCAGCCAACAGCGCCCCATGGGCAGCGTCCTGTGACCACTGATAAAGGTCTAGAAGATGACCAACTCAAACAGCAGCAATAGATGAGCGATCGTCTCTGACTTTACATCTACAAGGTGGACCAACTAGGTAGGAGTGCCTAATAGAGTGGACACGGTATTTAAAAACTGCAGCAGCGCTGCTGTGTCTGATCCACTCATACCAGCACAACACACACTAACACACCACCACCATGTCATTGTCAGTGCAGTGCTGAGAATGATCCACCACCTAAATAATACCTGCTCTGTGGTGGTCCTGACCATTGAAGAACAGGGTGAGAGCAGGCTAAAAGGGTATGTAGAGAAACAGATGGACTACAGTCAGTAATTGTAGAACTACAAAGTGCTTCTATATGGTAAGTGGAGCTGATAAAATGGACAGTGAGTGTAGATAACCTCTGCTACAACACTGAGGTAAGAACAGGCATGTACATGTAAAGAACAGATGAAGAAGAGGAGTTTAGAGGTGGGTTGAGTCTTTGATGATGAAGAACCCTCTTATGTAGGAAGCTGGCATAAAACTAAAATAAATAAATGAATAAAGTTTCACTTAACATATAGAAGCACTTTGTAGTTCTACAATTACTGACTGTAGTCCATCTGTTTCTCTACATCCTTTTTTAGCCTGCTTTCACCCTTTTCTTCAATGATCAGGACCACTACATAGCAGCAGGTATTATTTAGGTGGTGGATCATTCTCAGCACTGCAGTGACACTGACATGGTGGTGGTGTGTTAGTGTGTGTTGTGCTGGTATGAGTGGATCAGAGTTTTTAAATACTGTGTCCACTCACTGTCCACTCTATTAGACACTTCTACCTAGTTGGTCCACCTTGTAGATGTAAAGTCAGAGATGATCGCTCATCTATTGCTGCTGTTTGAGTTGGTCATCTTCTAGACCTGGTCACAGGACGCTGTCCATGGGGCGCTGTTGGCTGGATATTTTGATTATGATTGGTGGACTGTTCTCAGTCCAGCTGTAACAGTGAGGTGTTTAAAAACTCCAGCATTGCTGCTGTGTCTGATCCACTCATACCAGCACAACACACACTAACACACCACCACCATGTCAGTGTCACTGCAGTGCTCAGAATGACCCACCACCTAAAAAATACCTACTCTATAGTGGTCCTGTGGGGGTCCTGACCATTGAAGAACAGGGTGAAAAATGAGAAACAGATGGACTACAGTCAGTAATTGTAGAACTACAAAGTGCTTCTATATGGTAAGTGGAGCTGATAAAATGGACAGTGAGTGTAGAAACAAGGAGGTGGTTTTAATGTTATGGATGATCAGTGTATACGATTAGCCAACTGTCCAAAATACCCCCATCATCCCTTGCTTTTCTTATTCCAAGCATGTACTCTGTGATATTATTGATGTGCAGGTCTACAGTGCAGGCCCTCAGGAGTGAAAGGCTATAACATTATTTGGGATTGTGCCTGATTCTCTGCATGGAGTTCATTTTTCTTATTCAGTCATTCAGCAAGAAAAGTAGATGAATTAACTGGAGCATTGCCGTGAAAATGTACTTAACTCCGCAAATTCTCCCATTTGTATCACTGTTAAGAGGTTTTGTTTTTATTTAAAGTAAAAAAATAAGAATTTAATTCCTTTTTATGTCAACAAATCAGAAGTTGATCATCTAAAGCCTAGTTCACACTACGCGATTTTTGCTTGGCGACAGTTTGCCGCTAGGTGTGGCAGCTCGAGGGCAAATCAGCGTTTGCTCGGGGGTTGAAAATCAGCTCGCAGACTTAAGAATAATATCTAGCATGTTAAATATCTGGACCTGCCACTCAGGTGGTGCAGCGGCAAAAACACATGCTGGAACCAGAGCTGGGATCTCGAATACATCGTATCGAATCTCAGTTCTGCCTTGCCGGCTGAGGCTGAGCGGCCACATGAACAACGATTGGCCTGTTGTTCAGATGGGCGGGACTAAGCCGGACAGGTTCTCTCTCTCTCATGACTGGTGCAATTACCACCCTTGCTGGCTGATTGATGGCGCCTGCACAGAGATGAGGAAAAGAGTGCTCTCAGGGTGTGTCCCTCCGTACACGCAGCTAGGCTGCACTGCACTCGTCAAAGTGCAGGTGATAAGATGCATACGGCTGCTGCCCACATGTCGGAGGGGGGCGTGGGTTGGCTTCGTCCTCCTCAATCAGAGCAGAGATCGGCATTGGTGGAGAGGAAGCATTATGCAATGGGGCAATTGGAGAAAAAGGGGAGAAAATGCATAAAGAAAAAAAATAATAAAGAAAAAAAATATCTGGACCTGTCAGCGACTCAAAATCGTGATGTGATGTGAAAAGCATTGCCATCAGGTTGTGATTGTTGTGAACGCAAGATACAGAAGGGAAACCCTGGGGGAGGAGTATAATATAGTGGAACAGGAGCATAATATAGTTTCTATCCGAATACATCAGCACACACAAGCTTTACAGTATTTGTGACTTATCATCCTTGCCAAATCAAAATACAACACTGCATGGCAAAAACAGAACAGAACATTGCAGACCAGACAATCCCTGCTGGCCACGTAGCCCAATCCACTCTGATTCATTTACTTTTCATACTTGCTTTTACGCTACACATCAACGCACAAACAACTTTAATCGCTCGCTTCTTGTTGATGTGCGTTTTAGGACATGGTATGATTAAACACCTTTTCATTTATTGTGTGTGTTGTTGTTACAAAACGTAGTTTGGGGGACCAGACAGACACATCTGTGATTCATCCCGGTGATAGATGGTGTAGTGTGTGACCCCCTGTCGCCGATCAGTCGTGTAGTGTGAAAACCACAACGACTTAAAAGACTCCCGATTACAAGAGATCCAGTCGTGTAGTGTGAACTGTACTGCGATCTGAACACGTTGAAAGTTGTGTAGTGTAAACTTAGCATAAGCCATCTTAAGGAGCTACTACAGGCATTTACTATCTAGGGCAAACTGAGTAGCCAATCCATATATGGCGTGGTTTAGAAGGTATGATGACACCAGAATACCTGGGCGACACACACATACGTAGACACAGCGAGTACATAAGCGCTGAGGCTCAAATTAAGTCCAGGTCTCTGGAATCCACACTACCCTACCTGCTGGCCTAAAAAAATAATAATAATAACATTGAGGCACTCAGGTGGCACAGGGATAAATTAAGCTAACCCACTAGCACTAGAATCCAAGGTTTGAATCCCAGCAGTGCTATTAGCCAGTTGGGTGTCTATATACAGACATGATCGGCTGTCTGGAGGGGGGCGTTGGGGTGGCCGAGACCCCATGAGGGACTGGCACCCTCTCTGGATCGGTGTTACCCAGGGCAAAGTAAAATAGAATGAATGAATGAATAATAACAATAAAAACAATAATAATAAGGCACTCAGGTGGCACAGCGGTTAATTAAGCTAGCCCACTATCACTAGTATCCAGGGTTCCAATTACCAGTGGTGCTATTACCCTGTTGGGTGTCTACATACACACAAGATTGGCTGTCCGGAGAGGGACTTTGGGGCCTCACGAAGGACTGGCACCCTCTCTGGTTTGTGTTACCCAGTACAAACCTGACCAGAATAGAGCGGTGGCAAAACATGAAAATAAAATAGCATAAATAATAATAATAACAACAATAATAATAATAATAAGGCACTCAGGAGGCACAGCGGTTAATTAAGCTAGCCCACTACCACTAGAATCCAGAACTTGAATCCCAGCTGTGCTATTAGCCATGATTGGCTGTCTGGAGGGGAGATTTGGGGTGGCCGAGGCCCCACGAAGAACTGCCACCCCCTCTGGGTTACCCAGTACACACCTGACCAGGATAGAGCAGGGGTAAAACATAAAAATAAAATATAATGAATGAATAACAACAACAACAACAACAACAACAACAACAACAATAATAATAATAATAATAATAAGGCACTCAGGTGGCACTAGGATCCAGGGTTTGGATGCCCAGTGTTGCTATTAGCCGGTTGGGTGTCTACATAGAAACATAACTGGCTGTCTGGAGGGGGGCTTTGGGGCCTCACGAAGGACTGGCACCCTCTCTGGTTTGTGTTACCCAGTACAAACCTGACCAGAATAGAGCAGTGGCAAAACATGAAAATAAAATAGCATAAATAATAATAATAATAATAATAAGGCACTTAGGTGGCAGTAGGATCCAGGGTCTGAATTCCCAGTGGTGCTATTAGCCGGTTGGGTGTCTACATACAGACATGATTGGCTGTCTGGAGAGGAGCTTTGGGGTGGCTGAGGTCTTAAAAAGGAAATAGCAGGGGTAAAACATAAATTAAAGAGAATGAATACTAATAATAATAATAGAGAGAGAGAGCGTGTGTGTGTGTTTGCCCTGTGATGGACTGGCAACCTGTGTGGGGTGTTTCCTACCTTTTGCCCAGTGAATTGTACCTACACCAACCCTTAATAGGATATAGAGGTAGTAAAACAGACATTGAATGAATAAATAATAATAATAATAAGGCACTTAGGTGGCACAGGGGTAAGTTAAGCTAGCCCACTACCACTAGGATCCAGGGTTTGAATTTCCAGTGGTGTGCCTACATACAGACAGGCTGTCTGAATGGGGGGCTTTGGGGTGGCCGAGGCCCCATGAAGAAAAAGAGCAGGGGTAATACATGAAAATGAAATAGAATAAATAATAATAAGAATTGTGTGTGTGTGTGTGTGTGTTTGCCCCGTGATGGACTGGCAACCTGTGCAGGGTGTTCCCTACATTCTGCACAGTGAATCGTACCCACCGTGACCCTGAACAGGACAAAACGGTGGTAAAACAGACAATGAATGAATAAATGAAGTTAATAATAATAATAATATTAAGCCACTTAATTAAGCTAGTCCACTACCACTAGGATCCAAGGTTCGAATTTCCAGAGGTGCTATTAGCCAGTTGGGTGTCTACATACAGACATAATTGGCTGTCTGGAGATGAAGCTTTGGGATGGCAGGGGTAAAACATGAAAATGAAAGAGAATGAATACTACTACTACTAATAATAATAGTGTGTGTGTGTGTGTGTGTGTGTGTGTGTTTGCCCTGTGATGGACTGGCAACTTGTGTGGGGTGTTTCCTACATTTTGCCCAGTAAATCGTACTCACCGCGACCCTAAACAGGATAAAGTGGTACAACAGGCAATGAATAAATTAATAGTAATAATAATAATAATAATAAAAATAATAATAATAATAATAAAAATAATAGTAATAATAATAATAATAATAATAATAAAATAATAATAATAAAAATATTGATAATAAATAATATTTCGTATTAATTAATGCTTTATTAATAATTGATTATTTTTTTATTTAATTAATTAAATAATATTTATTATTATTATTATTATTATTATACATTTGGGTTAATTATTTAATTCTGAAGCATAATATTTTATTAAAGTATTTAAAATAATAATCAATACAGATTTACTGGTACAAAACATTCATTTGCCGCCTTTCCGTTCTGCTCTTTTTAAGCCGAGGTGACGCGCTACCATCACAGCTATCTTTGCTCATAAGTATTTAACCGCATCATGTAATTAATTAGTGTCCTAATTAAAGCGATTAAACAACTCGTCTGCGCTCTGGTTGGCGCTTTAGTGAAAAGTCTGAGTGAATCTCTGGAGAGATGCCCCGCTCGAGCCTGCATTACCTCCACGCAGCCGCCGATTCCAAACCCAGCACTCGAGACAGTTCATTAAAGCCTAAATGAACAAATGAAAATTGCACTTAACTGTATGTGCCAGTAGGAAATATGCTGATTGAGGGGTGCAGATTAAACCGGGCTGATCAGTAAAACCTTATTTGCATTTCTTTAGACAAACATGGTACGCTGGAGTGAAGAGTGGAATGGTACATTAAGGCCGTAGATGCATTATTCAAGGTTTATACAGAAAGTCTGTACCGCCCAGTGGTAAACAGGTGTGAAATTCAGGATGGGTTCTTCAAAAAGTTTCCGCACTTTTTAAACTCTACTTATTAAGAATTTCAAAAACAAATGACATCATTTTTCTACATCGTCACCTTCCGATGCATTTTTCCCAGCATTGTACCAACTGTTTAATGCCATCAGCACAAAATGGTTTTGTTTGAGCGTGTAGCCACTGATGCAGCGCTGCTTTCACATCATCATCACATGAAAATCTTCTTCCCCTTAAAGCTTCTTTGAGCGTCCAAAAAGGTGGAAATCAGATGGCGCTAAATCCGGACTATAAGCTCTCTCTCTCAGTCTCTCAGACACGACCAATTACTACTCCTCCCACCCTCACTGTTTCCAACCAAAATATAAAAGTGCAAAAAACCCTCATATGAAGCATGTACTGGCAGCATGAGGCTGCATTTACATTCAGTAATTGTAGGTAGGTGTTGCTTATAAAATGATCAGTAAATGTATGTTTCAGATAGGTGTACCTAATAAAGTGCTCAGTGAGTGTGTAATAATACAGCAGAAACACGAATGTCCCAAAACATTTTGACCACCCCTATAAAATATTTATGACAATGCTTATTTCCAAACAATCCTGCATATTAGTCAAATTTTGTGCTGCCCCGATGCCTCTGCTGAGTATCAAATAGTTACAAGAGTATCAAGTACTAGTTAAGATGTTGAATCATATGTTGTATGTTGACTTGTTTTTTTTTTTGGTTGCTTTGTGTGTTGGGGAGGGGGCTATGTGGCTACCAGCCAGTTCACCGTTATAATAGATGGGGGGGGTCCTTTCGTGTGTCATCGGCTGTATGAGTCTGGCATCCCCTGATGCCCTGCTGCCACAGCAAAAGCACTTTCAAGGGATAAAAAATGGGTTTTGTGGTTAGAATGGCGTTTTTGCTTGTACAGAAATATTATTAGTTATTATTATGATTGTACTTACTTGTTCTACACATGGTGAATGCAGCAGATATTAGCAGCCACAGCTGGATAGAACAGACTGAATGATTCAGGGAACGTTCTGCGATTAGCACCATGCTAAGATGTTAGCTCTAAGATCTAAGTTACACTGGCACTAACCGAGTTAAATGAGCTAAGTAGTCTCATGCAGCTAGCAATCCAACACGGCTCTGGAGAAATACAGGACATGGTGTGTGTACAAAAACATACAAAAAAAAGCCCCCACTTCTACACTGACCTTATGTAACACTGGAATTGGGAGGATCCCGGCTTTAGTTGTAGCACAAGGGTGTGAAATCATGTCATTAATTATTGGGACACTAAGACAAGCGAACCTTAAAAATTTGCACCAAATAGGCGCAGCGGTAAAACACACTAGCACACCAGAGCTGACTTCTCAAACTAGTTGGTTTGAATCACAGCTCTGCAACTGGCAGACAGGATGCCTACTCGAAAGGGTGGATGCCGGAAAGGATTCCTCATAACTGATGCAATTAAGACCACTGCTGGCTGATTGATGGCTATAAGGGATAATGGGATCAGTGTGTGACTCTCCATGCGTGCGTCTGATCCACATGTGAACTCTTCTCGTGCAGGAGGGGGCGTGTGTCAGTCATGGCTCTCCTCAGTCTGGAGTGGAGGTCAACATCAGTAGAAAGGAAGTGTAAGCTTCAATAGGCAGCAAATCATACAATATTGTTCTCTGCTAAAAGCGCTACGGAGCGCCGTGCAGATTAAGTAGTTCCTCAATATGGTTCAAAAAAATGAACAAAAACAGATGGAGGATGAAGAGAGGAAGACCAAAAATGCACCGGAAGAACCTGAAAAACACACTAGCACACCAGAGCTGACTTCTCGAACTATTCGATTTGAATCTCAGCTCTGCTAATGGCAGGCAGGGCGCCTACTCGAACAACGGTTGGCTCGATCGTAGGGTGGATGCCGGAAGGGATTCCTCATGACTGATGCAATTACGACCTCTGCTGGCTGATTGATGGCGCGTGCACAGAGACAGCGGGTAATAGGATCAGTGTGTGACTCTCCATGCGTGCGTCTGATCCACATGTGCATGGCTCTCCTCAGTCTGGAGTGGAGGTCAACATCAGTAGAAAGGAAGTGTAATGCAATTGGGTAATTAGATACAACTAGATTGGGAGGAAAATCAAGGGGAAATGAAATCAAATGTTCAATATATAGGGCCTAGCCATATTAAACCAGCAGTGCATACTAACATAACTCCTGCACTGAATAAAAGGAAACATCAATATTCATACCCCTATACCCCTAGTGAATATTTTATCAAATTTTAAAACAGTCTAAATGACGTCCTCGGCCATTATATCAATAAAACATGCTAGCAGGATTACTACTATTAGCCAAAATGATCAATTACCAGTGTTTGATAATGTAATTGTGTTACATTTACAGCGCTGATCATGTGCTTGTATGCAAAGCAAACATATACACCGATCAACCACCTCCTTGTTTCTACACTCACTGTCCATTTTATCAGCTCCACTTACCATATAGAAGCACTTTGTAGTTCTACAATTACTGACTGTAGTCCATCTGTTTCTCTGCATGCTTTGTTAGTCCCCTTTCATGCTGTTCTTCAATGGTCAGGACTCTCCCAGGACCACTACAGAGCAGGTATTATTTAGGTGGTGGATCATTCTCAGCACTGCAGTGACACTGACATGGTGGTGGTGTGTTAGTGTGTGTTGTGCTGGTATGAGTGGATGAAGTTTTTAAACACCTCACTGTCACTGCTGGACTGAGAATAGTCCACCAACCAAAAACATCCAGCCAACAGCGCCCCGTGGGCAGCGTCCTGTGACCACTGATGAAGATCTAGAAGATGACCAACTCAAACAGCAGCAATAGATGAGCGATCGTCTCTGACTTTACATCTACAAGGTATCAAATTATATCATATAGTTACAAGAGTATCAAGTAGTTCAGATGTCATACACTGATCAGCCATAGCACTTTGTAGTTCTACAATTACTGACTGTAGTCCAATGGTCAGGACCCCCACAGGACCACTACAGAGCAGGTATTATTTAGGTGGTGGATCATTCTCAGCACTGCAGTGACACTGACATGGTGGTGGTGTGTTAGTGTGTGTTGTGCTGGTATGAGTGGATCGGACACAGCAGCGCTGCTGGAGTTTTTAAATACCGTGTCCACTCACTGTCCACTCTATTAGACACTCCCACCTAGTTGGTCCACCACCACCATGTCAGTGTCACTGCAGTGCTGAGAATGACCCACCACCTAAATAATACCTGCTCTGTAGTGGTCCTGACCATTGAAGAACAGCATGAAAGGAGGCTAACAAAGCATGCAGAGAAACAGATGGACTACAGTCAGTAATTGTAGAAAGAAGGAGGTGGTTTTATGTTTTGGCTGATCAGTGTACAGTCCTATATATAAGGGCGTCAATTCCTTGTTTTATACCCAATCGTGTTACCCTCACCTGTTACCCATTTATCTTTTTACTGTGGGATATTTTGCTCCACACCGTCTTTTTCAAGTGTGTTGCAGGCATCCGATTCAAATTCATATTTACAAATTACAAATTGAAAGTGAAAAGATTAGAAATATTTTCTTTGCACTTGTGTCAGTTTAATAAAGGTTCAAGAGAATAAACAAATCACAGGTTCTTCGTTTTATTGCATTTTCCACAAATGGGGTTTGTAAACCACGGCAAATGTTATTTATTCAGTTTATTAATGTCATTTTGACTGAATGTGTAACCTGAACTGAATTCTCATTTCAGCTCAAGAAGTTAAAATAATGGTCGTCTGAGCCCAAAATTGTTGCTATTATGTAATGACAGAAAAAAACCTTGTCTGTGACTGTGCATGGGCAAATCAATCTTGTAATATTACTTTACAATAATACTGTACACCGATCAGGCATAACATTATGACCACCTTCCTAACATTGTGTTGGTCCCCCTGTTGCTGCCAAAACAGCCCTGCAACTGTGGTGCTCTGTGTATTCTGATACCTTTCTATCAGAACCAGCATTAACTTCTTCAGCAATTTGAGCTACAGTAGCTCGTCTGTTGGATCGGGCCACTCGGGCCAGCTTTCGCCCCCCATGTGCATCAATGAGCCTTGGCCGCCCATGACCCTGTCGCCGGTTTACCACTGTTCCTTCCTTGGACAACTTTTTTTTTTTTTACCCCTTTTTCTCCCACTTTTAGCGCATCCAATTTCTACCCGTCAATCATCCTCTCACTATTGCTGCTCCTGATTGGGGAGGACGAGGCTGCTCCACGTCCCCTCCGACACGTGCACAGCAATCGAACATCTTACCACCTACACTTGACGAGCGCAGTGCGGTACAGCGCCGTGCACGGAGGGCCACACCCCCTACCGCACTCCTTCCCCATCTCCGTGCAGGCGCCACCAACCAGCCAGCAGAGGTCGTAATCGCACTAGTCCGAGAGAGAGTCCCCATCCGGCTTTAGTCCCGCCCCTTATCTGAACAACAGGCCGATCGTTGTTCATGTAGCCACTCGGCCTCAGCCGGCAAGGCAGAGCCGAGATTCGATACGATGTATTCGAGATCTCAGCTCTGATGAACAGCGTGTGTTTTTTTACCGCTGCGCCACCTGAGCGGCTCCTTGGACCACTTTTGATAGATACTGACCACTGCAGACCGGGAACACCCCACAAGAGCTGCAGTTTACCAGTTTATAATCCTTATGAAAAGATTATTATACTTTAAATTATACATACCCACTTCCCTCTGAACTGTATTTGCACTCTAGTTTTCATTTCTTTGGAGCCGCCATGTTTATTCAAAAACTCAGGAACGTTGATGTAGGTGTAACGTTAATGTTATGAGTTAAGGGGGGAGGAGACAGGGAGCATTTTAGATTTGTTTTATGCAATAGCGACACCTGGAGTTTAAACAGCTTAAGAAGATTGATTATTTATTTATTTATTTTGCATTCCCCCCTAAATTTCCTCCCAATATAGTTGTATCCAATTGCATTACGCTTCCTCTCTACTGATGCTGATCCCCACTTTTGATTGAGGAGAGGAAGTCTGACACACATCTTTTCAGGCGAGAGACTCAGGCGAGTTCATATGTGGATCAGCTTTGTGTACGGAGAGCCACACCCTGATAAACACATTATTCCTCAACTCTGTGCAGGCGCCATCAATCAGCGATAGAAATAGGGAGTCCCTATCCGGCTCCCCACCCTGTATGAACGACAGCCAATCGTTGTTCATGTACCAGCATAGCCTGCCAAACGGCAGAGCTAAGTTTCGAACCGATGAGGTAAAAATGTCAGCTCTGGTGTGCTAGCGTGTTTTATCATTAATTTTATTTCTAAAATACCTCGCGAGCCGTTTCAAAAATTTTAACCGTAGGCCGTAGTTTGGACATCCCTGCCCTAAGCCATCAAGTTCATTGGGTTAAGAAAACACTGACCTTACACTGACCCTGTGAGAGAGCTGGGTTTTAGCTAAACGGTGTTCCTAGACGGTTGCGTACCAATTCTAGTGTGAGTAAAAGTCCAGTAAAAATACAAAGCACTTAAGTAGTACACTCAGTATAACAGCATCGGCTTATGCTGTAAATGTTAATGTCCCATTATATGGAGTCCAGTAAAGCTGTTAGCTCCCATAAATGCCATGGGTTTCTTACTACTATGGGTCCTAATGCAATTACACCCCAAACCTTAACCTACACACACACACACACACACAGACATTCCAGTATCAGTGGTCCATTTTAATACTGGAAACAAATCTAGCAAAAGTGGCAGTAAGGGTGCATTCACATGAGAAGCGTTGGCTTCATCAAAGTGCGAATATGAGACGAATCTGCATTTGTGTGGAATAACCATCAAATTCACTCTGAAAGCTCCACATGTACCTGTGTTTAGCTGGATTCTCATCAATGTTTCACTTTTAAACTTGTGTTATAGCTCGGGGAGCTGAGAAATTGTAAGCGTTGTGAGCGAAATCAGCGTTTTCCGAGAGTCGCTTATCGTTAAAAGAGCTTAACGTGGTGGTTTAGTGTTAATGTACTAAAATAATGACATAGAAACACTAAACCTCTCTTAATTATCACTGCTCATAAGTTCCCTCCACTAATAAAATTCCTCGCTCGTTTTAGTACAATAAGTCACGTTAAGCATTGTTTGTACAGCCCGAGTCGCTTTTACTACGTCATATCAAACAGTTCGTCCTATTAGAGGCGCTTTGAAAAGGTCAGCGGCAAAATGGGTTAAAGTGTAATTAGGTGAACTTTGAGTGACACGGAAAGTGCAAAAACATGGCAAAAGTGCCACACAGGCTGTGCGAAAGTGGTTTTGTCCCTTCTCATGTGAATGCACCCTAAGAAAAGTGAGAAAAGAGTTTTTAGCTTTGCATGTAGCTACCTTTAAAAAATTGTGAAATGTACCAAACTCCAGCAGTTATGTGTATTTTTGGCTAAAGTCCTATGGTTGTGCCACAGTAGTGCCAACCCCTCCCATCCAGCTTCTGTTTCCGGAGCATTGTCTACATCTGGTTCACTGGTTCAAGCCCCACCACTGCCAGGTTGCCACTGTTGGGCCTTTGAGCAAGGCCCTTAACCCTCACTAAATTACACACTTATACTAAAGCCCTATGGTTGTGCCACAGTAGTGCCAACCTCTCCCGACTATCCTGTGCCCGCTCCTGTTTCCGGAGCCTTGTCTACATCTGTCACAGAGGCAACCTCCACTCTTACTCCTACTCTTATCTTCAGGAGGTGGGACGATACCGAGTGAACCATGACAATGTTGGCTGCACTGAGTCCCTCCTCTCTTGCTACCGGGAGCAGATCAGATAGTGCACTATACAGCCAAAAGTAAGTGGACACTGGATTTTATAATGTAGGATGTATAATAACTGCTTTAAAAACTGTAGGCATTGATTATAGAGTTATAGAGCATTAATTTGCAGGTATAACAGCCTCTACTGTAGGCACTGATTATAGAGTTAGCCCCTTCTTTGAGGGTATAACAGCTTCTACTCTTTTAATAAGGCTTTCAACAATATATTGGGAGGGAATCTGTGGGCTTCTGTGCTTCTGGGTAGTTATAGCCTAGCAGTTAAGGTATAGGACTAGTAATCAGAAGGTCACTGGTTCAAGCCTCACCACTGACAGGTGGCCACTGTTGGGCCCTTGAACAAGGCCCTTAACCTTCAATTTTTTAGACTTATATACTAAATTACACACTTATGCTAAAGCCCTATGGTTGTGCCACAGTAGTGCCAACCTCTCCTGACTATCCTGTGCCCACTCCGGTCAAAGTGGCAGCCTCATGCTACCGGGAGCAGATCAGATAGTGCACTATACAGCCAAAAGTAAGTGGACACTGGATTTTATAATGTTGAATGTATAATAATTGCTTTAAAACCGTAGGCATTGATTATAGTTAACCCCTTCTTTGAGGGTATAACAGCCTCTACTCTTTCAAGACTTCACTTCAAGTCCTTACTGTGGGAGGAAACTGGAGCACCTGGAGGAAACCCACGCAGACACGGGAGAACATGCAAACTCAACACTAAAAGGACCCAGACCGCTCCACCTCGGAATCGAACCCAGGACCTTGTTGCTGTGAAGTGATAGTGCTACCCACCGAGCCACCGTGCCGGTATAATAAGGTTGAAGTCAGGGATCTGTGCAGGTCACTGGAGTTTCTGCACACCGAGCTTTATAGACTGTGACATGCTGGAACAGAACAGGGCCTTCCCCAATCTGTTCCAACTTTTAGCAATGGAAGGGGGTTAAAATACCTGCATTGCATATTTGAGAGGGGTGTCCACATACTTTTGGCCTTATGGAAACATGGTTGTGTACAACAGAATAGTACAACAGATCTTACCTGCGGCTCCCTGCCCAGGCCGGCTCCGCCCCCTACAGCCATGATGGGCACACCGGTCTGTGCCGAGACGAACTCCAGTACGGGAGCCAGCGGGGCGCGTTCGGGCGGCGGCGGCTTCTCCTGCTCGAAC
The DNA here is from genome assembly GCF_030014385.1 of Trichomycterus rosablanca. NCBI lineage: Eukaryota > Metazoa > Chordata > Actinopteri > Siluriformes > Trichomycteridae > Trichomycterus > Trichomycterus rosablanca. Next base: position 8,595,421 of record NC_085989.1, read on the forward strand.
ACGAGGCCCTGCAGTGGCGTGTTGGCCAGCAGTTCACACAGCTGCAGCAGCAGGCTCCCGGGGCTGCTCTCGTTCACGGCCAGCCAGATGACGTTGGCCGAGCCCCACGGCGTCATCACGGACTCGCCCACCTGCCCCGACCAGCCGGCGCCCGCCCCTGTTCCCGCAGCCGTGCCCGCGCCCGCCGCCGAGGCGCCCCCTACCCCTACACTCGTCTCCGGGAGGTGGGAGGATCCCGAGTGGACCACGGCGATGTTGACTCCGCCCGAAGCCCCGCCCGAGTCCCTCTCTCGCTCCCGGGGGCGGAGCAATAGCGGAGGGGACGACCAGGCCGGCCCGCTGCACGCCAGCACGGCCAGTAGGAGCGAGACGGCAGGCTGCACTGCCATGACGAGGTGTGGCAGACGGTGAGGTTGGTTCAAGTAGATCGCCTGGACGGAGAGGAAAGAGAGAAATTACGCTATTACGCTCTGTTCAGAAATTTGCATAGTTAAATAATAAACGCAGAACTTAATACCAGAAAAGTTGGGACAGTAGATGAAATGCTAATAAAACCTTTTCTGAGCCACTTATCCTCTGATGCATTTTTAACAAGCCTTAACCTAGCCCTGCTCATAAAGCTCAACCACCGGGCCGCAAACCGGTACTGGTCATTTACCGTGGGTCATTTATTACTGGCCCGCTACAAAAGCAATTCAATTTTCAATCCTCTTAGGGTGTTATTGTCCCCAATCACCACTAGGTGGGAGCAGCGTCTCATTGCAGCAAAAAAAGCTCAGGATTCAAACTGATTTTCCATTCTATAGTTATTCTGGCCCCTGAAATCATATCTTATTAGAAACCGGTCCGTGGTGCAAAAAAGGTTAGGGACTACTGCTCTAGCACCCTACCACACACCCACACACAAAAACAAACATTTTAACATTTTTAGTGTTCCAATATTTTAGAAGATATGTTGCCAACATCAGTTTGTATTAGTTACTTTGTTTTACATGCTGTCCAGACTTTTCTACAACTGAGGTTTGTATTACAGTGGTACCTTGTAACTCAAAATCTTTGAAACTCGACGCCCTTCGTCGAGAAATTTGTGCCCTTAAACTCGACGTGTGTGCGACTGCCGCTTTGTTCGGCGCTCGGCTTGAGCGGTCCAGTAAAATGTCATCAAAGTGTGAATATGAGACGAATCTGCATTTGTGTAGAATAACCATCAAATCCAGTCTGAAAGCTCCACATGTATCTGTGTTTATCTGGATTTTTCTCCTGTTTCACTTTTAAACTTGTGTTATAGCTCGGGGTGCTGAGAAATTGTAAGAATCAGCTTTTCCGAGAGAGTCTAAACAAAGTTTAGTGTGACTTAATGTGTTAAAAGAATGACACAGGAACACTAAACCTCTCTTAATTATTACTGCTCATAAGTTCTCTCCACTAATGAAATCCATTAGGGATGTAACGATGCACCACAAGACAGTTACAAATCGGTGCACATGTGCCACGATTCGAATCGGTTATTCATTTAAGATGAATCGATATTCACTTTAAACAGCAGAGGGCACTGGCGCTATATACCTCGCCTGGTTGACGGCACTTCGGTTGCCAGGTAGGGGGATTTTCTAGCCAAATTTATTACAATTGGGAAAAAATCGTATCGTGAAGCCAGTATCGGGAATCGTATCGCATCATGGGTAGAGTGTATCGTTACATCCCTAAAATCCATTGCTCATTATTGTAATATAATAAGTCACGTTAAGCTTTGTGCACTGTCAGCACAAAAGCGGTTTTGTCACTTCTCGAATCGAACCCAGGACCTTCTTGCTGTGAAGCGACAGCGCTACCCACCGAGTCACCGTGCCGCCCACATTGTAATAATTTGTCATGTCGGTGGAGAATAAAGCAGACTGGACCTTAAGATGCGCTATATGCTTTCCTGTGTATTAGATATGTGAAGTGCAAACAATATAAGCATCAATTCCATTAACACATACCAGTTTATATGCTATAATGCTTTCTCTATTATTTCAGTCTCAGATCCACATGTCTAAAGAGAAAACAGATGTTTAATCCTGGCTTGTAAAATATCAGATCAAAAGTGCTGCAGTGTGCCTCTACCTTCTACGCTTTACTGACATAAAAGAGCAAAATGTATTCATGATCAGAAAACAGATCAAAAGTTCAAACCTGGCGAGCTTGACCGTATGACAGAGTGTCATTTACACGCGTGACCGAGCATCAGTGTGTACAGCTCATCAGCGCATCACTGAAATCACAGACAGATGTGCGTTTTTGATGGATGTTGAGGAGGACCTTGTGAACACAGCCTTGCCTGTGATTTTGTTTCTGTTGTCAGGTAAAAGGATGTTTATACCTGACAATAAGCTTGTTGGACAGCTCGTTCCATTTATACAGAGCCAGTCTTCTCCTACACACAACATTTCTGAGTGTGTCTGTGGGAATCTGTGCCTATTTACTCTCTCTCTTTTTCTGCCCAGCCCAGCCAGATGGCAGAGCTGAGATTCGATACGATGTATTCGAGATCCCAGCTCTGGTGTGCTAGCGTGTTTTACCACTGCGCCACCTGAGCGGTATTTGTGCTCATTTGAGCAAATTTGTGAACTCAGACTCTGGCGTTTGATTAGAATAAATGAATACATTTGTGTCATAAACCAGCCTATTTGTGCTCATGAATATTCTTTATTAATTTATATGTATTAAGTTTTTTTTTTATATTAAAATAAATAATGAGTTTCTCAATTAGGCTGCTTTTTGGGATGTGTTCTCCAGCATATCTGGCAACCCTGATAACTGCTAAACACAACAGCTTTAAAGACGTGTTGTTTTCGACACTGCCTGTTACTCCTGTTCCACTTGAAAATTGGCAAGCGCAAGAAATGTCAGTGTGCGACATCAATGTACAACGTCTACATGTAAAAGGACCTGAATTATCTACCTGATTTCTCACACAATGCTTTATTTAAATTCTGACCCTCAAGCGGTGAGTAATTAGTAGGTACTGCCAGGAACATTTTGATTGATTTGTAAGAGGCAGGCAGATTGCGAGCACGTATAGCAAACAAAGACTGGAACGCTGTGCTGTGCAGTGTCGACCTTCAACTTAAATACATCTCAGGCGGTTATGTGTGGAATGCACATACAGGCTAGGTTTAAAACACAGTGTTCTAATTTAGATGACACACTTAAAACTTCAGCAATTTATCTTTAAGAGGCGTCCTGATCAGTATCAAGTCTAGTGTCATGACGTTGTAGGCGCCCGGGTGGCACAGCGGGATATACCGCCAGCGCACCAGTGCTGGGATTCTGAACTCCCGGCTACTGGTGGACTGGGCGGCCTCTACCGGGCACAATTGGCCATCAGTCTGCTGCCCTTAAACTCGATGTGTGTGCGACTGTCGTTGTTTTGTTTCGTTTTGCTTGAGCTGTGTGGTGAGGTAAAACATCATCAAAGTGCGAATATGAGACGAATCTGCATTTACGTGGAATAACTGTAAAAGCCGTGAAAGCTCCACATGTATCTGTGTTTTGCTGGATTGTCCTCACTGTTTCACTTTTAAACTTGTGTTATAGCTCGGGGTTCTGAGAAATTGTAAGAATCCGCTTTTCCGAGAGTCTAAACAAAGTTTAGTGTGACTTAATGTGTTAAAAGAATGACACAGGAACACTAAACCTCTCTTAATTATTACTGCTCATAAGTTCTCTCCACTAATGAAATCCATTAAGGATGTAACGATGCACCACAAGACAGTTAAAAATTGGGATTCGAATCGGTTATTCATTTAAGATGAATCGATATTCACTTTAAACAGCAGAGGGCACTGGCACTATTCACCTCGCCTGGTTGACGGCACTTCAGTTGTCAGGTTGCCACAATTGGCCATCAGTCTGCTGGGTAGGAAAATACCAGACTAATAAGTGGGTGGGGTCTTCAAATGCTGTGCAAGGACCCTGGCTGGCAGTCTGAGGTGCCTGTACAGAAAGTGAGGGAGCGTGGAGATCGGTGCGTGTCTCTTCGTGCGCGATATCTGGCCTCACGTGCGAATCCACCGAGGGGGCGTGGGCAGGCGAATATACCCTCCTCGGACACGACCGGATCCCCAGCAGTGGAACGCTAACTGGCTACGCTAAAAATCGGGAGAAAGGCGCCTAGACGGTGGAGCGGGATATTCCGCTAGCACACCAAGCTCCAGTCGGCTGGACGCCATCTAGCGGGCATAATTAGCAATACAATACTAATTGGCCACTGTCAGGGCCAGCTGTAGCCTAGTGGTTAAGGTACTGGACCAGTGATCAGAGGTCGAGGGTTCAAGCCCCACCACTGCCAGGTTGCTGCTGTTGGGTCCTTGAGCAAGGCCCTCAACACTCAATTGCTCAGACTATATACTGTAACTGTAATGTAAGTCGCTTTGGATAAAGGCATCTGCTAAATGCTGAAAATGTATCTGCAGGGTGGGGTGGGGTCTTCATACGCTGTGTAAGGACCCTGATTGGCGGAGGAGACGTCTGTGCAGAGTGCAGGGGCGAGAGGAGGAGGGCTGTACACGTGTCGGAAGAGGCGTGTACAGCAATGTGCTCTCCTCTGACGCAATCTGGTATCCCTCAGCAGCACAATACAAATTGAGTGTGCTAAATCAGGAGGAAAATGGGGAGAAAATTCATTTTTTAAAAAGGGGGTGTCCAAATAGTGATACCGGGGATGCCAGACCCACTACAACCGTAACCACAATAAATCAGTATTAAAACATTAAAAAATATAGATTTTTTTGGCTGTAAAGAGGGTTTGAAAGGAAATCTCAGGTTTGAATTTGCAGTATTACCACATTAAGCCCATAACTGTGAACAGATTAGAGGTAATAGGGTGCAGCCAGGGGATGAGTGCAGGGGAGCTCACATTTAATTTAGTGTGTAACCATTTAAGTAAATGATATCATGCTTTTGGTCCTATGAATGTGTTTTTTATTTATCAAGCCATCTCACAAGCTGAGGTTGGATTTTGTTAGTGAGGATTTTAGCCTTTTGACAAATCTTGTCCTGCAACCTAATTTTATTTTATGCCCCACGGTTTGGATCACTTATTTAATCTGGCTGGGTGTTCACCAGTGAGGGGGAGCAAAGTGACTGAAGTGCAGTTTGGAACTAAGCCTCTGGGTACAGCAATGCAAAAAAAAACATGTATTGGCGAACCAACTTGATTGTATACACTCAAAAAGTTAACGCTGCCGCTCAGGTGGCGCAGCGGTAAAACACACTAGCACACCAGAGCTGGGATTTTGAATACATCGTATCGAATCTCAGCTCCGCCATACGGCTGGGCTGGGCGGCCACATGAACAACGATTGGATGTTGTTCATAGGGTAGGACAAGCTGGATAAGGACCTCTGCTGGCTGGTTGATGACGTCTGCACAGAGTAGAGGAATAATGCTGATCAGGGTGTGGCTCTCCGTGCACAAAGCTGATCCGCATATGAACTCGCTTCTTGCAGGTGAAAATATGCAGTCGGCTACTGCACACGTGTCGGAGGGGGCGTGTGTCAGTCTCGCTCGCTCTCCTTAATCGGGGCGGGGGTCAGCTCCAGTGGAGAGAAAGCATAACGCAAATTGGGTACAAACTGGACGTGCTAACGTTGGGAGAAAAAGGGAGAAAATGCATAAACAAAATATTTTTAAAAAACTGCACCATGATACGAATATGCATTTGTGTGAAATAACCATCAAATCCACTCTGATTGCATTCACTGGTATCTACAGTATGTTTAGCTGTATTTTCCTCACTGTTTCACTTTTAAACTTGTGTTATACAGCTCGGGGTGCTGAGAAATAATAAGAATCAGCTTCCCCTGAAGAGTCTAAAATGCTTATGGTAAAAAAAAAAGCTTAATGTGACTTAATGTATTAAAAGAGTGACCAAGGAGCACTAGACTTCTCTCAATTATTACTGGTCATAAGTTCCAGTTATTACTGGTAATAATTTCCCTCTACAAATAAACGTTATAGGTCGTTGTTTTAGTACAATACGTCACGTTAAGCGTTGTTTGTACTGCCTGAGTCGCTTTCACTCATATCAAACAGTCATATCAAACAGTTCCTCTCATTGGAGGCACTTTGAAAAGGTCATTGGCAAACTCTATGGGTCTAAGTTCAGTCAGGTAAATGGCACTCAGGGAAGCGCATCGGCAAGCTAAGCAGCTTTACCACACTTAGAAAACTATAGAAAACAATGCCACAGTTGGCGCAAAAGCAGTTTTGCCGCTTCTCATGTAATTGCGCCTTTAATCTTTGCAAGCCAAATTGGGATGTTGCTCAATACTTTGTGCCAGAATTCCTAAGAAAATTGTCAATCAGTAAGATTAAAAAGAACATTCCTCAATGCAAGATTCAGACTCCCGACACCGTATGGATAGTGTTTCTCCAGAACATTCTGTCTTCTATTCGGGTCTTCAGGCTTCTTAATGGCTTGTTCATTGTTCCTCTAATTGTATCCATCCATCTTGTTGATGGCCGTCCTTTTTCCTCTTTTAACCTCAACTCTTCCAGGCATAATTGTCTTTCCCATTGAACTGGTTCTTCTCATAATGTGTCCAGACTAAGAGAGACTCAGTTTGGTCGTCTGGGCTTCGAGTGAGAGGTTAGGATTGATTTAGTTGAGGATTCAAGGTGTCATTGAATATTTCTATCCAGTTTTTACATCATTCACATAAAGAACAACAGAGAAGATGATGGTCTGGACCATTCTGATTGTTCCTTTCAGTTCCTTCATTCTTGTTCTGCTGAGTGCCAGTCTGTGGTGTATTTTCTGGCTGCTGGATCCTTCGCTGTTAATAATTGATCAAAGTAGACAAAAGCTGTCCACCACTTCAACCTCTCCTACATCAGTGGTGAAGTTAGTGGACTTTCCCGTCGTCATGACTTCTGTCTTCTTCATATTGAGCTCAAGACCTGTCTTTTTACCCATGTTCTTTAACTTTCCTTATAAGTGACTTCAGGTTTCCTCATTTTCTGCTAAAGATGGAAAGAACCATCCAGGCTGTAGACCAACATCTATCATGGTATGGGGGTGCAGAAGTGCACACAGAATAGGTGACTTCCATATGTGTGAAGGTACCAGTGAAACAGAGGTGTATTTGAGGATTTTTGCCATCAAGTCTGTAGTTACTTTGTAGACACAGAGTGTGTGTGCTTGACTGGCCTGCCTGCAGTCCAACTCCGTCTCCTACTGAAATGTATAAGGCATCATTAAGAGAAAAATCAGACAACAGCGACCACAGATTGTTGAGCAGCTGAAGTCTGATACATTAAGCTGTACTTAAGCATCCACACTATTTTAGATACAGTGGTACCTTGAAACTTGATGTCAGTTGGTTCTGGGAGTGGCGTATGCATCCACATACACCAATCAGCCATGACATTAAAACCAACTCTTTGTTTCTACACTCACTGTCCATTTTATCAGCTCCACTTACCATATAGAGGCACTTTGTAGTTTTACAATTACTGACTGTAGTCCATCTGTTACTCTACATACTTTGTTAGCCCCATTTTATACAGTTCTTCAATGGTCAGGACCCCCACAGGACCACTACAGAGCAGGTATTATTTGGGTGGTGGATGATTCTCAGCACTGCAGTGACACTGACATGGTGGTGGTGTGTTAGTGTGTGTTGTGCTGGAGTTTTTAAACACCTCACTGTCACTGCTGGACTGTGAATTGTCAACCAACCAAAAATATCCATCCAACAGCGCCCTGTGGGCAGCGTCCGATGAAGGTCTAGAAGATGACCAACTCAAACAGCAGCAATAGATGAGCGATCGTCCCTGACTTTACATCTACAAGGTGGACCAACGAGGTAGGAGTGTCTAACAGAGTGGACAGTGAGTGGACATAGAATTGTAGAAACTCCAGCAGTGCTGCTGTGTCTGATCCACTCATACTAGCACATTGTAGAATTGTAGAACTACAAAGTGCTCCTATATGGTAAGTGGAGATGATAAAATGGACAGTGGGTGTAGAAACAAGGAGGTGGTTTTAATGTTATGGCTGATTAGTGTATATTTTTTTTTCTTTAACTGTCAGAACCCCGAGCTGTAACACAAGTTTAAAAGTGGAACAGGAGGAAAATCCAGATAAACACAGATACATGTGGAGCTTTCAGAGTGGATTTGATGGTTATTCCACACAAATGCAGATTCGTCTCATATTCACACTTTGATGACGTTGAACTGCACCGCTCAAGCCAAGCGCTGAACAAAGCAGCGGTCGCACACAAGATGAGTTTCAAAGGGGACATTGAGTTACAAGGTACCACTGTATATTTTTTACATGTTTCTGTTTTTCTAATTGAAAGCAGCGCAACTAAACGTAACCTACTGCAAAACTAACTCAGCCTGATATAACAGCAAAAACCCCAAATTTACATCTCTGATGGAATTTACCTAAATCTCTTATGTTGCCAAATGCCACTTTACTAAAGTCAAAAAAACGATGATGCACCGAGACCTTGTTGATAGACTGTAGTCTGTATAGCATTCTACAACTAACAGGCATTAATAAAACTAGGGTGTGTATTCATGGCTTGCTTTCCTCTTGTATGATCTTAATTATTCCTCAGTAATTATATTCAAACACATACACACAGTTAATTAGGTTCACCTACCTGCTACCTCGTGTATAATTATTCAGTTAGCCAGTCATGTGGCAGCATCACATTGTATTAAATCATAACACGGGTCGAGAGTTACAGTTAATGTTCATACCAAACATGAGATGGGCCGATCGAAGGATTGACAAACGTACGCATTTAAGATTTTGAGGCGTTCAGGTTGAGCAGGTCTAATACGCTAGCCCACCGGTGATAAGATCTCAAGCTGTCTGTTTGAAGCTCTGTGGGCAGTTGTAGCCTAGTGGTTAAGGAAATGGACTAGTAATCGAAAGGTCACCGGTTCAAGCCTCAATACTGCCAGGTTGCCACTGTTGGACCCTTAAGCAAGGTCCCTAACCCTCAATTGCTTGGACAATATACTGTCACAGTACTGTAAGTCACTTTGGATAAAAGCGTCTGCTAAATGCCGAAAATGTCGGTCTGATGGGATTCCTTATTGCTGCTGCAGTTGCGGCCTCTGCTGGCTGGTCGATGGCGCATGCACAGAGACGAGGAACAACGGAGATCAGTGAGTGACTCTCTGTACGCAATACCGATCTCCGTCTGAGGTGAAAAGAAGCACTTGACTACTACACCTGTCGGAGGGGCATGTGTTAGCTCTAGGCTTTTTTGGGCAGGGTAGGGGTCTGCAGCAATCGAGGAGACTACTAATCGAGGGAAAAATGCCAAAATAGAATAAAACCAAAAAAAATGATAATACACAAAGGTACATGGACATCCATCTAATTATTAGAGGGAGGCAAACCAGTATACCCCGTAGAATACCCTAACCTGAACCCTATATGGCTCAGGGTATTTGGACATCCCTCTAATTATTAGTGTGAGGAAACCAAAATACCCCGTAAAATACCCATACGGATACAAAGAGAGCACTCACAACTCTTCACAGATAGTAACTAATATGGGATTTGAACCATGCCAGCCATCTATCCTTTTAACCTCGACAACCGACCTTACAATTGTAATCTTAACCCCTAACCCTAATCCTTAACCCCTAACCCTATATGGACAAAGGTATTTGGACATCCCCCTAATTATTAGCGGCAGGAAACCAGAATACCTACCTGATTGGTAGGAAACCATGCCACCTATTCTTTTAATCTTGAAAAACGATCTAGTCGACACCCTAATCCCTAACCCTTAACCGCTAACCCTATATGGACACAGGCATTTGGACATGCACCTAGTTATTAAAAACAGAAATACCCTGTACAATACCCTGATGGATACAAAGAGACCACTTCAAACTCGTCACAGATACCCCTTTTCCACCAAAAAAACCATGGTTCTTGAACCGGTTCTGTTCAGGTTTCTCTGAACCTTGGTGTTTTGTAGAGAACCGACCTGCGTTTCCACCAGTTTTTGAGAACCAAGCAGCGTCATCAACAGTGGGCATTACTTAACGAAAGTTAAGAGCAGTAATATCATGGTGGAGCGTGTAGATTATGTGCGAGCATTTGTGCTGCTGTTACAGATGTTTGTTTTTATGCAAAAAGCATCGATCTAACAATCGGTGATAAGAAGACGTGACGTGTTTGTCTCAGTTGTTGTTTTCTTTAGTTCATTAACGTGAGAAGCGTCTTGCGCTTCGGTTTCACCGTGACTCTCGGCACAAATAGCCGATTTGCTCAGCGCTCGGCTTGAGCAGTGAAAGATCACTAAAGTTCCACAACACGAACATCCATATGTGTGAAATAAACATCAAATCTACTCTAAAATAACACATGTATCTGTGTTTAGCTGGATTTACTTTACGTGTGGTGTTTATGCAGCTCGGGGAGTCGAAAAAGCGTCACGCTTTATTTTTCACGTTAAGCGTTTTTCGTTCTGTCCGGGTCACTTTTACCACGTCACATCACACAGTTCACCTTTTTAAAGGCGCTTTGAAAATATCAGCGGCAAACTGGCTCAAAATGTGATCAGGTGAACTTTAAAAGATAAAAATGCAGCGACAAGCTCCATACGAGACACCAGCGGACGCCATTGTTGCTGTCGCTGTGCTGTACAACATGACACGCCCATAGGTGACGTCACGGTTCGTGCTGAAAAACCAAGTATTCTGTGGTGCCAGATCGGCCCGCGAGTTCACTGTCTGGAACCTCTTTTTTCCGGTGGAAACACGCGGAACCGGTTCAAAGTCAAGTTCGGGAACCGGAACGGGCTCCGTGCCGCGTAGGTGGAAAAGGGGTAAGATTGGATTTGAACCATGCCAACCAACCATAACACCAATCTATCCTTGCAACCTCGACAACCAACCTTACAAAATATGTGGTGCTTCATTACACTGTATGGTTTCCTTCAAGCTCTCAAAACACGCAGAAGGAGGATTGGTGTGAGTAGCTGAATGGTGAGTAAATGGGTGACTGTGTGTGTTGTACTCTTTGAGAAGCCAGCTCTTGACCAGTATGAATCCAGTAAGTTGGCATGGTGATTATACAGGTTAGATGCTTGGTCATCTCATGAAACCAGACTGAGGTGGTGCAACATCTACGTTCTATATTAGCCCACTACAGCTGAAACTACTGATCTAGGTCATGGTGGGTCCTGAGCCTATTCAACGACTATCGTCCCGTAGCACTCACGCCTATCATCATGAAGTGCTTCGAGAAACTAGTCATGAGGCATATTAAGACCCTACTGCCTCCCACCATGGACCCACTGCAGTTTGGGTACCGTCCTAACCGCTCAACGGATGACGCCATATCCACCACACTTCACCTGGCTTCTACACACCTGGACAGAAAGAATACTTACGTCAGGATGCTGTTCATAGACTTTAGCTCAGCATTCAACACCATCCTTCCTCAGCATCTAATTGGAAAGCTGAGCACGCTGGGCCTGAACACCTCTCTCTGCAACTGGATCCTGGACTTCTTGACTGAGAGACCTCAGTCCGTCCGGATCGGTAAGAACACCTCCAGCACCACCACACTGAGCACCGGCGCTCCCCAAGGCTGTGTGCTCAGTCCACTGCTGTTTACTCTGCTTACGCACGACTGTACAGCAATGCACAGCTCGAATTCCATCGTTAAGTTTGCAGACGACACAACTGTGGTGGGACTCATCAGCAACAACGATGAGTCAGCGTACAGAGAGGAGGTACAACATCTAACGAACTGGTGCCAAGTCAACAACCTGTCTCTGAATGTGGATAAAACCAAAGAGATGGTCATTGACTTTAGAAAGACACTAAGGGACCACTCCCCACTGCACATCGACGGCTCATCTGTTGAGATCGTCAAGAGCACCAAATTTCTCGGTGTTCATCTGGAAGAGAATCTCACCTGGACCCTTAACACCAGTTCCATCACCAAGAAAGCCCAGCAGCGTCTCTACTTTTTGAGAAGACTGAGGAAAGCTCATCTGCCACCCCCCATTCTCACCACGTTCTACAGAGGAACAATCGAGAGCATCCTGAGCGGCTGCATCACTGTCTGGTTCGGAAATTGTACTGCGTCGGACCGTAAGACTCTCCAGCGAGTAGTGAGGACAGCTGAAAAGATCATCGGGGTCGCTCTTCCATCTCTCACGGACATTTTTAACACCCGCTGCATCCGCAAAGCTCTCAGCATTGTGGACGATCCAACCCATCCATCACATGGACTTTTTACTCTGCTCCCGTCTGGGAGACGATACCGCAGCATCCGGACTAACACGACCAGACTGTGTAACAGTTTTATCCCTCAAGCAATCAGACTTCTAAACTCAGGACTGTAACAATTTCCTCCGGAAATTTTCTGCTGCCACACACTGATCTGTATTGACTGTTACTTGCATTTTTGACTATGTTACTTGTATTTTTGCACACCTCCTGGAAATGCACAATAATTTCTGCACCTTACTTGTATTTTGCACCATATTTACTTTTTAGGCACCTTATCTGCATTGCCAATTTTACGCTGCTAATGTACAACATGTCACTACCTCAGGAACCATTGTACCATCTATTCACCATCATGTACTAACACTTGTCTTTAGTCCTGTCTTCTAATTACTTGTTTAGATTAGGGATAATTAGGAATATCTTTTGTAGTTATTTATTATAGGATTTTTTGTATTATTGTTGTATTTGCACTGTTTTGTCTTGCACTTTTTGTACCGTGTTACACCGTGATCCTAGAGGAACGCTGTTTCGTTTCAATATGTACTTGTATGTAGCTGAAATGACAATAAAACCTCTCTGACTCTGACTCTCTGACTCTGACTCTGATTCCGGAGGCACTAAATGCCGAGCAGGAACACAGTTTACCCTAAAGATCCATTATGAGGTGTCTTTCACTCATTCAATACTACACATAAACTGGACAACACCATGTCACAACCATTGGTTTCCCAGTACTCTTCCTGGCTGTGAGTTGAGCATGTTTCCCCACCTCATCATCGACTACTCAAGTACCTTGGTTTCATCCCACTGCCTCAAAAATCTACAATCAAATCTGGCTACTTCTACTGTAGGTATTTCCAAGTGTATTGGACCCACAGGAGCATTAATTAGGATGAAGCGGTCACCTGAGATAAAATCACAGAGGTGTACAGGGCTCAGGCTGGCCTCTGCAATGCTTGTTTTGGTTCCTGACACAGCAGCATATTGGGAGGGGAGGAATGGCAGGGAGGGGGGTATCAGAGACCATTCGGTGATACAAATGGGGATCGAAATAAAGCACCAGCAGCTCAATGCATCATTTTTCCAGTCACCCTGGGCATCAGCCGCCACTCCTCCTGGTCTCAAAACACTTTCTTTCATTATCATTAGACTAAGCATGCCTACGTACACTGCAATCAGATTGTACGTTCAGTGGAGACGTGTTCAGTTTCCCCTCAGATACGCATAACGGAAGTGGACAAAATATCAGAAACTGGTTACAATATAGTCATTTCATGAAGCAGAAGGACCCAGCTTTGCCTCCAGACAAACAATAACCTCTAAAAATCTCATGAATGAAATATTTCTACTTGAAATGGCATGAATCGTATCTTTTATTAAGGCACTGAGGTGGTGCAACATGTACGTTCTATACTAGCCCACTACAGCTGAAATCCGTGTTCGAATCAGAGCTGTGCAGTCGGCCAGGTGGGCATCTGCACAGATATGTCAGACATAGTGTCAGACATGTCAGACACACAGAAAGGACCCGGACCACTCCAACTGGGATTCAAACCCAGGACCTTCTTGCTATGAGGCGAAAGTGCTACCCACCGAGCCACCGTGCTGCCCTTATTTTAGTATAAACATAAATTAATATTTGGGAAAAGAGCTAGAAGGGAAAAAGTCATATCTGTGTGTCTGATATGCCGGCTGTTTTTCAGGGCGAGATATGCAAATGTTCCCACTTTGATCCCGAACATGCCTGACGTAATAATTTCCTTTCTATCTCTGTGTCTCGCTCTCTCACCTCTATTAGTTCCACCTGATTGTTCCACTATCTTTCAGCGCTGAGGAGTCATCGAAAGGAAAAAAAGGAGACATTCCCAGAAAGGGGATTAAGACATGTGAAGGCAGGGTCAGTCTCACGCTGAGAGAGGGATATAAAAAAAAATCGAGGGACTTATGAACATGAGTAAGAGAACAGAACTGAAGCCGGGGAGAGGGAAAAGAAATATTAAAAAACAAAAACCAGAAAGCTCAATAAAGCACTAGGACAGAGGCTGGAATGAAGGTGCTTGAAGGGGAGAAAAATGCCCCATCAGAGGGGCTGCTGCTGCATTATTCAGTGCATTATTACTGCATTCTTGTTGGCCTGTGGGCAGAGACTGCAGTGCAGAGCAGAAGAGTAGAGCACATTCACACACAGGGTTAGCATTACTTCATGCTGAGCTATTCACTAACAAACACTGCGGTCTGGAGCAGAACGACAAACAGACACCGCTCGCTCGCTCGCAACACCACTCACGCTCTCCCCAAAAATCTGCAGAGCAAAAAAAAAAATCCACAGAGCATGAAATGTGTATAGACAATGGCTGAACTACGCTGGAGGAAATCATGCTGAATGGATTTTGTATTAAAAACTGAATCATTAGAGGGGAGAAAAAGTCAAATTTACCAGGCTGAATGAATAATTTTACTTTAGCAATGGAAAGGGTGTGGTATCCACTGCTGGCAGTGTGGACACACCAGAGGCCAGGACGTTACTTCAAAAAAATCACAATGATTATTTTCCCTGTGCCCTGTTCGCTTTCCCATGACCTCACACCAGTTGCCACTCTTTTTTTTGGGGGGGGGGGAGGGTATGTATATATCACAAATAAAGGCATACTGTACTATGTAAGGCAGTGATAGCTTAGATCAGGGGTGTCAAACTCATTTTCACCAAGGGCCACATCTGCATTATGGTGGCCCTTAAAGGGTCGATTGTAACATAACCTGCTGTGATTGCAGTCTGCCTTTTAAGTCCTGGACAATTTGTTGTTTTGGTATATTTATAATGTACAGCCCCAAAGCAGAAAAAGTTGGGACAGCATGGAAAAAGCAAATAATAAAATAAAAGTTTCTTACATTTACTTTTGCATTTCATATTTTGTTGCTTAATAAACATTTCATTTCATTTATTAATAAACCTCCATTCCTGCATTTCAGGTCTGCAACAAACTCCAAAAATAGTTGGGACAGTAAAGCATTTACCACTTTGTAATGTTGACATTCCTTTTCACCACACTTAAAAGACGTTTTGGCACCGAGGAGACCAAGTGATTTAGTGTTTCAGCTTTTATTTTGTCTCGTTCTTCCTGCAAACACGTCTTAAGATGTGCAACAGTACGGGGGTCGTTGCATTTTTCCTTTTAAAATTCTCTATTGGGGACAGGTCAGGACTGCAGGCAGGCCAGTCCAGTACCTGTACCCTCTTCTTCCGCAGCCATGCCTTTGTAATGTGTGCAGCATGTGGTTTTGCATCGTCTTGTTGAAAATGCTGGACGTCCCTGGAAAAGGTGACGTCTTGAAGGCAGCACATGTTGCTCTCAGATCTCAATGTACTTTTCTGCATTAATGCTGCCATCACAGAAGTGTAAATGACCTTTGCCAAGGGCACTGATACCGCCCCATACCATGACAGACTCTGGCTTTTGGACTTGTTGCTGATAACAGTCTGGACGGTCCTTTTCGTCTTTGGTCCGGAGCACACGCCGTCCATTTTTTCCAAAAAAGACCTGGAATGCTGATTCATCTGACCACAATACACGTCCATCCTAGATGCCTCCGAGCCCAGAGAAGTTGACGCCTCTTCTGGACATGGTTAACATAAGGCTTCTTTTTTGCTGGATGTTTATTAACAAATGAAATGAAGTTGAGCAGATAAAACATGAAATATCTCAGGTTCATCCTGTCTGCAATCAAATAAAAGTCAAAGTAAATGTAATGTTTTTAATTTCTTTGCATTTTACTTACTGTCCCAACTTTTTCTGATTTGGGGTTGTACTATTTATTTATCTATATTTATTTAAGCAACCTTTTAATTACTAGTCCAGTACCTTAACCACTAGACTACAACTGCCCCTTATACATGCTTCTGATCAGTGAATCAAATCCAGCATGGAAATGATTCAACTGGAGGAAATCTGACTCTCTGAACAAATGAATCAACACAATCAATTCTCCAAACGTGCTTTTTGGCTTTTCAGTAACAGGATTTAAAAAAAGCCAATAGTTAGGTGTTCACATACTTTTTGGCATGAAGTGTACATAGCAAACACCTGCTAATTGGCATGATTATGCCACTTAATCCACTTCCCAATCGATAAGCAATGATTAAAAGTAATTAGGTAATGTGGTTGCCCCACAGCTCCAGGGTTTAATCCTCGCCTCTGGTTACTAAATGTTGAAGGTTTGACATGTTTTATGTATCTTGTATGCCGCCCTTTGGTGGCTGAAACACTCCGTGGCCGCTGTGTAAATGTAGAACCAACGATTTACTCACACTGATGACGAAGGCACTCGAACCCCAGTCATGACTGCCATCAGCAAGGCGGCAATCAGTGCCCATGCCGGATCATGTGGATAGTGACTGAATGGCTCGGATCAGGGGAGCCGAGAACAAACAGTCCATGCTATATTAGTGGACTGAGACTGAGCCGTTCACCACTGCTCACTCAAACACCCCACTTCTGTCGAGTGTGCTCCAATACAACACTTCAATTACCCAGAAGTCATAGGCATACATCTGCAAAGAATGCTACACAGCTTTCTCGGTCAAGACGGGAAATTGAAAGTGCTTGAGAGACGCGGTGGTCTGATGCTCTAGCCCAAAGCTGAGGAGAAATCAGGCTCTCGAGTTTGAATCTTGGCCTGGCTGGGCGTCTAACAGGCACAGTTGGCGGTGCCTGAGGGAGGAAAGGTCGATGCGGAATTGAGACCTGTTTGATGGGGGATGCACAGAGGGCATAGCGGGAGTCTCTGTATGAAACGTGGCTCTAAGATGGAATCAACCGCTGACAAGTAACAAAAAGGAGGTGGTGGTGGCTAGTTTATGGCTCTCCTAGGCCAGGCCAGGATAGGATGGTGCAAACAGTGGATGGATTACAAAGGAGAATTAGGAAATACTACTGGGAGATGTACACCGATCAGGCATAACATTATTAACAAGCACTGACAGGTGAAGTGAATAACACTGATTATCTCTTCATCACAGCACTTGTTAGTGGGTGGGATATATTAGGCAGCAAGTGAACATTTTATCCTCAAAGTTGATGTGTTAGAAGCATGAAAAATGACAAGGGCCAAATTGTGATGGCTAGACGACTGGGTCAGAGCATCTCCAAAACTGCAGCTCTTGTGGGGTGTTCTCGGTTTGCAGTGGTCAGCATCTATCAAAAGTGGTCCAAGGAAGGAACAGTGGTAAACCGGCGACAGGGTCATGGGCGGCCAAGGCTCATTGATGCACGTGGGGAGTGAAGGCTGGCCCGTAGTGTTATGTTTTGTAGAGAACATACTGTAAAACACGAGTTTGTGCCCCCGTCCCACCTTATTACAACTACCCCCCTTGCGTTTCCCCTCACCCCGTATCTTGCGTTCTCATTGGCTGTTCGACATCGCACTCATTGTCAGTCGGCCGACTCATATCCAGATATCTAGCAAGCTAGATATTTATCTTCAGTCGCCGAGCGCTCGACAAGCTGCTCGGATCGAGTCGTTGAGTAATTCACACACAGCGATTGAGAGCCGAGTTTCGATCGCTGAGCGAACGCCGAGTTGCTCCCGGGCCGGCAAATCTACCGCCGACCAGTCGGCGACCAAAAATCATGGCAAAAATGGCAAAAATATTTACTGAAGTCAGATGTACAGCCACGTTTTAAGTTTATGGAAAACAGATCGCTGTATTAAAGGATTACAATTTGAATCAGGGGCGGCACGGTGACTAAGTGGGTAGCACTGTCGCCTCACAGCAAGAAGGTCCTGGATTCGATCCCCAGGCGGGGTGGTCCGGGTCCTTTCTGTGCAGAGTTTGCATGTTCTCCCCGTGTCTGTGTGGGTTTCCTCCTGGAGCTCCGGTTTCCTCCCACAGTCCAAAAACATGCAGTCAGGTTAACTGGAGACACTGAATTGCCACATGAACAACGATTGGCCTGTTGTTCAGACGGGTGGGACTAAGCCGGATTGGGTCTCTCTCTCATGACTGGTGCAATTACGACCTCTGCTGGCTGATTGATGGCGCCTGCACAGAGATGAGAAAAGAGTGCTCTCAGGGTGTGTCTCTCCGTACACAACGCTGAGCTGCACTGCACTCGTCAAAGTGTAGGTGATAAGATGCATACGGCATGCTGCCCACGTGTCGGAGGGGGCGTGGGTTAGCTTCGTTCTCCTCAATCAGAGCAGGGATCGGCATTGGTGGAGAGGAAGCATGACGCAATCGGGCAACTGGATGCGCTAAAAGGGAGAAAAAAAGGGAGAAAATGTATAAAGAAAAACATTTTATTTACTCGTGTTGTGTCTTCATCTTATATTAACATTAGTTAGAAGTGAATGTAACAAATTATCAAAAATAAAAGGAATCAGGTTGGGGGCAAATACTTTTTCCACAGTGCTGCACCCTCATTAGGAACAATTTAAACCAAACTGTCAGGATTCCTCAGCAGTGCTCATCACCCCGGCCGAGGTTCTAAAAAGTCGAGTTGTGTCCTAGTGCACTGGAAGAGTTGACGTGAGCTTGATTCTTTAGCTAGAGGGAAAGATTGAGGGCAGCACTTAATAAGAAGCTGTGTAAGTGATATCGTTCAGAAAGATGTAGCATTAAATTGTTGCACAGCTCGTCAGAGACACAATTTTCCCAGCCATGACACAATCTTACGCACCGTCGGCAGAGCTTTCAGTCAATACTGCACTACATTGAGTTTCAGACTTCATATCAGCATGTTGATTTATTTCCTTACCACCTGCCAGGAAATGATAGACACAGAGCGCACTGATCACATGCCTGAAAACTTCTTACCCTAAATAGACCTAGCTGAAAATCTTTGAAAGAAGTTTGGGAACAGAACTGTAGATGGGAACCATTAGGGTCCTCTATGTCAAGGTTTTGTTAAAAATAAGCCCAAAAAGCCGCTCAGGTGGCGCAGCGGTAAAATACGCTAGCACACCAGGGCTGGGATTTCGAATACATCGTTTCGAATCTCAGCCTCATAACTGGTGCAATTATGATCCCTGCTGTCTGATTGATGACGCCTGCACAGGGCTGAGGAATAATGCTGATCAGAGTGTGGCTCTCCGTGCACAGTGCTGATCGGTTTATACACTATTTTGCCAAGAGTATTCACTCACCCATCCAATTCATTGAATTCAGGTGTTCCAATCACTTCCATGGCCACATGTGTATAAGACCAAGCACCTAGGCATGCAGACTGCTTCTACAAACATTAGTGAAAGAATGGGTCGCTCTTAGGAGCTCAGTGAATTCCAGTGTGGTACCGTGATGGGATGCCACCTGTGCAACAAGTCCAGTCGTGAAATTTCCTCGCTACTAAATATTCCATAGTCGACTGTCAGTGGTATTATAACAAAGTGGAAGTGATTGAGAATGACAGCAACTCAGCCTATAAGTGGCGCATAGTGCGCAGAGGTCGCCAACTTTCAAGAGTCAATCGCTACAGACCTCCAAACTTCATGTGGCCTTCAGATTAGCTCAAGAACAGTGTGTAGAGAGCTTCATGGAATGGGTTTCCATGGCCGAGCAGCTGCATCCAAGCCTTACATCACCAAGCGCAATGCAAAGCGTCGGATGCAGTGGTGTAAAGCACGCCGCCACTGGACTCTAGAGCAGTGGAGACGTGTTCTCTGGAGTGACGAATCACGCTTCTCTGTCTGGCAATCCGATGGACGAGTCTGGGTTTGGCGGTTGCCAGGAGAACGGTACTTGTCTGACTGCATTGGGCCAAGTGTAAAGTTTGATGGAGGAGGGATTATGGTGTGGGGTTGTTTTTCAGGAGTTGGGCTCGACCCCTTAGTTCCAGTGAAAGGAACTCTTAATACTTCAGCATACCAAGAGATTTTAGAGAATTTCATGCTCCCAACTTTGTGGGAATAGTTTGGGGATGGCCACCAGTGCACAAAGCAAGTTCCATAAAGACATGGATGAGTGAGTTTGGTGTGGAAGAACATGACTGACCTCATTCTGATAGAACACCTTTGGGATGAATTAGAGCGGAGACTGTGAGCCAGGCCTTCTCATCCCACATCAGTGTCTGACCTCACTAATGTGCTTCTGGAAGAATGGTCAAAACTTACCATAAACACACTCCTAAACCTTGTGGAAAGCCTTCCCAGAGGATTTGAAGCTGTTAAAGCTGCAAAGAGTGGGCCAACATCATATTAAACCCTTTGGATTAAGAATGGGAGTCACTCAAGTTCATATGCGTGTGAAGGCAGACGAGCGAATACTTTTGGCAATATAGTGTATGAACTCGATTCGTGCAGGTGAAAAATGCAGTCTGTACTGAGCACGTGTCGGAGGGGGCGTGTGTCAGTTGAGAAGCGTCCTCAGTCAGCCGTTGGGGGGTTGAACCGATGGAGGATGCAATCAGGGTAATTGGACATGACTAGATTAGGGGAGAAAGCGGGGGGGGGGGGGGGGGGACCAGATTGTACAGGGCATAACAGAGAGAGTAAGATGCATTGTTTGTATTGCCTGAGATAGGCCACAGGCATCAGGGAATACCGTTTCCATGAGAGGGTGTACATGGTCTGCGGCAATGCTTAGGTAGGTGGTACGTGTCAAAGTAACATCCACATGGATGGCAGGATTCAAGGTTTCCCAGCACAACACTGCCCAAATTATTACACTGCCTCCTCCCATAGTGCAACTGGTGCCATGTGTTCCCCAGGTAAGTGACACACACACACCCCCGGCCATCCATGTGATGTAAAAAAACAAAAACAAAAGAAAGGTGATTCATCAGACCAGGCCACCTTCTTATATCGCTCCGTGGTCCAGTTCCGATGCTCACGTGCCCATTGATGGTGCTTTTGGCGGTGGACAGGGGTCAGCATGGGCACCATGACTGGTCTGTGGCTATGCAGCCCCATACGCAACAAACTGTGATGCACTGTGTATTCTGAAACCTTTTTATCAGAACCAGCAGTAACTTCTTCATGCAAACATGCAAAACACAAACTTCACAAAGAAAGGACCAGGATGGCTACACCTAGGAATCGAACCCAGGACCTTCTTGATGTGAGGCAACAGTGCTAACCACCGAACTAACAATATTTTTAGCATCTTTTATTGGTTGTTTTACTAACTTATAAATAAGTAACTATAAAACGTAACAATTTGGTTCACGGGGCGGAACCCTGGCACATCTGGTAAAGCGGGTGCTACACTGCAACATGTGTTCTAGAACCTGAAATCGAGCCTCAACTCCGATCACAACCTTTACAGAATGAGGTGTCTTCTATACGTCTACACGGGTTTCTTCAAGATTACCCAGTTTGCTTCTCGCTGCACGGAAACTTAAAGCTGGATTGGCAGGTCTTAACGTTGCCCAAACGCCTGTATAAAATTTGAGGGGGAATTTTCCCCCTCCGAAAGATCTGCTGATCAATTTCAGGGCCTTTACGGAATCTGCTTTAATCCTTCGCTCTACGTCAGCGTGAGAAGACTCGAAGCAATTCTGTTCTCCAGTGATACACTTTACTCTGTACAAGGTTTACAGGCTGTTGATCGCCTCTGATGCTCCTGCTTTGTTTTTACTTTCATTCTAATGTATTCTGACGCTCAGCGATGAAGTGGGAAATAAAAGCTTTAGTCTTTGTTTTAAATTTGCACCTATTTCCATGATTTTTTCTTCTTATATATGTATACACTGATCAGCCATAACATTAAAACCACCTCCTTGTTTCTACACTCACTGTCCATTTTATCAGCACTTTAAGTCCATCTGTTTCTCTTCACGCTTTGTTAGCCCCCTTTCACCCTGTTCTTCAATGGTCAGGACCCCCACAGGACCACCACAGAGCAGGTATTATTTGGGTGGTGGATCATTCTCAGCACTGCAGTGACACTGACATGGTGGTGGTGTGTTAGTGTGTGTTGTGCTGGTATGAGTGGATCAGACACAGCAATGCTGCTGGAGTTTTTAAATACCGTGTCCACTCACTGCCCACTCTGTTAGACACTCCTACCTAGTTGGTTCACCTTGTAGATGTAAAGTCAGAGACGGTCGCTCAACTTTTGATGCCGTTTGAGTTGGTCATCTTCTATCCATCTATGTATTTATGCATCCATCCATCCGTCCTTCCATCCATCTATTTATCCATCCATTCATCTATCTGTGTACCTATGCATCCATCCATCTATTTATCCATCCATCTATTTATCCATCCATCTATTTATCCATCCATCATTCGTCCATCCATCATTCATCCATCCATCCTTCATCCATCCATCCATCCATCATTCGTCCATCCATCATTCGTCCATCCATCTATTTATCCATCCATCCATTTATCCATCCATCTATTTATCCATCCATCTATTTATCCATCCATCATTCGTCCATCCATCATTCATCCATCCATCCTTCATCCATCCATCCATCCATCATTCGTCCATCCATCATTCGTCCATCCATCTATTTATCCATCCATCCATTTATCCATTCATCTATTTATCCATCCATCATTCGTCCATCCATCATTCGTCCATCCATCTATTTATCCATCCATCCATCCATCCATCCATCTATTTATCCATCCATCTATTTATCCATCCATCATTCGTCCATCCATCTATTTATCCATCCATCTATTTATCTATCCATCTATTTATCCATCCATCATTCGTCCATCCATCTATTTATCCATCCATCTATTTATCTATCCATCTATTTATCCATCCATCTATTTATCCATCCATCATTCGTCCATCCATCATTCATCCATCCATCTATTTATCCATCCATCCATCCATCCATCCATCTATTTATCCATCCATCCATCTATTTATCCATCCATCCATCTATTTATCCATTCATCTATTTATCCATCCATCTATTTATCCATCCATCATTCGTCCATCCATCATTCGTACATCCATCTATTTATCCATCCATCCATCCATCCATCCATCTATTTATCCATCCATCTATTTATCCATCTATTTATCCATCCATCCATCTATTTATCCATCCATCCATCCATCTATTTATCCATCCATCCATCTATTTATCCATCCATCCATCCATCCATTTATCCATTCATCATTTGTCCATCCATCTATTTATCCATCCATCCATCTATTTATCCATCCATCCATCTACTTATCCATCCATCCATCCATCCATCCATTTATCCATTCATCATTTGTCCATCCATCTATTTATCCATCCATCCATCCATTAACCCATCCATCCATCCATTTACCCAACTATTCATCCATCTATGTACCTATCCATCCATCCATCCATCCATCCAACTATTAACCCATCCATCTGTTTATCAACACATCCATCTATGTACCTATCCATCCATCCATCCAACTATTAACCCATCCATCCATCTGTTTATCAATACATCCATCTGTTTATCAATACATCCATCTATTTATCCATCCATCCATCCATCCATCCATCCATTAACCCATCCATCCATCCATCCATCTATTTATCCATCCATCAATCCATCTATTTACCCATCCATCTATCCATCCATCTATTCATCTTTTTACCCATCCATCTATCCATCCATATATCCACCCATCTATCCATCCATCCACCCATCTATTTATCCATCCATCAATCCATCTATTTACCCATCCATCTATTCATCTTTTTACCCATCCATCTATCCATCCATATATCCACCCATCTATCCATCCATACATTCATCTATTTACCCATCCATCCATCTATTTATCCATCCATCCATCTATTTATCCATTCATCTATTTATCCATCCATCTATTTATCCATCCATCATTCGTCCATCCATCATTCGTACATCCATCTATTTATCCATCTATCATCCATCCATCCATCCATCCATATATTTACCCATCCATCCATCCATCCATCCATAGTTTAGGTCAAATGATCCTCTGTCTCTTTGAGTCTCTTGCCATGTTTAAAAGACGACTAAACCCACCTCTTACTAAGCACTTAAATCACTAATCTAACTATATTAAGAAATCCATTCTTCTACCTACACTTTAGTTCTAAAAGAGTTTCCTCAGACGTGTGTTCCTAGACTGTTCTCTATTTGTACTAGTGAGGAACTGTTTAATGTGGAAGCACTTCTGTGAGTCTCTCTGGATAAGTGCCTGCTAAATGATGTATATGTAAATAAATCAGTATATACAGAGAAACCACAGCACTAAAACCATGCAAAAACACCTACTGATGGTGACCGGAGGCCAGGATACAGCCTAGATTGTCAGGACCCATGTTGCTATGCAGCACCCACTCCAAACTCACCAGCTGCTCCGCTGTGCCGCCATGTAATGTACAAGCTTCACGAAAGTGGTAAAACAACTACTTAAATAACAAGTAGCAACAATGTCTATCTGAGCTATGCTCATAAATCTATATTTAATGTTGCTTTGGGTCTTGCATTGACCTTTTCTGGGGATTTTTTTTTCAACATTTAAATTAATAACCCATGCACATTTGTCCGACAGTGAATCAGGATTAATCATCAGTTCGATTCAGTATAACTCCTCAGGCTATTACTCTAGCCCTCCACCACTGGGATTCAGACATCTACATGACTGGCTGTGACTGAGGAGGGCATGCCTAAAGTCCTGTGACGAATTGGTGCCCAATTCAGGGTATTTCCCAGAGACGGAAAAATCTTTTTACCTGCCAGTGACAAAGTCTTACAGTTTTTCATTCACGTAGCGTTCAAGTGCCTCAAGTTTACTGGTTAATTTGCACTATGAGGTGGTGCAAGTGTAACTATTGGGAGAATAAAACTGAAGAACTGCTTGTTCTTTTGAGGCGCAGCACAGACTACACAGATGATCACATGTGTAGAGAAGCACACTTTTCCACTGATTATGGAATCCCCAAAGGGACAAAATGCACACTCATCAAACATTGCCAGCAGAGTACACCACAGAAAGGTCTGTAACACTAGCAATCCTATGGCAATTCAGTTAGCTATCAGTTAGTCAAAAACACTCACTGTCCATTTTATCAGCTCCACTCACCATATAGAAACACTTTGTAGTTCTACAATTACTGACTGTAGTCCATCTGTTTCTCTACATACTTTTTTAGCCTGCTTTCACCCTGTTCTTCAATGGTCAGGACCCCCACAGAGCAGGTATTATTTAGGTGGTGGATCATTCTCAGCACTGCAGTGACAATGACATGGTGGTGGTCTGTTAGTGTGTGTTGTGCTGGTATGAGTGGATCAGACACAGCCGCGCTGCTGGAGTTTTTAAATACCATGTCCACTCAGTGTGCACTCTATTAGACACTCCTACCTAGTTGGTCCACCTTGTAGATGTAAAGTCAGAGACGATCGCTCATCTGTTGCTGCTGTTTGAGTTGGTCATCTTCTAGACCTTCATCAGTGGTCACAGGACGCTGCCACAGGGCGCTGTTGGCTGGATATTTTTGGTTGGTGGACTATTCTCAGTCCAGCAGTGACAGTGAGGTGTTTAAAAACTCCATCAGCGCTGCTGTGTCTGATCCACTCATACCAGCACAACACACACTAACACACCACCACCATGTCAGTGTCAGTGCAGTGCTGAGAATGATCCACCACCCAAATAATACCTGCTCTGTGGGGGTCCTGACCATTGAAGAACAGGGTGAAAGCAGGCTAAAAAGGTATGAAACAGATGGACTACAGTCAGTAATTGTAGATCGGTGTATATATAAATATATTCTGGAAACATGAAGGAACACATCTACAAAAAAGTGGATTTTATCCCTAATGAAACAACAGAAAAGAAGCTCAGGTAAGCAGCGCTTATGATATGCTGCGGTGTGGTTGATCTGGGTCGCGGTGCTGCTGTCAGGATTTTTTGGATGCTCATTTATTTGAAGTGGCCTGCCATTGTACTTTGTTATGTTTACATTATATCATATCGTATATCGTTACTTCTCAAAAGCATATAGAGATACGAGTTTTTTAGTCATATCGCACAGCTCTACTCCCAACCAATTCTGTGGACTCAGAGGAGGGGGGGGTCAAAACATGGATGCGTATTTTCATATTTGAGACTGTCAAGTATTAAGGTAGGCTGTGGTGTGTATTGTAGCTTCTATAAGGTCCGACGTATGACGTATAGAAAGTCATGCTATGCACTCTGCAAATCATCCATCGATAGAACAGGCACTTCAGACAGACAGCAGAGGGCGCAATTCTATATGGGCATGATAACCCGTCCACTTCACTTCCTCTGGCACAGCAAATTGTGACGCCCGGCTTGGTCAATAGCCAATCGCCTGGAATTCGAACTGAACAGTGTGAGATCGAAGCGGTGGTGGGTTAACATATTAGACCGCTAATCAATGCATTCCTTTTCACAGATGGCAAAAATGTCCAGGTAAACTAAATCTAAATCTCACTTTTTAGGCCTCCACCAAACCTCAGCTCAGCCTATTGTCGTCAGTTGTTGGTAGGCGATGGCTCCACTCATAGATCCTATACATAAAACTAAACAGAATGTATTTTGAAAGCCGCCACGCTTAATAAAAGAAAAAGAGAAAAAACACGAGTGTTTCCATGAATGCTGCTTCTTGACAAGCTCATTTCTTTCAGTATGGCTGAATTCAACGTATAACAAGTGCCAGTCTGGATTTCAGGAAAACTAATTCCAGGAAAAGCTGAGCTCGCAGGGTCTCTACTGAGGTGTTTCATATGTACAGATTGCTTTTGTTGCGTGTAGTAATCTTCGGAGAAGGAGGATTCGATAGTAGTGCTCTTTTGTACCTGAAGCTTGAACTACCAGACACTATATGGACGAAAGTATTAGGACACCCCTTCTAATTATTGAACGATTGCTAACAGGTGGGATACATCAACTACATAAAGGAAATGATATAAATAGGCTTCTAACATGGCAGCAAGTGTTTAGCAAAGGCCCTTTCCTGTTCCAGCATGACCGTGCCCCTGTGCACAAGACATGAAACCGAGACCTCAGCCCTAAAAAACAGCTTTGGAATGAACTGGAACATTGAGCAACATCAGTGCCCAGCCATACAAATCCTACAAATGCTCTTTTGACTGAATTGGAACAAATGCCCATAAACATACAATAAGATCTTGTGAGAAGCTTTCTCAGAAGAGAGGCTGTTGTTATAGCTGAAAAGATCCCACAGAGGTCACTCTGTATTTTAATACCATTTGGATGGGTAAATGGATGGATGGATGGATGGATGTATAAATGAATGGATGGATAAGTAAATAGATAAATGGATGGATGGGTAAATAGATGGGTAAATGAATGGATGGGTAAATAGATAGGTAAATGGATGGATGGATGGATGTATAAATGAATGGATGGATTGGTAAATAGATAAATGGATGGATGGATAAGTAAATATATAAATGGATGGATGGGTAAATAGATGGGTAAATGAATGGATGGGTAAATAGATAGGTAAATGGATGGATGGATGGATGTATAAATGAATGGATGGATGGGTAAATAGATAAATGGATGGATGGATAAGTAAATATATAAATGGATGGATGGGTAAATAGATGGGTAAATGAATGGATGGGTAAATAGATAGGTAAATGGATGGATGGATGGATGTATAAATGAATGGATGGATGGGTAAATAGATAAATGGATGGATGGATAAGTAAATATATAAATGGATGGATGGATGGGTAAATGAATGGATGGATGGGTAAATGAATGGATGGATGGGTAAATAGATAAATGGATGGATGGATAAGTAAATATATAAATGGATGGATGGATGGGTAAATGGATGGATGGATGGATGGATGGATGGGTAAATGAATGGATGGATAGATGGGTAAATGGATGGATGGATAGATGGATGGATGGATGGATGGATAGATGGATGGATGGGTAAATGAATGGATGGATGGATGGATAGATGGATGGATGGGTAAATGAATGGATGGATGGATGGGTAAATGGATGGATGGATAGATGGATGGATGGGTAAATGAATGGATGGATGGATGGGTAAATGGATGGATGGATAGATGGATGGATGGATGGATGGATAGATGGATGGATGGGTAAATGAATGGATGGATGGATGGGTAAATGGATGGATGGATAGATGGATGGATGGATGGATGGATAGATGGATGGATGGGTAAATGAATGGATGGATGGATGGATAGATGGATGGATGGGTAAATGAATGGATGGATGGATGGGTAAATGGATGGATGGATAGATGGATGGATGGGTAAATGAATGGATGGATGGATGGGTAAATGGATGGATGGATAGATGGATGGATGGATGGATGGATAGATGGATGGATGGGTAAATGAATGGATGGATGGATGGATGGATAGATGGATGGATGGGTAAATGAATGGATGGATGGATGGATAGATGGATGGATGGGTAAATGAATGGATGGATGGATGGATGGATGGGTAAATGAATGGATGGATGGATGGGTAAATGGATGGATGGATAGATGGATGGATGGGTAAATGAATGGATGGATGGATGGGTAAATGAATGGATGGATGGATGGATGGATGGATAGATGGATGGATGGGTAAATGAATGGATGGATGGATGGATAGATGGATGGATGGGTAAATGAATGGATGGATGGATGGATGGTGTATCTGAGGGAGCTTTGAGCTGAATTCTATTAAAAAAGCAAAACAACACAATCATTGAAACTGTCACTTATAGATTTAACAGTACACGTGTAGGCTGCATTTTATAGGGTTGTTAGATTACTACACAAAAAAACTGAAACAGATAATGACTGTAACAATATTGTGGTGTACACTATAGTGGAAAGGAAGATAAAAACCTAAAACTGCTAAAAATCCTTAAATGTTGTTTATTTTGCTTTAGAAACTTCATTAGTTCCAGCACTATGGCTGCACCCAGCTTATTCAAGAGTTTTTTAAAGCTGGCATGGTCTGTGGAGGGACAAACCAAAAAATGTAGACAAGTGTGTCACAGTACAGGGCATCAGTCCTTTCTGTGTACCAGGCTGTCCAGTCAAAGTGCCCATGCTACCTCATGTCCAGTGAATGCACCAATCATTAGCACATTGTGGAACGTCAACTGGTCCAACAAAACCTGGTTTACATTTAAATTTTCAGCATTTAGCCGACGCTTTTATCCAAAGCGACTTACACAATGAGCTGAACACGATGAGCAATTGAGGGTTAAGGGCCTTGCTCAGGGACCCAACAGTGACAACTTGGTGGTGGCGCGGCTTGAACCGGCAACCTTCTGTTTACTAGTCCAGTACCTTAACCACTGAGCTATCACTGCCCTGATAGCCTTTTCTCCAGGATAATCCGCTAGCACACCAGTGCTGAGATTCTAGGTTCGAATCTCGGCTCTGCTACCAATCAGCTGGGTGCCCTCTAGCAGGCTTCCAGTCTGCAGGATGGGAAAAGACTGGACTAAATGGGTTGGGGTTATGTAAGGACCTTGGTTGCTCAGGGCGCCTGTACAGTTAGTGGTAAAGCATGGGGATTGAGGCGTGGCTCTCCGTACGCAGAGCTTTCACCCAGTGCAGGTGTTCGTTTGCCCCATGCTGCCATCTTACCACAAGTGTCTTTGTTTTTGAAAACCAAAATATGGTCACCCTATATAAACTCCAGCACACAAGGGGATGTTTGTAAAGGTCTATGCATTTTTTACTGGTGCAGGTTTAGGGAAAGTGTAGCAGTGGGGTGAGCAGATGGTCATTGGTTCAGATCAGGGGCTATTGTTCCCCAGGAGGACCACTTATCCGGAACGACTCCCAAAGAAAACACACACGGCGCTAATGCGGGCATCCCCCTGCCGTTTCACTTTAGCATGCATCAGCATCTGAAAGGCTCACCATAAACCCCCACTTGCGCTCCTTCGATGTCTGAGTGCTATTGATTTAAGCCCCGGTATCAAAAGCCCCTTCCGTTTTCTGCCAGCGGTCCGGATCTTGTCTACCTGCAGTAGCCCTGACATCCAGCTTCGCTTTGCTTTTTTTTTTTCCCCTTGTTCTTTGCGGCTGATGATGCGGGGAGATCAAAAGACTGCGGCGGAGCGTTCGTGACGGGCGGCTTTCTGCAGCGGCGGCGACGGATGAGTTATGATGTGTCTCGCGACGTCCCATCAAGTGGCACGTGCTCCATCATTCGCAGTTCACAGCGCACGGCTCGTTGTCGAATCATGGGTGGGACACGGTGCATGTACACAGTCGATACGCCCGAAAGTATATGGACTGGAGTTGGACAGCTCATTCTGAAATCATGGATATTAATATTAATGCTGCAGCTATACCAGCCTCATTCCTTTAACATGTACAGTAGACCCTTGAGTTACGAACGTTTTACCATATGAACATTTCAAGTTACGAGCGATCTTTTTCAACTTAATGTACGAACAAATTTCGGATTACGAACCGAAATTCGCCAAACACGTGACGTCACGAACAAGTTGACAACGAGCGTCTCTCTCTCTATATATATATATACTGAGTGAACATTCACACAGCGGACGGTGTTTTTCCGGTGTTTTCAATATTAAAATGTCCCCAAATAGGATGCAGAGAGAGCGCAGAGCATTTGTTGTTGTATAATTACTCCTGCCAGTAGGTGTCACTGTGTATCAGACAGAGGGGACAGTGAGTGAGAGAGAAGAGAGAACTCGGAGTAAAGTATTCTTTCTTTTGTGCAATTACACCTACAAAATACAACACTGTTGAAATAAAGAAGGAAATAATAAAGAAATATGAGAGTTATTGTTGTTTCTGGTAGATACATTTTATAAAAAAAAGAAGGAAATGTATTATGGTGCATGAGATGTGATGTATGTGTTTTATGTACAGTACTACTGTGTATATTTGTTTATTACAGTAATGTCTATTCTATAATTTAAGATTTAAGGGAAATATACTTGTATTTATAATAAAAAAAAAGACCATTTAAGACAGGGGTGTCAAACTCATTTTCATCGAGGGCCACATCAGCATTATTGTGGCCCTCAAAGGGCCGATTGTAACGTATCCTGCTGTGATTGCAGTCTGTTGTTTTTCTTGGAGGCTAAATTCTGCATTTATATTGTCCTCCTTTACCACAGACACAGCCTCATAACACAAGAGACGCACCGGTTTCTCTTCCTGAAGCACAATCTTGTTTTCATTAAATTTCCTCCTTCTGCTTAATTTTCTTGATTATCTTCTTGTACATTTTGGGATTATGTGTAAATATTTCTTAACATCATCTACTGGCGGGATGTGTCGCTTTGCGGGTCACAAAATCAGCATGCATTTTGAGAGATGCAGTTAATGTAGGAGTTTACAGTGTATTTTAAGACAATCATTCTGCCCTCACTAATAGTTTATCCCCCTTGCTCAGCTAGACAGACAGACAGACAGACAGACAGACAGACAGCTCTCTTCAGAATACAGTCGGTTTTATTTGCTTCCCAGCTGTGTGATACACTGTGTGCACCAGAATGAAGTAAAAATACAAACAATAAAAACAATAAAGAACGTAATACAGTAAAAGCACACAGCTGTAGTCAAGTGTTACATCTGGTACAATATGAGATTTAACCAAACGTAAAATAGCGCTAACGAGTTAGCATTTTGTGTAAAGATACTAATTGCTATAGTAACGGTAACAATTGTATTTAATTACGGTAAATTTGTAACTAAAACACTGTGATATACTCACTAAACATTTACTAACAACTGAGAATATAAACGCCACTACTTACAGACGATGCTTCTGTATTATATAAGATAATTATTTATATTTATTATTATTGTTTACATTACTACCCGCGTTCTTTTGCCGTAAAAGTCACATGGCTTCTCAGCGAAGGTCAAAGTTAGTTGCCATGACTACGATGTCGTTGCCGTTTAAAGGCGCAGGTGTCCCATTAAATTATAATTACATCTCTGTAACGACTCGAACCATCACAACAATCGTACAGTCGTTTAAGCTCTCGCGGGCCACATAAAATGACGTGGCGGGCCGGATCTGGCCTGCAGGCTGTGAGTTTGACACCCCTGATTTAAGACATTAGAGAGGTTAGGTAAGGGGGGGGTTGGGAGGTCTGGAACGGATTAATTCTGTTTACATGATTTCTTCTTGCTGTGAGGCGACAGTGCTACCCACCATGCCATCATGCCGCCCCATTCCTTTACAAAAACCAATGCCAATGGTTAAAAAGAACATTTGGAAGATTGGGCACCAATGTTAAACCAGAATGCCTTGCTTGCACTTCATTCCAAAAAATGCTCAATGGTGGTCTACAAGGTTTGTCTCTGTGCAAGCCTCATGTCTTAAAACCATGTAATTATAGATGTTACTGTGTACCCAGAGGCACAGTCGAATTTAAACAAATGAATTTAATCACTGCTTAGCAATGGATGTGGCTAATGGACCTGAACTTAATTATTAAGCGGGGAGTCTAGATAATACATCTGTACTCAAAGCCATAATCACAATAACACTGATCAGCCATAACATTAAAACCACCTCCTTGTTTCTACACTCACTGTCCATTTTATCAGCTCCACTTACCATATAGATGCACTTTGGAGTTCTACAATTACTGACTGTAGTCCATCTGTTTATCTGTATGCTTTTTAGCCTGCTTTCACCCTGTTCTTCAATGGTCAGGACCCCCACAGAGCAGGTATTATTTAGGTGGTGGATCATTCTCAGCACTGCAGTGACACTGACATGGTGGTGGTGTGTTAGTGTGTGTTGTGCTGGTATGAGTGGATCAGACACAGCAGTGCTCCTGGAGTTTTTAACTACCGTGTCCACTCACTGTCCACTCCTACCTAGTTGGTCCACCTTGTAGATGTAAAGTCAGAGACGATCGCTCATCTATTGCTGCTGTTTGAGTTGGTCATCTTCTAGATCTTCATCAGTGGTCACAGGACACTGCCCACGGGGCGCTGTTGGCTGGATGTTTTTGGTTGGTGGACTATTCTCAGTCCAGCAGGGACAGTGAGGTGTTTCAAAACTCCAGCAGCATTGCTGTGTCTGATCCACTCATACCAGCACAACACTCACTAACACACCACCACCATGTCAGTGTCACTGCAGTGCTGAGAATGATCCACCACCTAAATAATACCTACTCTGTAGTGGTCCTGTGGGGGTCCTGACCATTGAAGAACAGCATGATAGGGGGCTAACAAAGCATGCAGAGAAACAGATGGACTACAGTCAGTAATTGTAGAACTACAAAGTGCTTCTATATGGTAAGTGGAGCTGATCAAATGGACAATGTGTGTAGAAACAGTTAAATTACAGTTCAAGAGCAGTTTCCAGAAATGCGGTGTGTATAATAAATAAAATCGTGGCTAAATAGTGGCTCCAACTATATATTTTACTAAAAATGTGTAGTTCTGCCACCTCTGTATAGCAAAGACAGATTAAGCAACAATACTAAATCCAACAGAAAACAATAAATCAGCAGATAGCAGCTTTTAAGATCTCTCCCAATGTGACCAAGTCCAAGTTTTAATGAGTTTGTTGATGAATACGCTTGCTATAATAATACATTAAGTGGCTGGGATGTCTGCCATGCTGCCTTCATCTCCCTGACATTCTGCTTTATGATGTGTCCCCTGTGTATAATTACTCTTAGTTATCAGCGAGAACCTGCCCATTTATGTCCGAAACATAGGAAGCGCGAGAAGAAATGTCCACCTATGTATCGCTTTAAATAGCAAAATGTTACACCCACATTTCAACGGTTTCACAGAAAAGTCCAGTGGATCAATTAAACTTCTTTATCATCCGTAAATAAGTGTAGGATCTTGTCTGTATGGTCTGCATACCCTACTTGGTACAGTTATAACGTCAGATGCCCTTGGCACAACCCTCCTGTTTTGGGAGGGCTTGGGACCTGAGCATAGAGTACACTGACAAGTGCGACTTCCAATGGCTAGGCTGTTCATATCCACCTCCAACCCCCCCAAGAGTCAGGGTTCGTATTAGTGGGGTAGAGTATTTTACCACTGCGTCACCTGAGTACCCTCAACTAATGATACAGTGTGAAAGTCAAAATGCAGTGACACTGACATGGTGGTG
Organism: Trichomycterus rosablanca; assembly: GCF_030014385.1. Lineage (NCBI taxonomy): Eukaryota > Metazoa > Chordata > Actinopteri > Siluriformes > Trichomycteridae > Trichomycterus > Trichomycterus rosablanca. The sequence goes on from NC_085989.1 coordinate 8,629,759, forward strand.
GTGTGTTAGTGTGTGTTGTGCTGGTATGAGTGGATCAGATACAGCAGCGCTGATGGAGTTTTTAAACACCTCACTGTCACTGCTGGACTGAGAATAGTCCACCAAACAAAAATATCCATCCAACAGCGCCCCATGGGCAGCGTCCTGTGACCACTGATGAAGGTCTAGAAGATGACCGACTCAAACAGCAGCAATAGATGAGCGATCGTCTCTGACTTTACATCTACAAGGTGGACCAATGAGGTAAGAGTGTCTAATAGAGTGGACAGTGAGTGGACGCGATATTTAAAAACTCCATCCACTCATATCAGCACAACACACACTAACACACAACCACCATGTCAGTGTCACTGCAGTGCTGAGAATGATCCACCACCCAAATAATACCTGCTGGTCCTATGGGGGTCCTGACCATTGAAGAACAGGGTGAAAGGGGGCTAACAAAGTATGTAGAGAAACAGATGGACACCAGTCAGTAATTGTAGAACTACAAAGTGCTTCTATATGGTAAGTGGAGCTGATAAAATGGACAGTGAGTGTAGAAACAAGGAGGTGGTTTTAATGTTATAGCTGATCAGTACTGGTTGTGCGCCTGCAAAGAACTGACTGGCTAGGGGGATTGGATGCCCAATGTCCCATGGTGCGTAACTGCATTGAGCCCAGTGATTCAAGGAAACCTGACCCACTGCGACTCATGAAAAATAGTGCTAACACATGAAAAGGATATTAAATGAAAAAATGATTGACTTTTTTATGACATCACACCTCTTAAAAATGCATGGATGAGTGGTCTTTTTGTCAAGGTCAGGAAGAAAACTCAAAACAGCACTGATGCTTGTGTAATATTAATCAGAAAGCAGATATGACATTAATTAGAAGCCACTGAATCACAGGTGACTGTGTCTACAGTGAAAAAGAAGCACCCGCTCTATATTTAGTTTGATTAGGGTTTACTGGGGGGGGTTGTTCCTTGCATAGTCACCTCCAAGGCCAGAAGAATCAACAAACAGTGTCCTTGTTGTTCTGTCAATAGCTTAGTCAGATGCCGGCCAGACTATCAGACATGTGCAGAATGTGAAATGCAGCATCAATACAGATAAAGATAAAAATATAATCAGACATTCTAAAGTGGCTGAAGTCCATTTAGTCTTGGAAGGAGAAAACATTCCAGTACATTTTATCAGTATTTATAAAATGGTCAGCAACCGAACTGACAAGGACTTGTAGAAGGACACAAAGTCTAGGATGGACAATAAAATTCCTTTAGAGCGCCGAGTGGAGCAGCGAGATATTCCACTAGCACACCAGTGCTGAGATTCCACCTCCTTGTTTCTACACTCATTGTCCATTTTATCAGCTCCACTTACCATATAGAAGCACTTTGTAGTTCTACAATTACTGACTGTAGTCCATCTGTTTCTCTTCATGCTTTGTTAGCCCCCTTTCACCCTGTTCTTCAATGGTCAGGACCCCCACAGATCAGGTATTATTTAGGTGGTGGATCATTCTCAGCACTGCAGTGACACTGACATGGTGGTGGTGTGTTAGTGTGTGTTGTGCTGGTATGAGTGGATCAGATACAGCAGCGCTGATGGAGTTTTTAAACAACCCCCTGTCACTGCTGGACTGAGAATAGTCCACCAACCACAAATATCCATCAAACAGCGCCTCATGGGCAGCATCCTGTTACCACTGATGAAGGTCTAGAAGATGACCAACTCAAACAGCAGCAAAAGATGAGCGATCGTCTCTGACTTTACATCTACAAGGTGGACCAACTAGGTAGGAGTGTCTAATAGAGTGGACAGTGAGTGGACGTGGTATTTAAAACCTCCAGCAGCGCTGCTGTGTCTGATCCACTCATACCAGCACAACACACACTAACACACCACCACCATGTCATTGTCACTGCAGTGCTGAGAATGACCCACCACCCAAAAAATACCTGCTCTGTAGAGGTCCTGTGGGGGTCCTGACCATTGAGGAACAGGGTGAAAGCAGGCTTAAAACAGCATGTAGAGAAACAGATGGACTACAGTCAGTAATTGTAGAACTACAAAGTGCTTCTATATGGTAAGTGGAGCTGATAAAATGGACAGTGAGTGTAGAAACAAGGAGGTGGTTTTAATGTTATGGCTGAACGTGTATTTTCAAACAACAGTTAAAGTGTAACTAGTCAGTCAGTGACGATACAAATGTGGAGGAGAAAATTATTTCCCCCTTTTCACTAAAAACATCAACAGAGAACAAATCTAAATCAAAGGCTGCTTTGGTTTACAGAAAGACTTGCAGTCAGGTAGATTAAACACACAATTAAACACTAATGAATGCTAACTGCTAATGCAGCGACATCTCTCTCGAGTTGGAGTGTCATTGTGACAAAAGCATGACTGTTAAAGGGGCCAGCGAATGTGACTCGCCATCAATTACATGAGTCAATTACTAATTAATATAATGAGTCCAGCCGTTCGATTCATACACACTAAGTCAAGTGGACACGATATGGCTAAAAATATGTCGAGACCCCTTTAAGTTATTGAGTTTGGGTATTTTAGACACACCCACTTTCAACAAGTGCTAAAACATTAATATGAAATGAATGATGTTTTTGCTTATAATAAAGACATAAAACGCCTTGACCTCAACCAGGTTAAACATGTTTGGGATGGACTTTCTATCCTTCAGAAACAGTTTCTTCCCCACCTAACACTACAACTTTATTCCCATTCTTATGCTTATTATTGTTTTTAATGTAATTATTATTTTGTATTATGTATATATTGCTATCTTACTATGTATGTACCTAATACCATATATGTAAATAGATATTTTACATACTGTATCTATATTATTATTATTATTATTATAATAGTTAATATAGTATATTATTATAGGATATTATTATTATTATATACTAAGTAATCCCATTATTATGCTAATGCTTATTATTATTTTTATTTATTATTATTTTAGTTTTTTTATATATATATATATATATATTACTATGCATATAGACCTAACACCATATATGTAAATAGCTATTTTACATATCTATATTAATATTATTCTTAATAATAATATTATACAGACCCCAAGTATTCTCATTCTTATGCTTATTATTTTTTTATTGTATTATTATTTTTATTATGTATATATTACTATATTACTATGCATACAGACCTAATACCATATATGTTAAGTTATTTTTAAAATTATATCTATATTATTATTATTATCATTATTATACATGCCAAGTATTCTCATTCTTGTTTATGCTTATTATTTTTTTAATTGTATTGTTATTTTTATTATGTATATATATATATATATATATATATATATATATATATATATATATATATATATATATATATTATTACTATGCATATAGACCTAACAGCATATTTGTAAATAGTTATTTTACATATCTATATTATTATTATTATTATTATTATTATTATTATTATTAATATTATTATACATACCAAGTATTCCCATTTTTATTCTTAATATTATTTTGAATTTTATTATTTATTATTATCATTATGTAGATAGTACTATATTGCTAGGTATACAGATCTACTACCATACATGTACATAGCTATTTTACATATCTATATTATTATTATTATTATTATTAATAATAATACACATACCAAGTATTCCCATTCTTATGTGTATGTTTATTATTATTTTATTATCATTTTATTATTACTATGCATATAGACCCAATACCATATATGTAAATAGCTCTTTTACATATCTGTATTGTTATTATTAATAATATTATTACTATTATTATACATCAAGTATTCCCATTCTAATGCTTATTATTATTTGTATATTTTTTTTTATTATTATGTATATATTACTAAATTACTATGCATATAGACCTAATACCATATATGTAAAGAGTTTTAATTATTACATCCCATAGATATATAAGTTTACTGGTGTTTGTGAAAGAAAAATTTTAATTTACACTAAAAACTTTAATACATAATCAATTACTACTTGGAACATGTAGAAATGCTTAAAGCATGATTGTTAATAGTCATAGTCCAAGAATACTGATACTGTATAGAATGTTACTGGTTGTGTACATGGTGTACATGATAAGAAGTGCATTAGTTACATTGTATGATGTCCAAAACCCTAGCTGAGAAATCTCTGTTAACAGTGGAATCTTCCACTGCCGCAAAGATATTGCATTCACACTTCAGTCTCTGAGCTATTTCATTAAGGGTTTTTACACCATGTGTTCTTTGCTTTTTTTTGCACAGTTCTACTATTTGCACCTCAGGTAGAGGCTTACTGCATTCTGTTGCCTTGTAACTGCACTGAGCAATGACATCTATCTATCTATCTATCTATCCATCCATCCATCCATCTATTCATCATTCATCCGTCCATCCATCCATCCATCCATCCATCTATCCATCATTCATCCGTCCATCCATCCATCCATCCATCCATCCATCATTCATCCATCCATCCATCCATCCATCCATTCATCCGTCCATCCATCCATCCATCTATCCATCATTCATCCGTCCATCCATCCATCTATCTATCCATCATTCATCCGTCCGTCCATCCATCCATCCATCCATCCATCATTCATCCGTCCATCCATCCATCCATCCATCCATTCATCCGTCCATCCATCTATCCATCATTCATCCGTCCATCCATCCATCTATCTATCCATCATTCATCCGTCCGTCCATCCATCCATCCATCCATCCATCATTCATCCGTCCATCCATCCATCCATCCATCCATCATTCATCCGTCCATCCATCCATCCATCTATCCATCATTCATCCATCCATCTATCCACCCATCCATCCATCAGAACCTTATATGTTTTTACAGCAGGTCTTACAAACTGGAGGTTTCTTTATTTGTCATTCAAACCTAGCCTTCTCTCTTAAACTGTCTTTCTGAATATAAGATGCCACGCCTTACTTTGGTATACCGCTAACTCACAAGCCTACACCCACTCCGACTCTTGATTCCCCAGACCTGTCCTGACACACAAGCCTCTGATGTGCTTGATAATGTCATCATGTCATCGTAGTTTGTTCCTGTTTAGAAACGCCTTCATTAGCGACTGGGTGCAAACTGCCATTTCTCTATCTGACGCACTTGTGGCAGAATCAGGTCTGTCGTTTCAAAAAACAAGCCTCTATATTTGGCCAGAGACGCCTCTTTTTCTTGCTTCTGACAGAATGAAGTCTGTATTTTTTGCAAATCATTTGCTCACAGGAGGACCGGGATTATAACCAGACTTGATATGAAGTACAGTCATGCCAAAGATGATGACTAGCACGCTACTGACGAGTATCCAAAGTGTTCAGTGCTGTGCAGCTCCTGTGTCATTGGAGTAGTCACGTTTTCAGAAGCCAAATATGATTTTAAATTCACTGGGAGAAGTTACCTGAAAGCACACTGGTTAATAAAACTGCACGATTCTTTATTGTACTAAGGGCCAGTCATTTGGGGTAGGAATTGGCTGGTACTCAGCTAGCCATAGCAGTCAGAATGAAATCCATTATGTTAACAAAGACGATGTTTCCCTAAAGATCTTCATTTTCATGTTAGCAGCATTTTGTGATTGGCAAAATGTAATGAAACAAAGCTAACTACAAAAAAAAATCTTTTTTTCTAGTAGAATCTTACATACCTACCTACCTAACTGTGCGTAATCCAGTACGGATTACCAAACCGAGGGTACGGATTACCAAACCGAGGGTACGGATTACTAAACCGAGGGTACGGATTACTAAACCGAGGGTACGGATTACTAAACCGAGGGTACGGATTACTAAACCGAGGGTACGGATTAAAACGAGGGTACGGATTACTAAACCGAGGGTACGGATTACTAAACCGAGGGTACGGATTACTAAACCGAGGGTACGGATTACTAAACCGTGCGTACGGATTACTAAACCGTGCGTACGGATTACTAAACTAAGGGTACAGATTACTAAACAGTGCATACAGTTTACAAATCCGTATATATGGATTACTAAACTGAGGGTACGGATTACTAAACCATGCGTACGGATTACTAAACCGAGGGTACGGATTAAACCGAGGGTACGGATTACTAAACCGAGAGTACGGATTACTAAACCGTGCGTACGGATTACTAAACCGAGGGTACGGATTACTAAACCGAGGGTACGGATTACTAAACCGAGGGTACGGATTACTAAACCGAGGGTACGGATTAAAACGAGGGTACGGATTACTAAACCGAGGGTACGGATTACTAAACCGAGGGTACGGATTACTAAACCGAGGGTACGGATTACTAAACCGAGGGTACGGATTACTAAACCGTGCGTACGGATTACTAAACCGAGGGTACGGATTACTAAACCGAGGGTACGGATTACTAAACCGAGGGTACGGATTACTAAACCGAGGGTACGGATTAAACCGAGGGTACGGATTACTAAACCGAGGGTACGGATTACTAAACCGAGGGTACGGATTACTAAACCGAGGGTACGGATTACTAAACCGTGCGTAAGGATTACTAAACCGAGGGTACGGATTACTAAACCGAGGGTACGGATTAAACCGAGGGTACGGATTACTAAACCGAGGGTACGGATTACTAAACCGAGGGTACGGATTAAACCTAGGGTACGGATTACTAAACTGAGGGTACGGATTACTAAACCGAGGGTACGGATTACTAAACCGAGGGTACGGATTACTAAACCGAGGGTACGGATTAAACCTAGGGTACGGATTACTAAACTGAGGGTACGGATTACTAAACCGAGGGTACGGATTACTAAACTGAGGGTACGGATTTTGCTCTTCACATATTTTTTTCGGGGCTCTGTACATAACAAATTATTTTATAGTCACAAATATATGTATGTGGACCAGATCCATTATGCCAACCACATATGGGAACAGCTGAGAGAAAAAAGAGATCTTAAAAAGCAAAGACATCAAGACCTAGAAGCCAGACTTCAATGTAGAGGCTGACAAATATGAATATAGTCCAGCCAACTGTATATTCTAACTGTCTGTCAGAGCAACGAAACTGGGCTGAGGTGAGAGGGTGCTGAACAGGATTAAGATGAATAAACCGTATACACTCACCCAGCATTTTATTACGTACACCTATTTGGTACGTCCATTCATTGATTATTTATATAAGCTGCGTCTAGTATACAGATGAACTGTATGGCTATGTGGCTATATAATTACTATTAAACAATACCATTACCATTACTATTAAACAATTGAAAGAGACCAATATAAGACCTCTCAGTGCGCTTTGTGGCTCTCCATGTGAACCTGCCTTGAGTTGGTGAAATGAAGCAGTTGGCTACTGCACATCTCAGAGGGGACGTGATAATGACACAATGGAGTCAGCGGTAGAAAAAGCTAATTTATATATAGCAACATGTATATAGTACAGTGCGGTCAAAAAGTATTTAGTCAGCCACTGATTGTGCAGGTTCTCCTATTTAGAAAGATGAGAGAGGTCTGTAATTTTCATCATAGCTACACTTCAACTATGAGAGACAAGATGAGAAAAAAAAAAATCCAGGAAATCACATTGTAGGATTTTTAAAGCATTTTTTTGTAAATGATGGTGGAAAATAAGTATTTGGTCAATAACAAACAAGCAAGATTTCTGGCTCTCACAGACCTATAACTTCTTCTTTAAGAAGCTCTTCTGTCCTCCACTCGTTACCTGTATTAATGGCACCTGTTTGACCTCGTTATCTGTATAAAAGACACCTGTCCACAGCCTCAAACAGTCAGACTCCAAACTTAACCATGGCCAAGACCAAAGAGCTGTCGAAGGACACCGGGAAGAAAATTGTAGACCTGCACCAGGCTGGGAAGAGTAAATCTACAATAGGCAAGCAGGTTGGTGTGAATAAATCAACTGTGGGAGCAATTGTAAGAAAATGGAAGACATACAAGACCATTGATAATCTCCCCTGGGGTCAAGATCTCATCCCGTGGGGTCAAAATGATCATGAGAACGGTGAGCAAAAATCCCAGAACTACACGGAGGGACCTGATGAATGACCTGCAGAGAGCTGGCACCAAAGTAACAAAGGCTACCATCAGTATACACACTACGCAGAGAGGGACTCAAATCCTGCAGTGCCGGGCGTGTCCCCCTGCTTAAGCCAGTACATGTCCAGGCCCGTCTGAAGTTTGCCAGAGAGCATATGGATGATCCCAAAATGAAACCAAAATTGAACTTTTTGGTAAAAACTCAACTCGTCGTGTTTGGAGGAAGAAGAAAAACCCAAGAACACCATACCTACTGTGAAGCATGGGGGTGGAAACATCATGCTTTGGGGCTGTTTTTCTGCAAAGGGGACAGGACGACTGATCCGTGTTAAGGGAAGAATGAACGGGGCCATGTATCGTGAGATTTTAAGCCAAAACCTCCTTCCATCAGTGAGAGCATTGAAGATGGAACGTGGCTGGGTCTTCCAGCATGACAATGACACAAACACAAACACACCGCTCGGGCAACGAAGGAGTGGCTCCGTAAAAAGCATTTCAAGGTCCTGGAGTGGCCTAGCCAGTCTCCAGACCTCAACCCCATAAAAAATTTGTGGAGTCCGTGTTGCCCAGCGACAGCCCCAAAACATCACTGCTCTAGAGGAGATCTGCATGGAGGAACGGGCCAAAATACCAGCTACAGTGTGTGCAAACCTGGTGAAGACTTACAGGAAACGTTTGACCTCTGTCATTGCCAACAAAGGTTATGTTACAAAGTATTGAGCTGAACTTTTGTTATTGACCAAATACTTATTTTCCACCATAATTTACAAATAAATTCTTTAAAAATCCTACAATGTGATTTCCTGGATTTTTTTTTCTCATTTTGTCTCTCATAGTTGAAGTGTACCTATGATGAAAATTACAGACCTCTCTCATCTTTCTAAGTAGGAGAACCTGCACAATCAGTGGCTGACTAAATACTTTTTGACTCCACTGTATATAGTAATTGTATATTCACAAAGGTTATGTGTGGCAGACATATTGACACAAACACACACACACTCACATACACTGTATGTGTATGTATACATATAAAAGTGTATATATACAGTGTATCACAAAAGTGAGTACACCCCTCACATTTCTGCAGATATTTAAGTATATCTTTTCATGGGACAACACTGACAAAATGACACTTTGACACAATGAAAAGTAGTCTGTGTGCAGCTTATATAACAGTGTAAATTTATTCTTCCCTCAAAATAACTCAATATACAGCCACTAATGTCTAAACCACCGGCAACAAAAGTGAGTACATCCCTTAGTGAAAGTTCCTGAAGTGTCAATATTTTGTGTGACCACCATTATTTCCCAAAACTGCCTTAACTCTCCTGGGCATGGAGTTTACCAGAGCTTCACAGGTTGCCACTGGAATGCTTTTCCACTCCTCCATGACGACATCACGGAGCTGGCGGATATTCGAGACTTTGCGCTCCTCCACCTTCCGCTTGAGGATGCCCCAAAGATGTTCTATTGGGTTTAGGTCTGGAGACATGCTTGGCCAGTCCATCACCTTTACCCTCAGCCTCTTCAATAAAGCAGTGGTCGTCTTAGAGGTGTGTTTGGGGTCATTATCATGCTGGAGCACTGCCCTGCGACCCAGTTTCCCGAGGGGAGGGGATCATGCTCTGCTCAGTATTTCAGAGTACATATTGGAGTTCATATGTCCCTCAATGAAATGTAACTCCCCAACACCTGCTGCACTCATGCAGCCCCAGACCATGGCATTCCCTCCACCATGCTTGACTGTAGGCATGACACACTTATCTTTGTACTTCTCACCTGATTGCCGCCACACATGCTTGAGACCATCTGAACCAAACAAATTAATCTTGGTGTCATCAGACCATAGGACATGGTTCCAGTAATCCATGTCCTTTGTTGACATGTCTTCAGCAAACTGTTTGCGGGCTTTCTTGTGTAGAGACTTCAGAAGAGGCTTCCTTCTGGGGTGACAGCCATGCAGACCAATTTGATGTAGTGTGCGGCGTATGGTCTGAGCACTGACAGGCTGACCCCCCACCTTTTCAATCTCTGCAGCAATGCTGACAGCACTCCTGCGCCTATCTTTCAAAGACAGCAGTTGGATGTGATGCTGAGCACGTGCACTCAGCTTCTTTGGACGACCAACGCGAGGTTTGTTCTGAGTGGACCCTGCTCTTTTAAAACGCTGGATGATCTTGGCCACTGTGCTGCAGCTCAGTTTCAGGGTGTTGGCAATCTTCTTGTAGCCTTGGCCATCTTCATGTAGCGCAACAATTCGTCTTTTAAGATCCTCAGAGAGTTCTTTGCCATGAGGTGCCATGTTGGAACTTTCAGTGACCAGTATGAGAGAGTGTGAGAGCTGTACTACTAAATTGAACACACCTGCTCCCTATGCACACCTGAGACCTAGTAACACTAATGAGTCACATGACATTTTGGAGGGAAAATGACAAGCAGTGCTCAATTTGGACATTTAGGGGTGTAGTCTCTTAGGGGTGTACTCACTTTTGTTGCCGGTGGTTTAGACGTTAATGGCTGTATATTGAGTTATTTTGAGGGAAGAATAAATTTACACTGTTATATAAGCTGCACACAGACTACTTTTCATTGTGTCAAAGTGTCATTTTGTCAGTGTTGTCCCATGAAAAGATATACTTAAATATCTGCAGAAATGTGAGGGGTGTACTCACTTTTGTGATACACTGTATATATACTGATCAACCATAACATTAAAATCACCTCCTTGTTTCTACACTCACTGTCCATTTTATCAGCTCCACCTACCTCATAGAAGCACTTTGTAGTTCTACAATTACTGACTGTAGTCCATCTGTTTCTCTACATACCTTTTTAGCCTGCTTTCACCCTGTTCTTCAATGATCAGGACCCCCACAGAGCAGGTATTATTTAGGTGGTGGATGATTCTCAGCACTGCAGTGACACTGACATGGTGGTGGTGTGTTAGTGTGTGTTGTGCTGGTATGAGTGGATCAGACACAGCAGCGCTGCTGGAGTTTTTAAATACCGTGTCCACTCACTGTCCACTCCTATCTGGTTGGTCCACCTTGTAGATGTAAAGTCAGACACGATCGCTCATCTATTGCTGCTGTTTGAGTCGGTCATCTTCTAGACCTTCATCAGTGGTCACAGGACACTGCCCACGGGGCGCTGTTGGCTGGATAATTTTGGTTGGTGGACGATTCTCAGTCTAGCAGTGACAGTGAGGTGTTTAAAAACTAATCCAATCATACCAGCACAACACACACTAACACACCACCACCATGTCAGTGTCACTGCAGTGCTGAGAATGACCCACCACCTAATAATACCTGCTCTGTGGTGGTACTGTGGGGGTCCTGACCATTGCAGAACAGGGTGTAAGCAGGCTAAAAAGTATGTAGAGAAACAGATGGACTACAGTCAGTAATTGTAAAACTACAAAGTGCTTCTATATGGTAATATGAGCTGATAAAATGGACACAGAGTGTAGAAACAAGGTGGTCATAATGTTATGTCTGTTGTTTTGTCCATTTCCTATATTTCTGATGAAACTGTGTTGAAAGGTCAGAACAGGAGCACACAACTCTACACCATGATCAAAGACTCTTTGTTTCCAGCGTTTCCTCCATACAGATGCGCTCGAATGGGGGAAATATGAAATGCGGGTCTTTTTGATCCGTCTTGCGGGTGTCGGCGTGTGTACGGTGTAGCGAATATTGTCGGCTGTCAGAAGTTCTACATACAGTGTAATCATTCCAGTCACACACTGACTGTCCCTGATATATTCAGCAGCGTGAGAGACGTAATCAACGAGCATCGCCGTGACATCGCTGGCTCCCTTCTTTATAAATCCTGATTATATTACATTTAGATTTAGAGAAAAGCCCGGGGAGGATGAATACGGGGGTGTTTTAGTATATGGCGGATGAACGGTAGCGTAGGATATAATTTTATGTTTCTGCTGTTCTAGAACATTCTGTATTCGTGTTAATGCTGTGACCTTTATTCCTGAATTCTGTTCAGCAGCTATGCGAGGCGACAAAGCGACCGGCTGTCATTAATTTTCAATCAAAGCTGCTGATTTCCGGCAGCACGGACGATGGCGACGCGAAGTGGGCGGAGTCGGCTAAGTAAAGTTTAACTTTATGCAAATTAGGAGCAAAGCGATGTGGCGTTTAGCATTAAGCACTGAGCGGAGCGGTATGTGCATTATCTCCGCCACTTATTCGGAAAAGCTAATTCATTTGGACACTGGGAGAACATACTAAACTCTGCACAGTCAGTGACAGGACGCGAGATTCTGACCCAGGTCCCCAGATAGAAGTAATTCATGGATTAATCCTCAGGGATCACTTTATCCTGATCAGGGTCACAGGGGGTCTGAAACATCGACTGAAGTACACCCTCCACAGGGAATTACAATGTATGTGGAACACTAGGAGAACATGCCAAACTCCTCACAGTCAGTGACCAGAGGTGAGATTCTAACCCAGGACCCCAAATCCCAATTTGCTCACATATTCACTCATAATCTGGATGCAATTCAGAATAGCTCATTCCTATGGACACTGGGAGAACATACCAAACTCCTGACAGTCAGTGACCGGAGGTGAGATTCAAACCCAGGTCTCCAGATCTCATTTTGCTATGCAGTACCTACACTACCTTTTTGCCACAGTGGTGCCCAAACAGAAAAAATATATATTCCTATGGACACTGGGAGAACATACCAAACTACTGACAGTCAGTGACCAGAGGTGAGATTCTAACCCAGGTCCCCATATCTCATTTTGCTCACATATTCACTCATATCTGCATGCAATTCAGAAAAGCTCATTTATATGGACACTGGGAGAACATACCAAACTCCTAAAAGTCAGTGACCAGAGGTGAGATTCAAACCCAGGTCCCCAGAGCCCATCTTGCTGTGCAGCACCTTCACTATTGATTTGCCACAGTGATGCCCACACAGAAATAATGCATGGATTAATCCTCAGGGATCACTTTATCCTGATCAGGGTCACAGAGGTCTGGAGCATTTGACTGGAATACACTCAGCAAAGGAAATCACAATGTACGTGAATAGAGAACATACCAAACTCCTCACAGTCGGTGACCAGAGGTGAGATTCTAACCCAGGTACCCAGATCTCATCTTGCTCACATATTCACTCATATCTGGATTCAATTCAGAATAGCTCATTCCGATGGACACTGGGAGAACATACCAAATTCTTCAGTCATTGACAAGACGAGAGATTGTGATCCAGATCCCCAGATCTCATTTTGCTGTGCAGCACCCTACCTATTTGCAATAAATTGAATTCAATTCAGAAAAGCTCATTCATATAGACTCTGGGAGAACATACCAAACTCCTGACAGTCAGTGACCAGAGGTGAGATTCAAACCCAGGTCCTCAGATCTAATTTTGCAGTGCAGCACCTACACTATGCCTAGACATAAATAATGCATGGATTAATCCTCAGCAAACACTTCATCCTGATCAGGGTCACAGTGGGTCTGGAGCACCTGACTGGACTACACCCTGCACAAGGAATTACACTGTACATGAAGCTGGGAGAACATACCAAACCCCTGACAGTCGGTGACCAGAGGTGAGATTGAAACCCAGGTACCCAAGTCCCATTTTGCTCACATATTCACTCATATCTGGATGCAATTCAGAAAAAGCTAGTTCATATGGATGCTGGGAGAACATACCAAACTCCTGACAGTCAGTGACCAGAGGTGAGATTCAAACCCAGGTCTTCAGATCTCATTTCGCTTTGCAGTACTTACACTACCTTTTTGCCACAGTGGTGCCCAAAAAGACAAAAAAATATTCATATGGACATTGGGAGAACATACCAAACTCCTGAAAGTCAGTGACCAGAGGTGAGATTCAAACCCAGGTACCCAGAGCCCATCTTGCTGTGCAGCACCTACACTACTGATTTGCCACAGTGATGCCCAGACAGAAAAAAAATCATGGATTAATCCTCACGGATGACTTCAGGGTCACAGAGGGTCTGGAGCACTTGACTTAAAAACACTGGGAGAACATACCAAACTCCTGACAGTCAGTGACCAGAGGTGAGATTGTAATCCAGATACCCAGATCTCATTTTGCAATTCAGAAAAGCCAATCCGTATGGACACTGGGAGAACATACCAAACTCTTCACAGTCAGTGACAGGACACGAGATTCAAACCCAGGTCTTCAGATCTCAGCTTGCTGTGCAGCACCTACACTAAATTGTTTTCTACAATGGTGCCCGAATAGAAATAATTCATGGATTAATCCTCACGGATGACTTCATTCTGATCAGGGTCACAGAGGGTCTGGAGCACCTGACTAGAATACACCCTGCACAAAAAACACTGGGAGAACATACCAAACTCCTAACAGTCAGTGACCAGAGGTGAGATTCTAACCCAGATACCCAGATCTCATTTTGCAATTCAGAAAAGCCAATCCGTATGGACACTGGGAGAACATACCAAACTCTTCACAGTCGGTGACAGGACACGAGATTCAAACCCAGGTCCTCAGATCTCAGCTTGCTGTGCAGCACCTACACTACATTTTTTTTCTACAGTGGTGCCCGAATAGAAATAATTCATGGATTAATCCTCACGGCTGACTTCATCCTGATCAGGGTCACAGTGGCTCTGGAGCACAGGTCTGGAATACACCCAGGACAGAACACCAATACATTACATAACACCCACAATCCACATGGACACTGCGAGAACATACAAACTGACTACAAACTTCGCAGTCAGTGACCGGAGGTGAGATCCTGGCCCAGGTCATCAGCTCCCATGCTGCTGTATGGTGCTCGCACTACCTGCTGGGATGCCAGATCTGTGAAAATGGTGAAGACTAAATTAAATACTAACAGTTGTTGACTCCTTATGAGGTTGCTTGAGATGTGGCCGGGAGTCTGAAGTACACAGATGAGCAACATGTCTGTCATGAAGCTGTTGTAAAATGTGGTAAGCAGATAAGAAACAACAGTCAGCACAGAATGGAGATTCCAAAGTCCAACACCCAGGGTGTGTTCGAAAAGCTAGTGCACTCTCTACATAGGCGGCATTTTACGTCATCCTATACGCGCTCCCGAGAACGAGGCTGTTCGAAATCCTAGATGCCTTAATATCCTCACTAGTTAAGTATCTTAATATTTCAATGTTATTTTAACTCAAGAACCCCAGAATCCCAGAATTCATTGCGGGTCGGCAGCTCTTCCCTCACAGAAAAATAAACATGGCTGATGGTGCGGACAAACACAAAGGGGAGTGTTCGGAAAGCTAGTGTGCTGTCTACATAGGCAGCATTTTACGTCATCCTGTGCGCGCTCCCGAGAAGGAGGCTGTTCGAAATCCGAGATGTCTTAAAATCCACACTTCTGAGGCATCTTCATATTTCAATGTTATTTTGGCTCAAGAACGAGTGAGCATCGGACGCTGCCTCAGTGATCAAGACAATCCCAGCATTCATGGCTGACAGGGCGGAGAAACGAATGAAGTTATTTTCAAACGTAAATAAAATATGACTGATTTTTAACTTGTGTAAACTTGTACCGAGTGTTTTTATTTGCAAGTTCGGGCTTGTCAGGAAATGTAACCGTTATCGGTACATGAAGGGAGATGTTACATTGACGTTAGCGTGCTGTGCTACCTCAATTTATTGGTTTTAATGGCGAGATGCTAAATGCTAAACGCGAAATGCTAAACCCGATGGAATCGCTGTCTAGTAGTGCGTTCGAATAACCTGACTTATAAGTCACTGACTTATTACAATCCTCTCTACTGAGGCAGCTGCCTATGTACAGTGCCTTGCAAAAGTATTCAGCCCCCTTGAACTTTTCAACCTTTTGCCACATTTCAGGCTTCAAACATAAAGATATGAAATTGTAATTTTTTGTGAAGAATCAACAACAAGTGGGACACAATCGTGAAGTGGAACGAAATTTATTGGATATTTTAAACTTTTTTTAGAAATAAAAAACTAAAAAGTGGGGCGTGCAATATTATTCAGCCCCTTTACTTTCAGTGCAGCAAACTCACTCCAGAAGTTCAGTAAGGATCTCTGAATGATCCAATGTTGACCTAAATGACTGATGGTGATAAATAGAATCCACCTGTGTGTAATCAAGTCTCCGTATAAATGCACCTGCTCTGTGATAGTCTCAGAGTTCTGTTTAAAGCGCAGAGAGCATCATGAAGACCAAGGAACACACCAGGCAGGTCCGAGATACTGTTGTGGAGAAGTTTAAAGCCGGATTTGGATACAAAAAGATTTCCCAAGCTTTAAACATCTGAAGGAGCACTGTGCAAGCGATCATATTGAAATGGAAGGAGTATCAGACCACTGCAAATCTACCAAGACCCGGCCGTCCCTCTAAACTTTCAGCTCAAACAAGGAGAAGACTGATCAGAGATGCAGCCAAGAGGCCCATGATCACTCTGAATGAACTGCAGAGATCTACAGCTGAGGTGGGAGACTCTGTCCATAGGACACAATCAGTCGTACACTGCACAAATCTGGCCTTTATAGAAGAGTGGCAAGAAGAAAGCCATTTCCCAAGGTGCTCTGGTCAGATGAAACCAAAATCGAACTTTTTGGCCACAATGCAAAACGTTATGTTTGGCGTAAAAGCAACACAGCTCATCACCCTGAACACACCATCCCCACTGTCAAACATGGTGGTGGCAGCATCATGGTTTGGGCCTGCTTTTCTTCAGCAGGGACAGGGAAGATGGTTAAAATTGATGGGAAGATGGATGGAGCCAAATACAGGACCATTCTGGAAGAAAACCTGTTGCAGTCTGCAAAAGACCTGAGACTGGGACGGTGATTTATCTTCCAACAAGACAATGATCCAAAACATAAAGCAAAATCTACAATGGAATGGTTCACAAATAAACGTATCCAGGTGTTAGAATGGCCAAGTCAAAGTCCAGACCTGAATCCCATCGAGAATCTGTGGAAAGAGCTGAAAACTGCTGTTCACAAACGCTCTCCATCCAACCTCACTGAGCTCGAGCTGTTTTGCAAGGAGGAATGGGCAAAAATGTCTGTCTCTCGATGTGCAAAACTGATAGAGACATACCCCAAGCGACTTGCAGCTGTAATCGCAGCAAAAGGTGGCGCTACAAAGTATTAACGCAAGGGGGCTGAATAATATTGCACGCCCCACTTTTCAGTTTTTTATTTCTAAAAAAAGTTTAAAATATCCAATAAATTTCGTTCCACTTCACGATTGTGTCCCACTTGTTGTTGATTCTTCACAAAAAATTACAATTTCATATCGTTATGTTTGAAGCCTGAAATGTGGCAAAAGGTTGAAAAGTTCAAGGGGGCTGAATACTTTTGCAAGGCACTGTAGACAGTAAGACAGCAAGGCAGCTCCCTAGGTTTTCGAACACACCCAAAGAGTTATTTTCAAACGTAAATAAATTATTACTGATTTTTAACTTGTATAAACTTGTACCGAGTGTTTTTATTTGCAAGTTCGGGCTTGTCAGGAAATGTAACCGTTATCGGTACATGAATCGAGATGTTATATTAGGGCTGGGCGATATGGATCAAAAATAATATCTCGAT
This sequence comes from Trichomycterus rosablanca, assembly GCF_030014385.1. NCBI lineage: Eukaryota > Metazoa > Chordata > Actinopteri > Siluriformes > Trichomycteridae > Trichomycterus > Trichomycterus rosablanca. Next base: position 8,647,427 of record NC_085989.1, read on the forward strand.
ATTTTTAGCTGAACGGCGATATACGATATATATCTCGATATTTTTTCATCCCATAAGGTAATAACAAAAAGACACTTCTGAGACAAAGCTACATGTTGCAAATTTTATACAGGCACTTTTATTAACGTTCATGCTGGGGAAGCTTCACACAAGAACGATTTTTCCTAATAAAAGAGCTATTCTAAGAAAAAGAATGTTGTTTTCTAACGTATCACCTGTCGTGTATTGTGAATTACAAATATATTGTCTGGCCCTTTAAGAATGTTAAGTGCACTATAGGGCGCAGGGATCGGCGAGTGTGTAGGGAAGATATCAGAATTGACCGTTTCCAGCTGTGCTTATGTTCTTTTTTGTTTTGCACTGAGCTTGTGTGACATTAAAAGTAGCGTTCTCGTTAAACCCCCCCTCACATGTTTGGACTTTATACATTATTTTACATCACTGTCGCCACAGCATTAACATTTACATTAATATTTTCTTTTACTGTATAGAACTGAATTCTGTAATCCAGGCAGAACTAATCGTACACGTCACTGTGTAACTATTACAACATTTAATCAATTTTATTAAGCGTTCTGCTTCATGCACTTTATTATTATTTAACAGCTTTATTTGTTGTTTAATTGCTGTTTGCTCCATGTTTACTACAGAGTTAGTTCGTGCAATTTTGTTAATTTTTGGATGTTTATTGGCCGAGAACAAGAAATACTATAATACAACAATAATAAATAAATGACGTGTCGGACGTCGGGCGATCATCCAGTACAGAAATCACTCCCCGTAATGTTTGTTTTTTGCAGATAGAGCAAATATATGTACGTCAAATATACAAACACAAGAGTCAGAACAACCGGGGACGCGTCGTTACGTTACTATTACTGTTTCAACACTTGTGCATGATTTCCACTGTATATATGAAGTAAATACGTGCATGTCAGCGCGTGCACGCGCTTGTATGTTTATTTCCGTTTTCCCGTTTTTCAATATTGGGTTTTGAAATGAAGACGCCCCTTTTTCTTGCTTTTCAAACGCAACATACACTATATCGATATAAACGATATTGTCTTATCTTATATCTCGTATGAAAATATATCGATATTTCTTTAAATCTCGATATATCGCCCAGCCCTGTTATATTGACGTTAGCGTGCTGTGCTACCTCAAATAATAATAAGTCGATGACTTGTTAGAATCCTCTCTACTGAGGCAGCTGCCTATGTAGGCAGTAAGAGAGCAAGGCAGCTCGCTAGGTTTTCGAACACACCACCAATGTGATGTAACTAAAGCAGTATTAAGAGAGGCCCACAGTTCTGTTCCTTGTTCTTCAGCTATTTCACTGCTGTAAGAACCCACGATCGTGCCAATAAATTCTTCAATCCAGTCAACTGTAATCTTTGTTTTTTCATTATTTTTCCACACGATCATCAAACTGAATCTCAATTTCATAGCAGAGTAGAAAAAAACATAGTAACTCTTTAAAACTCTCCTCTGTTCCTGCACAAGAATAACAGACTTGCTATGTTATTTTTTTAAAGGCTGCTCTGTGTGCCTCCGCTAATGAGTTGATATTTAGCTGGCTCAGGCGCAGCTTCCAAAAGAGTGCTGCAGTTCTGAACGGAAGGCCGGTCGGAGGCTCCAGGGTCCACTCGACCATGCAGACGGAGCTCATTTTCTCAACTCGGGTGCCTCCGCACTGCCACACTGCATTCAAAATCCACTTACGCAAACAAAAAAACACAGCCCGATAAAGCTAGACTCTTAGTCGCTAGGCCTGGAGGCTTAGTCCAGAAATCGGGACGTGAACTTAAATATCGATAGCCGATCGTTATCAGTCAACGGCGAGCATATGGCGTCCCATCAATATCTAAAACACACCACTGAGTTTCGTATCCACTAGGCTTCAGGCTTTAATGATTACAAATTCTGCCAATCGGTGCCATTTCCATCCCCAGGATATTAGATGTATAAATTAACTTTACTACTATTAAAACTTAACTTTAATGCATTTTTAATTGAGCAAAGTGTCCTGCACGTTGAGCTAATTGCAAATGTACGATATATAATTTAAAACGTTAATAAAAACTCCATAAAACAATAAAAAAAATAGTAATTTTGTATGTCTCCACTCTCTAACACATCATAAAATCTTTCAGAAATCATTTTTCCCTGCATTGTTTGGTGACTCCATATACCATCTATGTTTTTAATATTTATTTTTCATGAGAAATTTATAATAATGTTGGGGAAGAGTTGGGACAGTATGGAAAATGCAAATAAAATAAACAATGCAGTGTTCCTTTACTTAACATTTACTTTGACTTTTATTTAACTGCAGACAGGATGAATCTGAGATATTTCATGTTTTATCTGCTCAACTTCATTTCATTTATTAATAAACATCTATTCCTGCATTTCAGGCCTGCAACACATTCCAAAAAAACTTGGGACAGGGGCAATTTACAGCTAGTAATGAGGTGAAAAAACTAAATAATGATGTGATTCCAAACCGGTGATGTTAACAGGTGATTGTAATCATGGTTTGGTACAAAAGCAGCATCCAGGAAAGGCTGAGTCATTGATGAGCAAAGATGATCAGAGGATCTCCAGTTTGTCAATAAACGTGTGAGAAAATGATTGAAATGTTTAAAAACAATGTAGCTCAAAGAAAGATTGGAAGGGATTTGCATATTTCTCCTCTACAGTGCATAATATCATCAAACGATTCAAGGTATCATGCGGAATTTCAGTCTGTAAAGGCCAAGAGCGCAAGCTTAAGCTGAACACCCGTGATCTACCACTCAACAATAGCTGATATAACCACATGGGTGAGGAATTACTTTGGCAAACCTTTGTCGAGCACTACAATACAGAGTTACATGCACAAATGCTACTTAAAGCTTTACTGTGCAAAAATCCACACAGTGGAAACGTGTATTGTGGTCAGATGAATCAGCATTCCAGGTCTTGACGCCGTGTGCTCCGGACCAAAGATGAAAAGGACCATCCAGACTGTTATCAGCAACAAGTCCAAAAGCCAGGATCTGTCATGGTATGGGGCTGTGTCAGTGCCCTTGGCAAAGGTCATTTACACTTCTGTGATGGCAGCATTAATGCAGAAAAGTACATTGAGATCTGAGAGCAACATGTGCTGCCTTCAAGACGTCACCTTTTCCAGGTACGTCCAGCATTTTCAACAAGACGATGCAAAACCACATGCCGCACACATTACAAAGGCATGGCTGCAGAAGAAGAGGGTACAGGTACTGGACTGGCCTGCCTGCAGTCCTGACCTGTCCCCAATAGAGAATGTGTGAGGAATTTTGAATCGAAAAATTGGACGACGACCCCATACTGTTGTACATCTTAAGACGTGTTTGCAGGAAAAATGGGACCAAATAAAAGCTGAAACACTAAATCACTTGGTCTCCTCGGTGCCAAAACGTCTTTTAAGTCTGGTGAAAAGGAATAGCAACATTACAAAGTGGTAAATGCTTTACTGTCCCAACTATTTTTGGAATGTGTTGCAGGTCTGAAATGCAGGAATGGATGTTTATTAACAAACATGAAATATCTCAGGTTCATCCTGTCTGCTATGAAATAAAACTCAAAGTAAATGTAAGAAACTCTGTGTTTTTTATTATTTGCATTTTCCATGCTGTCCCAACTTTTTCTGATTTGGGGTTGTTTTACATGACATTATTTGTATCTACTAAAGTTCTCCCTGTATGAGATTCAGTGATTCTGTGTTGAACAAAGATGTTCAAAAAAAAAATGTTTAATTTAATCGAGCTGCTACACGCAAATGGCAACCCATTCTGTGGAAGGGCCCATAACGTATTGAACGCAGCAGTGATGTAGAACTATAAGATGAACATAAACATCATGAGCAGAAGCAGTTCAGCACGGGAATGTAGATTTAATAGAGTCTGTGGCAGACAGTTAATTACAAGCGCTAATTAAACATGCTAATCAAGGATTAGATATGCAGTATGTATAATAAAACCCTTAAATTACAACATTAGTATCATTATTATAAGCTGAGAAACAAATTTCTACCTTTATACGATATGGGCATGATGCAAAATACCCACATCATTTGTGTTTCAATGCAAACAGTTCCCTCATTCATGTTTAAAGTGACACAACTGAGTTTGAATCTCAAATGTGCTATCAAAGATGGGCCAGGAGAACATGCAACTCCACACACAAAGGACCCAGACCGCTCCACATGGGAATCGAACCCAGGACCTTCTTGCTGTGAGGTGACAGTGCTACCCACTGAGCCATCGTGTTGCCATCAAAATTGTTCAGGTTCATAATTGTGTCTGCTTTAAGCACCTTCCACACAAACAACCGGATTCACTCTCCATCCTCTACCACCCCTAAGCAAGCAAACCTCACTAAAGCAACTGCCAGACTTCTAAACAACAACAACAACAACTGCCAGACTTCAGCAAATTAGACTGTTAAAGCCTTTGTGCTATTTGCATCATTGTTTTGAAAGTGGATTCCTTTCTGTAAGCAGCATTAAACTACAGACGGAGCGACTGGGCTGGTAATGATAACAGATGACAAATTGCATTGTCAGTTCTGTGGTCTATGAGAAATGAAAAATGAAGTTTAATAAAACAGAAACCTTTAACCACCGCCTATTCGTCATCTTACAGGAGCACATGCACCACTTACATTTTTAGACGAAGGGTTGATATGTCGAGTAAGCATTTTATACTTCATGAATAGCCGGGTTGTAAGCGTGGTATTGATTTTTTTTCACCATTTTGACCAAAGTAAACCCTAAACTTAAATTGTTTAACTGTGTTGTGGGCATTTTGCAACACCGACTAATACTTGCAGTGTTGTCTGAGATGGGATTTACATCAATAATCGTGGTTCCGAGTAGCGGAAGACTAATTAGCTATGCTAAATTGGAAGGGGAAAGGAGAACATAAATAAATAAATAAATAAATAAATAAATAAATAAATAAATAAAATAGTAAAATAGTAAAATATAAATAAATAAATAGGTAAAAAAATAAATAAATAAAACAGTAAAACATCAATAAATAAATAAATGAATGAATAAAATAGTAAAACAAATAAATAAATGAAATAGTAAAAAATAAATAAATGAATAAAATAGTAAAAAATAAATGAATAAAATAGTAAAACAAATAAATAAATAATATAATAAAACATAAATAAATACATAAAATAGTAAAACTTCCATAAATAAGTTAATTAATAAAACAGTATAACACAAATAATAAAAAAATAAAAAAATAAATAAATAAAACTGTGAAACAAAAGTAAATAAATAAAATATAAAAAAAAACAAATAAATAAAACAATTAAATATATAAAATATTAAAACACATAAATAAATAAATAAAATAGTAAAACACAAATAAATAAATGAATAAAATATTAAAACATAAATAAATAAAATAGTAAAACTTACATAAATGAATAAATAAATTAGTACAACACCAATAACTAAAATAGTAAAACATAAATAAATAAATAAATAAATAGTAAAACTTAAGTAAATAAATAAATTAGTACAACACAAATAAATAAATAAAATATTAATAAAACATAAATAAAAACAAATATGTTTGAAAACTGTAGCACTTTTCCAAGTTTCTCTTTAACAACAAACTCCAAAATGGCAAACTAAGCATACACAGTTGTCTAACACATGTAGTCGTTTTATTTTCATTATCTGCTTTATCCTGGTCAGGGCTGAGCTGGGTTTCGTTTCCTCTGAATCACTGGGTAGAATACAGCAACACAACACCAATCCAATGCAGAGCAATCAGCCATCAAACCCACTCAGAAACAATCCAGTTATGTTGGTGCAGACACCTAACCGGCCAATAGCGCCGCTGTTATCCAAACCCCGGATGTCAGCGATAGTGGGCTATAGTACTTTTCGCCTCATTATTCATCTCATTATTTTACAGATTACTGTTAAAAAAGAACATGGACTTTTTTTGGCATAGACTCGATTGGTATTCCAAATCCCAAATGAGTTTCGACAGCGTTAAAAAGTGCATTGACTAAAATGAGAACTACTTTTAGCACGAGCTGTTATTTGAATGTTCAATTACTTCTTCTCATTCTAGTTTCATAAAAAGCAGCGGAGGAAATGGATGATTTATTTAATCAACTTCAGTCTGACTTGCAGCCTGACAGGCATGACAGGGAGAAAAACACTGACAATCCTGTAGTGATGATTGGTTACATAATCAGAGGGGAAGAAAACTGCATAGTAGATTTCAGAAAAGGTTCTAGGCTGACACGGCATCATTGGAATGAGAATTTTGTTTGAGAATATAATACAGGACTGAGGCTGATTGGCCCAGTACACAGCTGGTTTTGTAGTGAAGCTCCCACCTGGCAGATTCAGGAAAGGAAGTTAATTGTGGTTCGCTTATCCAAGGTACAAAAATATTCAAAATGGCGAAAAGTACCAAAAAACCAAACCAAGATTCACAGTATGAGTTGCCTGTGTGTCACATATGTGCCCGCTGCTTGATCCACCAATGTGTGACAACCCAAGCTTTTGGAAAAACAAAAACAAAGGCTAAAAATGCAAAATACAGAGGCTAAAAAAGGTCCACCAATCAGTGTCACTTGTGTCCTGTGTGAGAAAATAATAAACGTTGACATACACGCCGACAGGATAGACGGGCTGAACCAAGCCATGCATGAGGTACAGGATCATGTCAAGAACCAGCCGGTTCTGAGACGGCTTCTTTCCCCGGGCCATCAGGCTGCTGAACAGTAATGGACACACACTCCTTATTAACAATACAGTGATCTACATAGACAATCCACATTATACACACTCCATACTTATTCTGCACTCTACTTCACTGTTAGGGCTTTTCCACCAAAAGAACTCAGGTTCTTGAACCGGTTCTGTTCAGGTTTCTTCGAACCTTGGTGTTTTGTAGAGAACCGACCCGCGTTTCCACCAGTTTTTGGGAACCAAGCCTGCGTCATCAACGTTGGGCGTTACATAAAGGAAGTATTAGGAGTAGTAACATGATGGCGGAGCGTGTTGATTACGTGTGAGCATTTGTGCTGTTGTTACAGATGTTCGTTTTTATACAAAAGCATCGCTCAACTATTGGTGATAAGAAGACGTAGACGTGTTTGTCGTAGTTGTTGTTTTTTTTAGTTCATTGACGTGAGAAGCGGTTTGCGCTTCGCTCTCACCTCGACCCTCGGCGCAAATAGCCGATTTGCCCAGCGTTCGGCTTGAGCGATAAAACATCACTAAAGTTCCACGACACGAACGTCCATGTGTGTGAAATAACCATCAAATCCAGTATAAAAGCTCTACATGTATCTGTGTTTAGCCGTATTAACTTCACGTGTGGTGTTTATGCAGCTCGGGGTTCTGAATCCGCAAAAAGCTTCACCTACATAAAGCGTAACGTATGCTTAAAGTACGACACAGTGCCCAAAATCATTGGTCATTGTTTCAGTACAACAAGCTATGTTACGCTTTAATTTTCACGTTAAGCGTTTATACTGTCCGGGTCACTTTTACCACGTTATATCACACAGTTCCTCACTTTTTTATTTATCAGGTGAACTTTGAAATATGAAAGCGCAGCGCAAACGCGGTTTTGCAGCTTCTCAAACCTCTACACTGTGCCACGCCCACAGATGATGTCACGGTTCGCGCTGAAAAACCAAGTATTCTATGGTGCCAGATTAGAAGGCAAGTTCGCTGTCTGGAACCTCTTTTTTTCAGTGGAAACACATGGAACCGCGTTGGTGGAAAAGGGATATATGTTAGGGGTAAACGATTCCTCGAGAAACTCAAGAAATTCGATTACTAAAAATCAACGATGCAATTTTTTTTGCATCGAAGCGTTGTTTAATCCAGTGTCTCCCAACCTTTTTGACCTATGGCACATATTTCACATTAGAAAAATCACAAGGCACACCAGCAAACAAAAATGTCACAAAAAGTATTGTTGTACTGCCCTCTAGTGGAAGAGAGTGTAATTGTTCTCCCTGTCACTACACGCCGCTCGCTTAGAGTACCAAATTGGATAATCTTCCACGCTGATGATTTCTCACGGCACACTTATGTGCCGCGGCACAGTGGTTGGGAAACACTGGTCTAATCCATACAACTATATACGTTTCACGGTGTTTCGCACAGACGACTTTTACGTTCACGCTGTGTGCAGGTGACGTGAAGAAGCCAAGGGCTGCGTCCGAAATCACATACTTAAACAGTACTTAAACCGGGTACTTTTGCGTACAGTTAAATAAATACTACGTATTTGAACATGCTCGCCGCTCCCGTGTACTGTTTAGCATAGAAGTATGCGATTTTGGATACAGCCGAGATTTGATTGCGTGGACTGCAAATGGAAAAGAGAGAAAACAGCGAGGGGCAAACAGAGGAGACTGGACAGAGAAAACGTCAAAAAATTTTAGATCATTTTAAGCTGAAAAAAATGCAAACTCAGAACAACATTCACACCATCAGAGGGTCTCGTTGATACGTTGACTTTTCATCATTGCAACCACCACAGGCTTTTTTTGAACACTAATGCCTAGCTCATACTACACGATTTTTGCCCTGATTTTCGCTCGGTGACTGGTCGGCGCTAGATTTGCCGGTTCGGGAGCAACTCGGCTATGTGTGAACTACCCAACAACTCGATCCGAGCAGCTCGACCTAATCGAGATTTCTAGCTTGCCAGATATCAGCACACACACAAGTTTTACAGTATTTCTGACCTTTTTGTTCTCTACAAAACACCCACGGTGCATTGCAAAAAATATTTATTAACCTCCAACTCACTATAGAACAATCCAAGCAAAATCCACTCAGAATTATTTCTTTTTTTTTCTGTGATTTAACACTGCACATCAGCGCACAAACTTTGATTGCTCGCTACTTGTTGACGTGCATTTTTGGACGTGGTATCATTAAACCCCTCATCACTTCTCGCGTTTAATGTCGTGACAAAACGTAGTTTGGGAGACCAGAGAAGCTCACCTGTGATTCCAGTTGGTGATAGATGGTGTAGTGTGAAACCCCCTATCACCGATCAGTCGTGTAGTGTGAAATACACACCGACTTGAAAGACTCCCGATGACAAGAGATCAAGTCGTGTAGTGTGAACTTAGTATTAGGCAAACACACATGTACATGCACACAAACGCCAAATTTACCTCATCTGACAGATACAATCCTGACAGAACCTTTTTTTGCATCCTACAAATGCCACAAAGCCTCCCAACAAAACATTTTAGGTTTATGTTATGCATGAGCTGTAGGTAAAACCTTTAGTTCTGGAAGTTGTACATGTATTATTGTTTATTATTACTTATGACTTAGTTTCAGGTTGTCTGTATACAATTTAAAAGTAATTTGAATTTGATTTAATTTAGATTTATTTGTTTTTGCATTTCAAAAATGTTCTCTTTAAACTGTACAAGGAATAAAAATGTGCAGTTTGTTCTAAGAGACTTAATCGATTCATCGCTGGAATAATCAGTAGAATAGTTTATTACGAAAATAATCAATAGCTGCAGCTCTACACTGTATCCCTGGTCCATCCACTAGCAGAGGGTGGCATGGTGGCTCAGTGGGTAACACTGTTGCCTCACAACAATAAGGTCCTGGGTTTGATTCCCAGGTTGAGCGGTCCGGGTCCTTCCTGAGTGGAGTTTGCATGTTCTCCCTGTGTCTGCGTGGATTATCGGATTTTCCCACAGTCCAAAGAGATGCAAGTGAGGTGAACTGGAGACACAAAATTGTTCATGACTGTGTTTGACATTAAACTTGAACTGATGATCTTGTGTAATGAGTAACTACTGTTAGTCATGAATGTAACCAAAGTGTGTAAAACATGACGTTAAATCCTAATAAACAAACAAACAAGAATCTAGCTACAGTTTGTCATGAACATAACCAAAGTGGGTAAAACATAATGTTAAAATCCAAATAAATAAATAAATCCACTTCCTGACAGTACTACATATGAAGGTTCCCCTTCCGACAGCAGCAATCAAAAGCACTTGTGCTGTTTGTTTAATCCCTAATTGTATCTACCTGTACCTCATTTCCCTCAGTAATTTGTGTATGTAAATATGCATCGCGCCCCATGTGTTTGCAAATGCCTTTCCTGTGATTATTGCCTGCAAGTCAGAGCATGTTTCATCCTTTCCTCTAACATTTCTGACTAGGAATTAGTCTTGCTTGTCACTGCCTGGCTCATGTTCTGAATGGCTGTGATTACTGGATCTAAATTGCCCCTAATAAAGAGGCAAAAAAAATGTTTAGCGTCCGGCCAGACGTTACAGAAGGCTTCATCAATCACATTATGCAGCAAAACTGGGTTGAAGGAGAAGGAAGAGGTCGAGTCTGAGCTGGAGCTGTGTAAATAGAATCCATTGCTCTTTCTGGCTCGTGAGGCTCGAGTATCTTGCATGCCTGCAAGTCTTGTTTGTACTTCCGTTTCTAACCTTATTGCTGATTGAACATTTATGACTATATGACTAGATTATGCATGCGACACTGTGAGTGATAACCATTACACGACTGCTCAACCTCTCTAACATTCCGGTATTTAATAATCTCTGTGTTTGGGAAGTCGATGTGACGTGGTTTATGCTCGTCAGACCTTCTCCGTAGCAATTTGCGGCTTTTGAATCGCTGGTGGCGTTTGAGCGTGATTTCGAGCGTTGTGCGGTATAAACCAATTGTTTCTACAATTAAAATATTAAAACACAAATAAATAAATAAATAAATAAATAAATAAACATAGTAAAACATTCATAAATGAAACAGTAAAACATACTTAAATAAATAAATAAAACAGTAAAACATACATAAATAAATAAAATAGTAAAACACAAGTCAATAAATAAAATAGTAAAACATTAATAATAAATAAATAAAATAGTAAAATTCATAATAAATAAATAAAATAGTAAAACATTCATAATAAATACATAAAATAATAAAACACAAATAAATAAAATAGTAAAACAAATAAATAAATAAAATAGTAAAACAAATAAATAAAATAGTAAAACATAAATAAATAAATAAAACAGTAAAACATAAATAAATAAATAAATAAAATAGTAAAATTCATAATAAATAAATAAAATAGTAAAACATTCATAATAAATAAATAAAATAGTAAAATATAAATAAATAAATAAAATAGTAAAACACATAAATTAATAAATAGATAGATATGTTTAAAAACTAAGCATACACAGTTGTGGGTTGAAGGAGAAGGAAGAGGTCGAGTCTGAGCTGGAGCTGTGTAAATAGAATCCTTTCTGGCTCGTGATGCCTGCAAGTCAGAGCTTGTTTGTATTTCCGTTTCTAACAGTCTGACCTCATTGCTGATTGAACATTTATGACTATATGACTAGATTATGCATGCGACACTGTGAGTGATAACCATTACACAACTGCTCAACCTCTCTAACATTCCGGTGTTTAATAATCACTGTGTTTGGGGAGTCGATGTGACGTGGTTTATGCTCGTCAGACCTTCTCCGTAGCACCTGAGGCTTCCTAGCAGTTTATAGAATGCGTTTTTCCACCGAGCAATTTGCGGCTTTGGAATCGCTGGTGGCGTCTGAGCGTGATTTCGAGCGCCATGCGGTATGCCCGTTGTTTCTACAATTTGGTGTAGTAATGGAGTTGAGTAATAAAGTGTGCGAAGACATCTGGCTGTGATACTCTGTTCTGAGAATATGGTCACAGCTTGGGGGCATTGTTAGTGTGAGGAGAAGCTGGGTAATAAAATGGGTAATGATAAATAACAAATAAAACACACTGACTACACACCTGAACCCTTTTCCATTATGCATGACCGCATTTTATTACAGCTAACGATAAAACTCTGTAGCTTACGCAGAGGCGAACTGCCTGGATCTCGATGTAGAGTCGAAGTCAAACGTTCACATGCGCCTGTAAGGGAAAATAAATAAAAAGCTTCTGTTTTAGTATTTGTAGTTTATAGTAGAAGTAGTTGCCCTCACTTGCTTTCTTCTGTCTTTTCTAACTTGTCACATTGAAATATTTTAGATCTTCAAATGCATCTTTCCCCTAATTTTCCTCCCAATCTAGTCGAATCAAATTACCCGATTAATTCACGCTTCCTCTTTACTGATGCTGACCGCCAGTCTGACTGAGGAGAGCCGTGACTAACACACGCCCCCCCTCTGACATGTGTGCAGTAGCCAACTGCATCTTTTCCCCTGAATGAGGTGAGTGATGTTCATATGTGGATCAGCTTTGTGTATGGAGAGACAAACCCTGATCCCATTATCCTCCTCATTATCCTTCGTCTCTATGCAGGCGACATCAATCAGCCGGCAGAGGTTGAAACTAGGGATGTAACGATGCACCATGTCTAACGATTCAAATCGGTTTACATGTATAATGAATCGATATTCACTTTAAACAGCAGAGGGCACTGACGCTATTCACCTGGCCTGGTTGACCCCACAACAGGGTTGCCAGGTTCGGAATTTTCCAGCCAAATTTATTCATGTGAGGATACTTTCTTTATTTGTATTATATACAGTATTTACTTTATGTGGGATTTGTTTTAAAATTTCATTTCAGTTTTTTTTATACAAAAAGGGAAATGTGCAGCATTGTTTTGCATAGTTTGTACCTACCTCAGAAATGAAAGGACATTCATTATTTAGATAAATTAAAGATAAACAGAAATACAGTATTTTACTTTATTTTTTAAAAGAGATAAAATAATCTGTCTTCGATTTCATTTTGTTTAAAAAAAAATCAGGAAAAAAATCGTATCGTGAACCCAGTATCGTGAATTGCATCGCATTGTGGGTAGAGTGTATCGTTACATCCCTAGTTGTAACTGCATCAAGCATGAGGAATCCCCTTTGGCACCCTCCCTGAACAACAAGCCAATCGTTGTTCGTGTAGGCTCCCAACCTGCCAGTAGCAGAGCGGAGATTCGTACCGAGTTCGAGATGTCAGCCCTGGTGTGAGCCCACCATCTGAGCGCCAGCTGATTTTAATATAAGATAAAGATTAAAATGTATTAATCTATTTCTAACCTACAGTGCCTTGCAAAAGTATTCAGCCCCCTTGAACTTTTCAACCTTTTGCCACATTTCAGGCTTCAAACATAACGATATGAAATTGTAATTTTTTGTGAAGAATCAACAAGTGGGACACAATCGTGAAGTGGAACGAAATTTATTGGATATTTTAAACTTTTTTTAGAAATAAAAAACTGAAAAGTGGGGCGTGCAATATTATTCAGCCCCTTTACTTTCAGTGCAGCAAACTCACTCCAGAAGTTCAGTGAGGATCTCTGAATGATCCAATGTTGACCTAAATGACTGATGGTGATAAATAGAATCCACCTGTGTGTAATCAAGTCTCCGTATAAATGCACCTGCTCTGTGATAGTCTCAGAGTTCTGTTTAAAGCGCAGAGAGCATCATGAAGACCAAGGAACACACCAGGCAGGTCCGAGATACTGTTGTGGAGAAGTTTAAAGCCGGATTTGGATACAGAAAGATTTCCCAAGCTTTAAACATCTCAAGGAGCACTGTGCAAGCGATCATATTGAAATGGAAGGTGTATCAGACCACTGCAAATCTACCAAGACCCGGCCGTCCCTCTAAACTTTCAGCTCAAACAAGGAGAAGACTGATCAGAGATGCAGCCAAGAGGCCCATGATCACTCTGAATGAACTGCAGAGATCTACAGCTGAGGTGGGAGACTCTGTCCATAGGACACAAGCAGTCGTACACTGCACAAATCTGGCCTTTATGGAAGAGTGGCAAGAAGAAAGCCATTTCTCAAAGATATCTATAAAAAGTCACCTGGGAGACACACCAAACATGTGGAAGAAGGTGCTCTGGTCAGATGAAACCAAAATCGAACTTTTTGGCCACAATGCAAAACGTTACATTTGGCGTAAAAGCAACACAGCTCATCACCCTGAACACACCATCCCCACTGTCAAACATGGTGGTGGCAGCATCATGGTTTGGGCCTGCTTTTCTTCAGCAGGGACAGGGAAGATGGTTAAAATTGATGGGAAGATGGATGGAGCCAAATACAGGACCATTCTGGAAGAAAACCTGTTGCAGTCTGCAAAAGACCTGAGACTGGGACGGAGATTTATCTTCCAACAAGACAATGATCCAAAACATAAAGCAAAATCTACAATGGAATGGTTCACAAATAAACGTATCCAGGTGTTAGAATGGCCAAGTCAAAGTCCAGACCTGAATCCCATCGAGAATCTGTGGAAAGAGCTGAAAACTGCTGTTCACAAACGCTCTCCATCCAACCTCACTGAGCTCGAGCTGTTTTGCAAGGAGGAATGGGCAAAAATTTCTGTCTCTCGATGTGCAAAACTGATAGAGACATACCCCAAGCGACTTGCAGCTGTAATCGCAGCAAAAGGTGGCGCTACAAAGTATTAACGCAAGGGGGCTGAATAATATTGCACGCCCCACTTTTCAGTTTTTTATTTCTAAAAAAAGTTTAAAATATCCAATAAATTTCGTTCCACTTCACGATTGTGTCCCACTTGTTGTTGATTCTTCACAAAAAATTACAATTTCATATCTTTATGTTTGAAGCCTGAAATGTGGCAAAAGGTTGAAAAGTTCAAGGGGGCTGAATACTTTTGCAAGGCACTGTATATTACCAATATGAAAAAGCAAAACGCAAATGTTCCTCAGTTTATCTAAAGATGTGCTTCTTCACTGTCAGTAGTCCTAGCACCGTTCCAATGATGTCCTTGAACTTCATCTTGAGAAGTGTAAACAAAAGCATGCTAGACAGTCTGATAAGACTCTATCTAACCGTAATATTGTAATGTTTTTCTTTTATTATTCTACTTTTAAATGTTCCCCTTTTTTGACTTAAATGATCTCACCAAGACAATTATGTTTAAAAAAAGATTTCTTTGCATTTCTTAGTTCCTTGGGACTATACCAACAACAAACAATTCATAGTTTTACTAGTGCAAACTATATAGGTTAGAACAGGGGTGGGCAATTAAATTTTCCAAAGGGGCCACATAAGAAACTGGGACTGTTGTGGAGGGCCGGACCAATGAGGTGAACTTAATTCTGCTCAATATTAATTTGATCTTTTTATTTACATTTACATTACATTTTCAGCATTTAGCAGATGCCTTTATCCAAAGCGATGTACAATACAGTTACAGTATACAGTCTGAGCAATTGAGGGTTAAGGGCCTTGCTCAAGAGCCCAACAGCAGCAACCTGGCAGTGGTGGGGCTTGAATCAGCAACCTTCTGATTACTAGTCCAGTACCTTAACCACTAAGCTACAACTGTCCACTCTTTATGAAAAGCAGTGAATTGTACAGTTCTAATAAGCTGTTAATGTTTTGATGTTACATTTAGAAAATTAGAAGTATGCAGAGTAAAAACATCAACATTATTTTACTATTTAAACAAACAAATGCAAAAACGAATGTGAAAAAAATGTGCAGGTTCTTAAACTTTACACTATTTTGTTTTGAGTCTAATTACTGGTCCTGACTGTTTCAGTTCTGGATGTGTTAAACAAAAAAGTCCTTGTTGCTTTTGCAGTTTAGTTAGTGAAGCTTCAGGTGTGACGCTCCGCATTGTTCATGTTCTTGTATTTCTCTGTTTAGTACCGTAACAGCGATTTAGAGCCTAAATTCTGATCCTTAACCAGTGTTACATCTGACTTCAGTAAATAAACAATTCAGAAGTTCATGTCTTGTTAAAAACTCCACCGTCAATCACACACAGTTCAGTTCGCATTACAGTGAAGCTGATACACTCGCACGCATACGCAAATCGAAACTTGTGGATATTTAAAGACATAGCGCTCTCGTCAAAATCAATCCTGTTATATTGCATGTTTGATGTACATTTATTTACATCTAATTCCCAAACTGTTGCAACCCCGCCCTGTCCATCAAGAGCAGACTATCATGCTTTCTCTGACATGAGCAATCACCGGATGCTTTTGATCACCCATTGCTTATGAAAGTGCCAACAGAGTTTACATTTGCAGGGTGATAAAGATCCTGATCAAGCTAATATCCCCTCCCTCTTTTAGGAATTCCAGCCAGGTCGATAGCACAGCTGAGATTAAAACATGAGAACGAGAGATCCTAGCAGTGGTGGGATCACCACTGGGCAACCCAAGCACATCTGGCAAAACTATAGAACCTTCTAGAACTTCTTCAGTAAGAGCTTTTTAGAACACCTCATTAGTGGCCTTGCCATTTTATACTCTATCTTCTATTCCTAGACCGAATCCATCCAAAGCTCATTTGATAATCTTGTCTTGCATTAAACCAGGCTATTCATCTTAATGGGGTAGTACTGTCGCTTCACAGCAAGAAGGTCCTGGTCCTGGGTTTGATTTCCAGTTGGGGTGGTCCGGGTCCTTTCTGTGTGGAGTTTGCATGTTTTCCAGTGGCTGTGTGGGTTTCCTCCGGGCGCTCCGGTTTCCTCCCACAGTCCAAAAACATGCAGTCAGGCTAACTGGAGATACTAAACAGCCCTAGGTGTGAATGTGTGTGTGAGTGTGTTTGCTCTGTAATGAACTGGTGATCTTTCCTAGGTGTTTTCTAACCTTTCGCCCAGTGAATTGTACCCACAGTGGCAAAACAGACTAAATGAATGAATATTTAGCTTAGTAACCATTCTCTATGCATAAGTCCAGTTATTCAAAGTGCAGCGTGGACATTTTAGCCGCGGACTGTCAGACTGCACCAAGATTCTATTTAATCTTGATGCTGGGGTAATTCCTCAATAACCTTTACATAACCGACATCAGTGAAATGAGGCTCCCTCGCTGATGAATGTTTTGAACTAACTAATTATTAAACACTGTTTGCCAGTTCCAGTATTGACAGTCTTGTAATCCCTAATCGAGCTAGAGCCAGATCAAGCTGGACTCTTGTTGAATATCTTAGCATGGATGCTTTCCCACTTGGCATGGCTAGAAGCTGTACATCTGCTTGAAATGAAAACAAACAGGTGGTTACTTTACTGTCATGACAATCGCTTCCCTAAGGCAGCAGTGGATCCATCCAGATGTACGGGAAATTACACAGAGACTTTGGTGAACACATCCGAATCCTAATTAAGATGTAAATAAGTATGTATGGAGCTAGAGGGTAGTCACACTTTAGAGGTACAGGACTGGAATAAAAAAAAGTTTCATACTCACTTTTCCAAGTATTTCTAGCTGTGTTCAATGAACAAACAATAGCCAATATGCTAACATGTTCTGCCAGCATCAGAGACTGTACAGAAGGTATTGTTGCTCTGCATCTTTATTATGTTAAAAGCCTTAGAAAGATGTCAGATGTGTGCAGCCTTTATCAGTAAACAGAACTAAAAAGAAAAGACGCCGCACAGCTGTAAAGTGCACGCTGTTCACCGGAGCTGAGATCTCGAATACATCGTATTGAATCTCGGCTCTGCCTTGCCGGCTGAGTGGCTACATGAACACGCCTGCACGGAGATGGGGAAGGAGTGCGGTGGGGGGTGTGGCTCTCCGTGCACAGCGCTGTTCCGCGCTACACTCGTCAAGTGTAGGTGATAAGATAAGAGGATGATTGACGGGTAGAAATTGGATGAGCTAAAAGTGGGAGAAAAAGGGGTGAAATAAAAAAAAAAAGAGACATCCATAAAAACTGAGGAACAGAAATAAGAGAGAATAGAAAGAATAGAAAAATGCATGTCATATATACACACACCGATCAGGAATAACATTATGACCACCTTCCTAATATTGTGTTGGTTCCCCAAAACAGTCCTGCAACTGTGATGCACTGTGTATTCTGACACCTTTCTATCTATTCTTCAGCAGTTTGAGCTACAGTAGTTCGTCTGTTGGAGCCTTCGCCCACCACGTGCATCAATGAGCCTTGGCCGCCCATGACCCTGTCGCCGGTTTACCACTGTTCCTTCCTTGGACCACTTTTGATAGATACTGACTACTGCAGACCCCACAAGAGCTGCAGTTTTGGAGATGCTCTGACCAAGTCGTCTAGCCATCACAATCTGGCCCTCGTCAAACTCGCTCAAATCCTTATGCTGCCCATTTTTCCTGCTTCTAACACATCCACAACACGAGTTTGAGGATAAAATGTTCACTTGCTGCCTAATATATCCCACCCACTAACATGTGTCGTGATGAATAGATAATCATGCTTATCATGGCACTTCACCTGTCAGTGGTCATAATGTTATGCCTAGTCGGTGTATACACGTGTAAATGATCTCTTTCCACATATTCCAGCTTATTTGGAAGCTGGGGTCAGA
Source organism: Trichomycterus rosablanca (assembly GCF_030014385.1). NCBI lineage: Eukaryota > Metazoa > Chordata > Actinopteri > Siluriformes > Trichomycteridae > Trichomycterus > Trichomycterus rosablanca. The sequence goes on from NC_085989.1 coordinate 8,665,778, forward strand.
GCGCAGGGTCAGCCTTCGTACAGCAACCCTGGAGCAGACGAGGTTAAGCAGGCTAATATAGAAATGGTTGGATGAGCCTCTACACCACACCTGGGCATTTTATGCTGTTTATGTAGAGAGCTCACTAGGTTTTCAGACAGACCCTTAGTCTAATCTTATAACATCTCATAAGTTTGAAGATTACATTGCAGTAAATTTGAGACCGTTCCCTTTTTACAGATTCTCTCCAAATCGTCCAGGGTCCTAGGTCATATCTTGTGCACTCTCTTTTTTAGCTCATGCCACAGGTTTTCTATAAGGTTTAGTTTAGATCAGGGGACTGAGATGACCTTGGTGAAAGCTTGATTTTGTGTTTTTTAAAGCAATCTAGATGGATTTTTGGATCATAGTCCTGCTGGAAGATCCATTATAGATTTATTTCCAGTTTCTTGGCTGAGGCAGGTCTTTGGAGGAAAAACCAGACCTTTCTCCATACTTAACTGTATGCATAAAATACTTTCCAGTAATGCCGTTGTTATTTAGGCAAAAAGCTAAATTTTCTTTTCATCTGACCATAGAACATGCCTCCAGTCATAATCCCATTAGTGTTTAGCAAAGATGTTCACAAGTCACAAAATATGGGTCAGAGTCAAGACACGAGTCTTTAGCCTAGAGTCCGAGTCAAGTCACGAGTCTTTAGCCTAGAGTCCGAGTCAAGTCACGAGTCTTTAGGCTGGAGTCGGAGTCAAGTCACGAGTCTTTAGCCTAGAGTCCGAGTCAAGACACGAGTCTTTAGCCTAGAGTCCGAGTCAAGTCACGAGTCTTTAGCCTAGAGTCCGAGTCAAGTCACGAGTCTTTAGGCTGGAGTCGGAGTCAAGTCACGAGTCTTTAGCCTAGAGTCCGAGTCAAGTCACGAGTCTTTAGGCTAGAGTCCGAGTCAAGTCACGAGTCTTTAGGCTAGAGTCGGAGTCAAGTCACGAGTCTTTAGGCTAGAGTCGGAATCAAGTCACGGGTCTTTAGGCTAGAGTCAGAGTCAAATCACGAGTCTTTAGGCTAGAGTCGGAGTCAAGTCACGAGTCTTTAGGCTAGAGCCGGAGTCAAGTCACAAGTCTTTAGGCTAGAGTCCGAGTCAAGTCACAAGTCTTTAGGCTAGAGTCTGAGTCAAGTCATAAGTCTTTAGGCTAGAGTCCGAGTCAAGTCACAAGTCTTTAGGCTAGAGTCCGAGTCAAGTCACGAGTCTTTAGGCTAGAGTCCGAGTCAAGTCACAAGTCAATATAATAAACACAAAACATATATTGGAAATGTAGCGTAGAAATAAAAAAATTATATGTAAGTTCAAATAGAAACAACAACAGATTAGCAACTTTATTTTGCCATTTTAATTAGTGTCTTTACTTTCCTAGTCATTGTGACCACTGCTTACCTTAGCTTATGTTCTTCCAGATCCTATTAAATTTATAAGCGTGTGTCCCATTAGGAATATAATCCGTTATTTTGTAAATGTGCTTATAATTAAAAACCTCCAAACTTTTCCCGGTTGTGAAGTAAAACACGAACTCGTTAGAAAGCCAATCAAGAGTTTCATTGACAATCATCTGTGTGACGCAAACTGAATGAATGCAGATAACAGCATTTCTTACTAAAAATTACAATCAGAAGGTCTGACTGGTTCAGAAAGCGCTCTTTCAACCATTGGCGTCAATTCTGTAGGAGGAGTTCCATTCACCCCAATGGTTCCTGTGAAGTGCACTACAGAGGGTATTCCACCAGAACAAAGGTAACGAAAATGTTCAGATGAAGTGAACTTCAAACTGTGTAGGGAGTAGACACGTAACTAATGTAACGAGTAATTTTTTTGTCATAAGTCGAGTCCGAGTCATTTGAAACGTGTCCGAGTCGAGTCTGAAGTCGCTGTGTCTCCCCATCTCTGGTGTTTAGCAGCTCCAGGTGCTTAGACGACAGAAAACCGCTTTCTCCTGGCGAACCTTTCCAATAATCGGTTGGCATAAAGGTGTCTATTGGTTCTTATTGGTATAGAGTTCTTTTTCGAACGTAAATAAATAATTATCGATTTTTAATTTGTATAAACTTGCACAAGTGTCATTCATTTGCAAATTTGGGCTTGTCAGCTAATTTTACCTGTTTTCTTTAATTGACATGCTAGCATGTTGTGCCACCCCATCCCATTCGTTTAAATGGCATGAGGCTAACTGTGTTAGCTTAGGTAGCGAAAACTGATGGAATCGCTGTCTAAGTAGCGCATTCGAAAAACCTGCCTTATAAGTCGATGACTTATTAGAATCCGCTCTACTTAGGCAGCTGCCTATGTAGGTAATAAGACAGCAAGGCAGCTCCCTAGGTTTTCGAACACACTCTATGTCTCCCTTTAGTATTCCAGACTAAATAATATTAGTACATTTAATAATTTCGTTTTCTTTCTTTCTTTCCTTTTTTAAAATGTGTCTGTTTAACAGACTGCGGTCACTTCCTCATTGTTTTTGTTTGGGCACAAGCAGATTAATGAACTCATTTGCAGAAGCGCTTACCAAATAAGCTGAGCTGAATAATTAATTTGCCTGCTTTAATATCATTTAATAAACACTTTAATATGATTTTGATTAATCCACTTTACGAACCCTTACAGCGTTACCAACACTGCTGCTTCACTGTGGTGTGCTGAGCTTGAGCTGAGCTGAGCAGTCATGCGCATGTGTGCACGGACGCTGTGTTTCAAAAACAGCCATGATCACTTTCATCCTGCCTTACACCCTGTTTTGGTTTTACATTGAGTTATTGAGTGAATATGTAAATAAGTAGATTTATGTGTTTACGACACTGCCTAGCAAATAAAGAGCTGTGATACTTTCTGGAAGATAATAACGATTGCTAGAAGCATGCCATGTAAACAAATACAGACACCAGATTTTACATTTTCATAGGGATTAATTAGACAGGACAGTCTAGTAGCCTAGAGGGTACAGCTTTGTGTTATCATTCAGAAGATCCAGCCTCTGTTATGCAGCCACTGTTGGGCAATATAATTTCCAAGGGGCCACATGAGAAACTGGGACTGTTATGGAGGGTATGTGTGTTGTATATTTATTTACGTCTGATTTTTAATCGCCACTGACCTCATGCGGACCGGTTGAGGACAGCAAAAAACCCGGATGTTTAACAGCATCGGCTGTCTAAATTCATGGATACCTTAAAATGCTGCCTACTAAGGTGCCTTATTTCAACGCTACTGTATAAACTGACTGAATGACAAGAGAGCATCCGATGCTTCCTTAGTGGTGAAGGCAATGTCAGAATTCAGTGCGGCACAACTTTCCTCACAAAAAAAATGTCTTTGGACTGTTGGAGGAAACCGGAGCTTTCGGAGAAAACCCACGCAGACACGGGGACACATTCGAACTCCACACAGAAAGGAACTGGACCGCTCCATCTGGGAACCGAATCGTCTAAATAAACCTAAGTTTGATGTCTCATTAGAATCCTCTGTACTTAGGCAGCTGCCCAGACAGACAGTAGGCAGCTCACTAGGTGCTGTTTAATAGGCATAGGGAGGTTGTACAAAACAGTATTTTGCAGATGTAAGCAAAATAATTTGGAACAGATATGACAAGATACAGGGCAGCATGGTAGCTTGGTGGGTAGCACTGTCGCCTCACAGCAAGAAGGTCCTGGGTTCGATCCCTAGGCGGTTCGGTCCAGGTCCTTTCTGTGCTGAGTTTGCATGTTCTCCCCGTGTCTGTGTGGGTTTCCTCCGGGAGCTCCGGTTTCCTCCCACAGTCCAAAAACATGCAGTCAGGTTAATTGGAGACACTGAATTGCCCGATAGGTGAATGTGTGTGTGTGTGTGTGTGTGTGTGTGTCTGCCCTGCAATGGACTGGCGCCCCGTCCAGGGTGTTACTGTGTGCCTGTGTGTGAGTGAGTGACAAGATATAAGTATTTCTTGGAAAATCATTTTTTCCTTATAATTATGATTTGTTTGTTTTCAGATCCACACCTACATGACCTACTGAATGGCATGGCAACAATCCATGAAACAACAATCTGTTGCCATGTCGGGGTAAAAATGAACTCGACTGGCCACAGTCAAGTGAGCTTTAGATCACCATGAACATAGAGGCTGCAGTGCAAGAAAGAAAGTCCAACACCTGCTTTTCTTAGTTCATGTTTTGAGATGACGATTTTGAAGCAGAAGCTAATAGCTTGCTGGACAGTTTCAGCATTTCAAATTGACTACATATTGATTTATATTAAATTCACCAGCTATTCCATTACAAGACGTTAGGACTTTTAACAATAAAGTTTTTTTTTTTTTTAGAAAACCCACAAGGAACCTGTGAACATTTTTAAACACAATATGTATTCCAATCATTAACTCAAAGAAAAAAAAAATTTTAATCCCGAGGCACCATCAAGGGAGAAATTTTTTGTTCAATTGACAATACTACTTCCAGCAGATCAAGCGTAAAGGTGAGAAACTTAATTTAAATAGCACTTGTAGGCTCAGTGGGAGACAAGAACGAGCTTGTTAGGGTGCCCAACAAAAAAGGTGTCCGGAACAGCAGCATGCCACATTACTCCAGATTGAAAAAAATAAATAAAAAAGTCTCATGTAGAGAGTCTGTAGAGCTGCGATTTCAGAGGTGTAGATGTATGCAGATCTAGTTTATCTCACTTAGTGGATGTAGAGGGCAGGAATACTAGCTACATAGATAGACAAACAGACAGACAGACAGACAGACAGATAGACAGATATACAGACAGACAGACAGAGATGGATAGACAAATAGACAAATAGACAGACAGACATAGATAAATATATAGACAGACAGAGATGAATAGACAGACAGAGATGAAGACAGACAGACAGACAGACAGACAGACATATATAGATATATAGACAGACAGACAGACAGAGATAAATAGATAAACAGACAGAGATGGATAGATAGACAGACAACAATGGATAGATAGACATACAGACTGTCAGACATAGATGGATAGATAGACAGACAGACATAGATATATATATAGACAGATAGACAGACAGACAGACAGACAGACAGAGATGGATAGATAGACAGACAGTCAGACATAGATGGATAGATAGACAGACAGACAGACAGACAGACAGACAGAGATGGATAGATAGACAGACAGTCAGATATAGATGGATAGATAGACAGATAGACAGACAGACAGAGATGGATAGATAGACAGACAGACAGACAGACAGAGATGGATAGATAGACAGACAGAGATGGATAGATAGACAGACAGTCAGACATAGATGGATAGATAGACAGACAGTCAGACAGAGATGGATAGATAGATAGACAGACAGTAATAGATAGATAGATAGATAGATAGATAGATAGATAGATAGATAGATAGATAGATAGATAGATAGATAGAGATGGATAGATAGATAGACAGACAGTCAGACAAAGATGAATAGATAGACAAACAGACAGACAGATATGGCTAGCTAGACAGAGAGACAAACAGAGATGGATAGACAGACTGACAAAGATGGATAGATAGATAGACAGACAGACATAGATAGACAGACAGACACAGATGGATAGATAGACAGACAGACTAACAGAGATGGATAGATAGACAAACAAAGAGACAAACAGAGATGGATAGATATACAGACAGACTAACAGAGATGGATAGATATACAGACAGACTAACAGAGATGGATAGATATACAGACAGACTAACAGAGATGGATAGATATACAGACAGACTAACAGAGATGGATAGATATACAGACAGACTAACAGATGGATAGATATACAGACAGACTAACAGAGATGGATAGATATACAGACAAAGAGACAAACAGAGAAACAGAGATACAGAGATGAATAGACAAACAGACAGACATAGATAAATATATAGACAGATAGACAGAGATGGCTAGCTAGACAGACAGACAGAGATGGATAGATAGACAGACCGACAGATAAATAGATACTCACAGACAGACAGATACATAGACAGACAGACAGATAAATAGACACACAGACAGATAGATAAATAGATAAACACAAAGACAGACAGATTCAACTTTGTCATTGCTCAGTACACTTACAAGGCAACAAAATGCAAATTGTACCCAGGACAAGTTTATTTCTAGCACTGATTGAGCCCGGAATCTTCTGTTTAAAGTATCATCATCAGGTTCTAGGGTGAACATAAAATGCCAGTGTACATTAAAAGGAAAAAGATAAATGAACAATACATGCCCAGAGAAAAAAACGATGCCATTAGTTGAGACAAAAACTTTCATTTCTGGGGCACACCACCACTCCACACCACCACTGAGATCAGAGTTCGAATCTCAGCTGTGACATCGACCTGGCAGGGCGTCCAACATACACAATTAGGCGTGTGTGCAGGTGGGAAGGTCGGATGGGGGTTCTCTTCTCTGATGCTGGGAAATGTTATTTCTGGGACTGGCTGAGGTGCCGACTAAGGTTCTGTCTGAAAACCCAGTGAGCTCCACATTTTATGTCATCCTTTGCGCTCACGAGAAGAAGGCTATCTGAATTCTTAGATATCTTAAAATGCTGGCAGTAGGCACCCCTACAACCCTCCTGTGGAGATAAGCATGACTCTGTGCACAGTGAGGCTCTGCGTGGGTCCCAGTTGCTGGCCAGTGAACTAGAAGCATGTGCCATCCTGAGGCAGAAGCGGGACAGAGGAAGCAGCAGAGGACTGAAATATGCAACGGGGAATTGGAAATGACAAGATTTTGGAGAGAAAAGGGAATTTTTTTTTTTTATTTAATTTCATCAGCCACTTTATCCTGGTCACGGTGACAGCAGCTCTGGTTCCTCTGGGAAATTCAGGGCCCAAGGCAGAAATACCCTGGGCAGGGTGCCACTGTGTACAAGCCTGGCCGGTCGGTCGCGCCACTGAGATCCGGGTTCGAATAGATCGCCGCACCACCCGAGCGCTCTCAAATTTCATTCTCATTCCTTGATTCATCCTAACAATTATACACTGCCTTGATATACGTTGTAGAGCTGCGCGGTTCGTGAATCACCCGGGTTAATGATTCGAATCATCGTACTGAATCAGGAATCACGAGTCCGAGGTCTCAATTAACCCGGATCACATGAGTCCTCTGACTGGCTGCTGCTAAGGACAAAAGTTGAGTGAGCAGGCTCACCGGAAACACCGCGGACTCGGATGATTTGGCTGAACCGACTTCACTCCAGTCTGTGAATCTAAGTAATAAGTAATCATTCCAATAAACAAGCAGTTAAACACGCTGGTGTTCGTTATGTGGCTGATTTGATGCACATGCTATTATTATTATTATCAGTAGTGGTATAGATTAGTAATGCAGCATATTTTCTTGTAAGCAAAATAACAAAAAATTGTTATATTATTATTAAAACGCAAATGCTTACAGGCTACTTTATGACTGTACCACTTAAGGAGTATCATAGCCTTATTTATTGACTGTTTTGGTGCCACTGTGGCTGCCTGACTGGGTCGAGTTACCATGGCAATTTGTTGTTTACCATCCTCCTTGAACCGTTGATCCATTAATATACCCATCTGATTGGTAGGTGAGTCCCCCCCGTCCCTATCCCCCATGATCAAGATTCCACTTAGAAAAAAGTGTCAACTTGTCACTGACAAGAGAAGTGTGAGGTGCCAAGAGAATTAAGAAAATGAAGTGTTTATTTACAGAAGATGAGTGCATGGAAGACAAGTGATATTTGGATGCATTTTCATGCAGTAAATCAATCGCAATCGAGATATCAGTACAAGTGATTCAAGTGACTCAAGAGAACCGGATCAGATTACTGAGTGACTCAGATTAACCCGAGTCCATAAAATGAACCAAATTTACCACCACTAATACTAATACGTTGACTTCCGGGTCAGGTGCAACTTGTAAAGAACAAAGGCCGGTATACACTTTAGACAGGGTGCAAATCCATCTTAAGGCAGCACATTTACATCCTAAATTAGAGCAGACAATCCACACTCCTCAGGGGTGCTAGGAAACCACAGCACCCAGACAAATCCTTGTGGACACAGTGAGAGACTCATTCCCTGATTCATTCACTAGTAGTGGAAAAACCTTCCTAAAATAAGACAAAGAAAACCTGAAGACTGGATTAAGCGAGGAAGGTTTTTTCACACTGTGCAGTGGGTTCAATGAAGAAAGGAGCATCGAACCAAGAGTGCACATTTGCATATGGTATTTATGAGGGCTAGCACCGATCCGATACTCTGTTATCCGATATTGGCCCAAATCACTGGATCAGATATCGGAAGGAAAAAAACGTGTTATCTGATCCGATACTGTTGCTTAATGTAAATAACACTTAATGTAAATAACACTTAATGTAAATAACACTTAATAACACTTAATGTAAATAACACTTAATGTAAATAACACTTTGTAAATAACACTTAATGTAAATAACACTTTGTAAATAACACGTAATGTAAATAACACTTAATGTAAATAACACTTAATGTAAATAACACTTTGTAAATAACACGTAATGTAAATAACACTTAATGTAAATAACACTTAATGTAAATAACACTTTGTAAATAACACTTAATGTAAATAACACTTTGTAAATAACACTTTGTAAATAACACTTAATAAATAACACTTAATGTAAATAACACAATGTAAATAACACTTAATAAATAACACTTAATGTAAATAACACTTAATGTAAATAACACTTAATGTAAATAACACTTAATAAATAACATTTAATGTAAATAACACTTAATAAATAACACTTAATGTAAATAACACTTAATGTAAATAACACTTAATAACACTTAATGTAAATAACACTTTGTAAATAACACTTAATGTAAATAACACTTTGTAAATAACACTTAATGTAAATAACACTTAATGTAAATAACACTTAATAACACTTAATGTAAATAACACTTAATGTAAATAACACTTTGTAAATAACACTTAATGTAAATAACACTTTGTAAATAACACTTAATGTAAATAACACTTAATGTAAATAACACTTAATGTAAATAACACTTTGTAAATAACACTTAATGTAAATAACACTTTGTAAATAACACTTAATGTAAATAACACTTTGTAAATAACACTTAATGTAAATAACACTTAATGTAAATAACACTTTGTAAATAACACTTAATGTAAATAACACTTAATGTAAATAACACTTTGTAAATAACACTTAATGTAAATAACACTTTGTAAATAACACTTAATGTAAATAACACTTTGTAAATAACACTTAATGTAAATAACACTTTGTAAATAACACTTAATGTAAATAACACTTAATGTAAATGAGGCCATTGTTTGTGTGTAAAGCAAATAACGTTCCAACAGAGTGCCGCTTACTGCCAGCTCTCTGCAACTGCGTTAACAAGGTGCATCTTGATGACATCATTAACATGTGCCACTGATCTACAACTCATCCGCAACAGCCATTCAGAAATTAAAACACACTGATCTACTTCAACTTTTAGCATTTTAAAAAATCATCTACTACTGCCACACCTAAACACACTGTTTAAACACAATAATAATCATCTACTACTGCCAAATCTAAACACACTGTTTAAACACAATAATAATCTACTATTGCCAAATCTAAACACACTGTTTAAACACAATAATAATCTACTACTGCCACATCTAAACACACTGTTTAAACACAATAATAATCTACTATTGCCAAATCTAAACACACTGTTTAAACAATAATAATCTACTACTGCCAAATGTAAACACACTGTTTAAACACAATAATCATCTACTGCTGCCAAATCTAAACACTGTTTAAACACAATAATCATCATCTACTACTGCCAAATCTAAACACACTGTTTAAACACAATAATAATCTACTACTGCCAAATCTAAACACACTGTTTAAACACAATAATAATCTACTACTGCCAAATCTAAACACACTGTTTAAACACAATAAAAATCACTTTATAAATGATAAATCGCTGTCCCGGCTTGGAGTATCTCACATCCTCAACGACTAATCAATTGGTGTTATGAAATAAAACAGACTACACTGTTTCCCGTTTAGCCACAGACATCCTCTTCAAAATCCAGCACTTTGGTTTTTAATCATCTAAAAACGTGACAGATCTCAACCAAACTCTGCATCAATTCTAACTGGTCCATCGCGTTTGATTGACATCCACATCTTCCAATTGTAAACACTTTTGTTAAATGAGCCAAAAATGCTGCTAAATGTTCTGTGTGTAAAAGTTCAAATAAAAACAGCAGTTTTGTATAAGTGTGATGATGTAGGTTCTGTATTTATTCCTTTAGAATATTTGTTTCACAGTCTGAGCATTGTTATTTAGATAGCTAGTTTAACCGTGGTGCATTGAGACGTGTATTATTACTGCTTAGTTGCTTGACAGGAGAAATGACGGTATCGGATTGGTATCGGTATCGGCAGATACTCAATTTGCAGTATCGGTATCGGACATAAAAAAGTGGTATCGAGCCAGCCCTACTTGAAACTCAACGTCTTTTAAACTCAAGGTACCACTGTATAGTGCTGGGGGAAAAAAGACTTCTTTCTGATATTCTCTATTTTTCCATATTTGTAACACTAAATTGTTTTAGAACTCCAAGAAAAATGTAATATGAGACGACAAGAAAAACTTAAGGAAACATAAAAGACTATTTGTATCCAAGCACACACACACACACACACAAAACATTCTGTGATCAAAGATTTAACTTGATAAAGTATAAAGGTTATGTAACCGCTGTAATAAAGTCAGTTCCCCCTTCAAATGCTGAGATCTGACCATCCATAACATTGCTGTGGAGACTCTTGTATGCAGAATAGCTTAAGTTGACATGGACTCTTCTGCTTCAAGTGTCAGAATTCAATTGCTTTTAGGGTTTACTGTATATTATGGACTGTTGATTTTCCAGTAGAGAGCAAAGTTTCACTTTGGGCATTTTCTTATCTCTTTCAGAATGTCTATTATTCACAGTAAATGTGCTCACTTTAAGACCTTTTAGTTACTTTACCTTGCTAAGTGGAACCATTTAAAGTGTTAGCTTTAACAGAGATGACACTAATGTTGCCTGGGTTGATTAAACCCAATTATCAATTAAATTTGATTAATTTAGCAAAAAAAGTGGGCAATTATAACAGTATAACAGTATAATAAATCACTGTTATCTAAAATATAAACTAACTATATTTTATTCAACATAAATCTTGAATATAGATCTAAAAACAAAACAATAGGCATGAGTACAGTGTATCATAAAACTGAATTACAGTAGAAAAGTGTCAAATAGAAACTGCACAATAGTCACAGAGTAGATCTGAAACACCTATTATTTACACACTGTCTAATTATAATGGTCTCTCTTCTCTAAATGGGTTTTTTATTTCTTATTAAAAGTCTTTCAAGCGTACCGGCTTATTTAACACAATCTTCATGAATTTACGACAGTCTACAGCACACCTATTAGTACGACTGAATCTCTACTGGTATGCGCATTTATACAGAGTGTGAATTTTACAGGGTTAGTTGGGCAGTTGTAGCTTAGTGGTTAAGGTACTGGACTAGTAATCAGAAGGTTACCACTGTTGGTCCCCTGAGCAAGACCCTTAACCCTCAATTGCATATATTGTATATTGTGACAATTGTAAGTTGCTTTGGACTTAAAGCGTCCGCTAAATGCCAAAAATGTAAATGTAAATGTAAATGTAGGGTCACTTATACATTTCTCATATCCATGCCTGGAAGAGTCCGATTTCAGACATCCTTAAAGTGGACCATACCATTTCTCAGCTCATCTACCTGCCTTCATGTCGTCATTAAGGTTGCAGTTGTGCAAGTCAGAGAATGTGCTGTACATTAATGTAAGCAGCGGCTATCTAGCTTGTTTATTCCACTTTATTGCAATTTTTTCACTTCGCCCTCTATACATCGCTCAGCCATAACATTAAAACCACCTCCTTGTTTCTACACTCACTGCCCATTTTATCAGCTCCACTTACCATATAGAAGCACTCTGTAGTTCTACAATTACTAACTGTAGTCCATGTGTTTCTCTGCATTCTTTGTTAGCTCCCTTTCATGCTGTTCTTCAATGGTCAGGACTCTCCCAGGACCACTACAGAGCAGGTATTATTTAGGTGGTGGATCATTCTCAGCACTGCAGTGACACTGACATGGTGGTGGTGTGTTAGTGTGTGTTGTGCTGGTATGAGTGGATCAGACACAGCAGCACCGATGGAGATTTTAAACACCTCACTGTCACTGTGGACTGAGAATAGTCCACCAACCAAAAACATCCAGCCAACAGCACCACGTGGGCAGCGTCCTGTGACCTCTGATGAAGGTCTAGAAGATGACCAACTCAAACAGCAGCAATAGATGAGCGATCGTCTCTGACTTTACATCTACAAGGTGGACCAACTAGGTAGGAGCGTCTAATAGAGTGGACAGTGAGTGTGTCTGATCCACTCATACCAGCACAACACACACTAACACACCACCACCATGTCAGTGTCACTGCAGTGCTGAGAATTATCCACCACCCTAATAATACCTGTTTTGGGGGGTCCTGTGAGAGTCCTGACCATTGAAGAACAGGGAAAAGCAGGGTTAAAAAAAAGCATGCAGAGAAACAGATGGACTACAGTCAGTCATTGTAGAACTACAAAGAGTTTCTATATGATAAGTGGAGCTGATAAAATGGAGTGTGAGTGTTGAAACAAGGAGGTGGTTTTATCATTTTTTATATGAACTGACTACAATATTACAGTGCTGGAAAAAAGGTCCACTAAGGTGTCACCAACTAGGAACCATATACAGCACAAACACTGGATCTTACACTACCTAATACTTCTATAACAGGATGATGTAAGGTAAGTATATAACACTATATGGATAAACACATGTTGAACAGTACATGGAACAATGATCTATTGCCATGTCAGGGTAAAAATAAACTTTACTGTCCATTTCCCATATTCATGCCTGGAAGAGTACGATTTCAGACACCCCTAAAGTGGACCATAGCATTTCTCATCTCGTCTACCTGCCTTCACTTATTATTGGACGCGTCTTCATTACGGTTGCAGTTGCACAAGCCAGAGAATGTGCCGTATTGTTAATGTAAGCAGCAGCTATCTAACTTCTTTATTCCACTTTATTGCTCTCTGGGTTTCTGAATTAGATTGTGTCAACTGTATATTAATGAATGCTTACATCAGCTAGTTTCTAAGTTCTTTAAAGCTACAGTTTAGCTAATTAACGACTTCTATGAACTGTTGTTATTATCTCCTTTTAGTGGTCCCAGAATTAATTAGGACCACCCCCCCCAATCTTCCCGTAATTTGAACCACGTACAGATGTGGCCGAAAATACTGGTACTCTTGCGCACCGACTAGGAAAAAAATAAAGATTTCAAAGCACTTGGCACCAAACCCACAATGAAACATGGAAGTCGGTGATGTTTAAGAGTTACTTTGCCTTTAATGTGTTCAGGGAACACTAAATTCTGAAGGCTATAAATGTCTTCTGCAGTGGAACTTACAGCCCAGTGTCAGAAAGATGTGCCTTAGTAGAAGCTTAGTGATTAAGGTACAGTACTATCAACCAGAAGCCCTACTACTGCCAAGTTACCACTTTTGCAACTGTATTAGGTCACAAATGTAAAATGCTCTGGAGAATTTATTTAATTATTTATTTATTAGGATTTTAACGTCATGTTTTACACACTGTGGTTACATTCATGACAAGACAGGTAGTTACTGGTTCACAAGATTTATCAGTTTAAGTTCAATGGCAAACACAGTCATGGACAACTTTGTATCTCCAACTCACCTCACTTGCATGTTTTTGGACTGTGGGAGGAAACCGGAGCTACCGCAGAGACAGGGAGAACATGCAAACTCTGAAAAAAACACAGAAAAAAGCCAAACCACTCCACTTGGAATCGAACCAGGACCTTCTTGCTGTGGACGACAGTGCTACCCACCGAGCCAATTATACCCAGCCTCCACTAAATGAGTCGCATAAATATAAACTGCAGGGCTTGGATCATCCAGCAGATTTATGACCCAAAACGTTTAAAAGCACCCAATAAAAGTGCCCAGGTGGTGCGGCGGGATATTCCGCTAGCACACCAGAAACGAGTTTCTGAACTCCTTGGTTTGAAACCGGTCGGCTGGGCGCCATCTAGCAGGCATAACTGGCAGTGCCTGCAGCAGATACTAATTGGCCACCGTATCTGCAGGGTGAGGGCCGAACTATGTGTGGGTGGGTCTTCATACGCTGTGTAAGGACCCTGATTGTCAGAAGAGATGCCTGTGCAGTGATAGCTCAGTGGTACTGGACTAGTAAACAGAAGGTTGATGGTTCAAGCCCCGCCACCGCCAAGTTGCCACTGTTGGGTCCCCGAGCAAGGCCCTTAACCCTCAATTGCTCATTATGTTCCACTCATTGTGTAATTCGCTTTGGATGAAAAGCGTCTACTAAATGCTGAAAATGTAAATGGAAATGTGCAGAATGCAGGGGTGAGAAGAAGAGGGCTGTACACGTGTCGGAAGAGGCGTGCACATTGGCGTGCTCTCCTTAGATGCAATCTGGTATCTCAGCAGCAAAAGACAAAAAAATTGAGAGCACTAAATCGGGAGGAAAATGGGGAGAAAATGCATTTTTTTTTTAAAAGGGTGAGAAAAATAAATTCAATAAAAAACACTGGACCATTCTGAAGTGGCCTGCTATAAGTCCTGATTTATATCTGAGTGAACACTGAACAAATGACCGGAGAATGAGTACAGAAATTTGAAGCCAGCTTTACACTATGCAGAGATCATTACTCTTCGAACTACATGGAATTATTTTAAAATCTACTGGCCGATTTTTTCATGACGCACTGCAATGTGTGTCAGATTACACTGTCGGGATCCGTCATCAATCTCAAGATATAGATTGGCATAACGGTGCCAGAATTATTCCAGGATAAACCACAATTTGAACTGTAAGGGTGAAAAATGTGAGCCTTTCGTGGCTGGTAAAAGCATAAAAATGATCCGAACATACACTGATCAGCCATAACATTAAAACCACCTCCTTGTTTCTACACACACTGTCCATTTTATCAGCTCCACTTACCATATAGAAACACTTTGTAGTTCCACAATTACTGACTGTAGTCCATCTATTTCTCTACATACTTTTTTAACCTGCTCTCACCCTGTTCTTCAATAGTCAGGACCCCCACAGAGCAGGTATTATTTGGGTGGTGGATCATTCTCAGCACTGCAGGGACACTGACATGGTGGTGGTGTGTTAGTGTGTGTTGTGCTGGTATGAGTGGATGAGACACAGCAGCGCTGCTGCAGTTTTTAAATACCATGTCCACTCACTGTCCACTCTATTAGACACTCCTACCGATCGCTCATCTGTTGCTGCTGTTTGAGTTGGTCATCTTCTAGACCTTCATCAGTGGTCACAGGACGCTGCCCATGGGGCGCTGTTGGCTGGATGTTTTTGGTTGGTGGACTATTCTCAGTCCAGCAGTGACTGTGAGGTGTTTAAAAACTCCAGCAGCGCTGCTGTGTCTGATCCACTCTTACCAGCACAACACACACTAACACACCACCACCATGTCAGTGTCACTGCAGTGCTGAGAATGATCCACCACCTAAATAATACCTGCTCTGTAGTGGTCCTGTGGGGGTCCTGACCATTGAAGAACAGCATGAAAGGGGGCTAACAAAGCATGCAGAGAAACAGATGGACTACAGTCAGTAATTGTAGAACTACAAAGTGCTTCTATATGGTAAGTGGAGCTGATAAAATGGACAGTGTAGAAACAAGAAGGTGGTTTTAATGTTATGGCTGATCGGTGTATAGATAACTCTTGAACTTTTGAATTATTTAGTGTAATACAACAACTGTAGTTGAAACACTGCATGTTAGAGAAATTAAATCAGTGAAGCAGAAAACTGCTTTCTAAACCAAAGCTTTCGAAACCTCATGATGCTTCGCTTTGAAGATGACCTTTAAAAAATTTGCTTTGTGCACTAAAATCAACTAAAATAATTTGTTATACATGTATAAATGTCATATACATAATTACATTTCTTGTTTAATTTCTTCTTTTAACATTTAGACGGACACCAACCATTTTTCACAACAACAGTACGTCACTGCTGGTGCCTTGAACATAAACTTGCCAAAGGTGTGTAAAAACCTGACCATGAGCATGTTGGACATCAGGTTTCAAAACCAGGAGCATTGATATGAAGTTGACCCCACGTTTGTGGCTATAACAGCCATAACAATATGACCACTGACAGGTGAAGTGAATAACACTGATCATCTCTTCATCACGACACCAGTTAGTAGGTGGGATATATTAGGCTGCAAGTGAACATTTTATCCTCAAAGTTGATGTTAGAAGCAGGAAAAATGAACAAGCGTAAGGATTTGTGCGAGTTTGACAAGGGCCAAATTGTGATGGCTAGACGACAGAGCATCTCCAAAACTGCATTTCTTGTTGGGTGTTCCCGGTCTGCAGTGGTCAGTATCTATCAAAACAAAAATCCAACAAAGAAACAGTGGTAAACCGGCGACAGGGTCATGGGCGGCCAAGGCTCATTGAAGCACGTGGGGAGCGAAGGCTCCAACAGACGAGCTACTGTAGCTCAAATTGCTGAAGAAGTTAATGCTGGTTCTGATAAAAAGGTGTCAGAATACACAGGGCATCGCAGTTGCAGGGCTGTTTTGGCAACAAACGGGGGACCAACACAATATTAGGAAGGTGGTCATAATGTTATGGCTGATCGGTGTAGTCAAAACCAGACAGTGATGTTTGAGAGGAGGGCTTGGCTTTGACATGTTTAGTTAGGAAGAGGTCAAGATGTAGTTCAAGACACTGGAGTTCATTCAAACACATTGAGCTGATTTTTTGAAATCCAAAGCGACAACTGTGACCAAACACAATCCGAGCCATTGAGGGACCAGCCGTGGAAACATGACAGTGGTAACACTGGAACGCTGAAGTCCATCACCTTAACCGCTGATCTACCAATGTCCTCTAACCTAACTTGAACCATGTCTTTGTGGATTTTACTTTGTAGCAACAGGTTAGAGAAGGCTTTGTCCTCTTTCAGTATGATTTTACTATGACCTACCTAATTCACGGCCATAAAAATCGTGTCACGGACCGTGAAAGGTTTGTGTTTAGCGATTTAACGTTTTTAATTCATGTAGCATTTAAGTGCCTCACGTTTACTGGTTAATTTGCACTATGAGGCGGTCCTAGCAATCCTACGGCAATTCAGTTAGCAATCGGTTAGTCAAAATGTCCGAGATGTCAAAGTAATGCAACTAAAAACACGACTCAGGTAACCAAGATTGGAAAACTTCCAACCAATTCTGTGGATGCAGAGGGGTAAGTCAAAACACAGACGGGAAGTAAGCAACCGAGGGTTACAGGCCTTGCTTGTGGACCCAACAGTGGACCTAACAGTGGCAACCTGGCAGTGGTAGGGCTTGAACTGGCAACCTTTTGATTACTGTTTAGATTTTAACGTCATGTTTTAAATTTTTGGTTACATTCATGACAGGAACAGTAGGTATTCATTACTTCTCAAGGTTCAGTGTCTCCAATTCACCTCACTGCATGTCTTTGGACTGTGGGAGGAAACCGGAGCATCTGGAGGAAACCCACGCAGACACGGGGAGAACATGCAAACTCCACACAGAAAGGACCCGGACCGCCCACCTGGGGATCGAACCCAGGATCTTCTTGCTGTGAGGCGACAGTGCCGCCCACCTTCTGATTACTAGTCCAGTACCTTAGCTGCTAGGCTGTAACAAAGTGCATGGAACACTGGTCTCCCTGCCAAAGTAGGGAAGTGTTTCCTTATGCTGAAAAGAAAATCTTAAGATGTCCAGATGTAACCCAAGAACCCTGAAAAAACAAGTCTGCTGTGATTTAGAAGCTGCTGGAACATGAGTGACGAGGGTTAGAATTTATCAAGCCTGCATCGCCATGAGATTAAAGGCTGTCAGATAAGAAAGAACTGCTACAAAACTGCTATAAAATTGGCGCCTTAAAGCTTGACTGAAGGGTGCTGATCACAAAAGCAGAAAGCAGACGGCAGGTCGTTAAGCCCATGACAGTTGACTGTTTGGGTTTTGTTCCTACTGGAATGTGTGCATTTAAACCCTTCAAGCCACAATGTCAAAGATCTCATTCCATTCTGGTTGTCTTGTGTAAATAGTGATACTAAAACAAAACATTAAGCAAAAGCAAGAGGTCGGAAAGTCATGTCGGAAAGGTGCTGGCGAAATTGAAAACCTGAGAGATTATTAAATCAATGAGATTGCGGTGTGGCTGCGCTGGATGAGATGTTATAATTCTTCAGAGGTGTGGAGAGAGGAGGAAGAAATATGGGACTCGGCATGATGACTGATGCTGCTAGCCGGCTCAGCGCAGGGCCACCGAAAATACCCGCTTGCACGAGGGGAGAGATAGCGCTTAAATATCGTCAGTGAGTCACTGCACCGGGCTGCAGCTGCTGGAAACAGCACACGGCAAGACACGCCGGCTTATTTTCACCGAATAAATCCTGTTCCTCTCCGGTACTGTACGGCTGTTTTAAAAAACAATCGATATTCTAAATAAGGTGCGAGTCAGAAGCGTGGGCTGTGTCGTTCATCGGTGTGACACTGACTTCATAACGGCGCAACAGTCGGGTGCCGTTAAGGTGCGCCGGTGCGAGGCACGGTGGCTTCGATGCGCCATTGACTTCCTGTCTCCTGTCTTTGAGAGCGACCTTGCGGATGGGCCGGTGTGCCGTTTTGACAGGGAGTTGGATCTAACCCTGAATCTATTGTGTTGTTTTTTTTAGGTCTCTGCAAGTGTGTGCTGTTTTTAAGAGCCTCCGGGGATTTGATCTGCCAGGAGTGTGAGAGTGAGGGGGTAAAAATAATAGGTAGTCAAGCTTGTGTTCATTAAACTGTGCACTTCTTTGGGAAATGCTTGTTACGGAACCTAAATATGCCACCGCAAACATTTATTAATAACAGATGGCACAGCGGCACGGTGTGCACAGTGGGTGCCGTGTACCTATGTGGGTCCTAGGTGGCCAAGGTCTGATCCTTGACTCCAGTCACTATCTGTGAGGAATTCCTCGTTTTCATGTTCACACAGCATTCATTCCAGTTTCCTCCCACCAGTGTTTTCTGGGGGTGTCAGACCTACCAGCCCCCTGGCCAGGATGAAGCAGTTAATCAAAATAAATATGTGAATTAGGGTGGTAAATTACACATGCCCACTCCTGGGATCTCCTGGGATCCAGGGTTCAAACCTCAATGACATTTTGTATTGTCTGTGGGAATTTATACCCATCCAATCAATACAGTATTTGTTAGATCAGGCAATGATGTTTGACAGGAGGGCTTGGCTTTGACGTTCCAACTTTATCCCAAACATGTTTAGTTGGGAAGAGGTCAAGATTCAGTTCATGTCACTGGAGTTCATTCAAACACATTTAGCAGATTTTTTGAATCAAAAGCGACAACTGTGACTGAATACAATCCAAAAGATTGAGGGACCAGCCGTGGAAACCTGGCAGAGGTAACTCTGGAACCAGCGACCTTCTGATTACTATTCCATCACCTTAACCAGTGATCTACCAATGTCCTCTAATCAAACTAAAAGTACAATCCTGCCCTAAGCAAGGTTTCCGGGTGTGGTCAGGGTTAAGTCAATTAAAATAAATATGTGAATTAGGGTGCTCAGGTGTTAGTGTGGTAAATTATGCATGCCCACTACTCCTTGGATCCAGCGTCCGAATCTCTAGTGGTGCTATCACTTGGGTGGGTGTCTACATACAGACATGATTGGCCTCACAATGGGTTGGCGACCTGTCCAGGGGGTGTTACTGCATTGTACCCAGTGATTCTGTGGCCCAACCCATGACAACCCTATCTAGGAGAAAGCTAAGATAAAACATGAAAAGAAATTGAAATGCTTGAATGAATTTAGTAGCAATTGACTGCAATGCTCAAACTGGATCTTAAGATTAAAAAGTATTTTTTTTTTTGTATTTAAAGAAAAAATTAATAAAGTAATAATAACTTAAATAATTGTTAATAAGCCAAACATCTGTTTAAAATTGAAACAATGACACTGTCAACACAAAAGGAACAATAGTTAAATACAGTCATTAGTTAAGTACAATGAAAATTGAACACTTTTACCGCAGTCCACTAATTAAAAACAATCCTCTGAAGTTTAATTATTCTGCTAATTACTGATGGAAGTTTGTTGTTTGTTTATTAGGATTGTATTGTCATGTTTTACGCTTTGGCCACATTCATGACAGGAACGGTAGTTACTCATTACACAAGGTTCATCAGTTCACAAGGTTATATCGAAACACAGTCATGGACAATTTAGTGTCTCCAATTCACCTCACTTGCATGTCTTTGGACTGTGGGAGGAAACCGGAGCGCCCGGAGGAAACCCACGCAGACACGGGGAGAACATGCTTCACACAGAAAGGACCCAGACCGCCCCACCTGGGGATCGAACTCTGGACCTTTTTGCTGTGAGGTAACAGTGCTACCCACTGAGCCACCGTGCCGCACCACAATCTAACCATAAGTAACCATAAGTAAATAACTTAAAAACCTGCACATTCTGCACAAAGCTACTCCGTTACTACTTCTTAAGGAATAAGTTTGACATTTGTAATTTCTCTTACTTTAAGGAGTTTGTTTGGATTATTTGGACTTTAACAGCATGTTAAACACATATTTGTGTCATTTTATGGGCATGATTTTCATTTTTATTTTAATGGCTGCAAGGAAGGTTAAAACTGTTCTTGAGTTGTCTTGTGTAAGAATTTCTTTTATGGTTTCAGGCATGTGCACTTGTCTTTCTTTTGTGTATTTGGGGCATGCTAGGGTAGGGAGAAACTCATCACTCAGTAAAACAATCATTAAAAATAAAACATACCAGTGTTTGATTTATCAGACTATAATTACTAGGGATGTCCCGATCAAGTTTTTTTGTTCCCGATACCGATTATTAATTTTGATTATACTTGTATTTTCTAGATATTGTCTAGATAAGAACTGGATAATACTGTTCACACAGTGCACACTTCAAGTACATTACAGTTATTCAAATTAATCCAGTGTATATGTTTAACAACTAAATAGCTCTGCAGTGCTGAAGGGAAAAATGCTGCATCAAAGCTATTGGCTTAATGTTTTGTATTTTTACAAAATCAATCAAAATGAGTGAGATAATTACAGTTTTACTTTAAACTTTACATTCGAAGAAAAAAAATCTGTTTAATGCAGTGATGCACTAAAAATGAACAGAAATCTGTGTAGCAGTTTAACTTGAATATAAGAAAAAAAAGTTATTACAGTAAAACCTGAATACCAAAATACAATGGAAAGGCTCTTTTGTTATGAAGGAAAGCCAGTTTTTAAAGTGCTTGTATTGTGACAATGGTTTGATGGATGTTTCTATGCGAAGTGAATGTGTTTTGACCCTTTGGGGCTTCCATAGTGCATGGAATAGCGTGCTTGGCTCTAGCTGTCCGCTATTCGGTACCGTAACAGAAGAGATTAATAAAGTGTTCTGCTCCCGACAATATGTGAATATACCGTGTATTTATTTCTTTATTAAGCGAGTGCATCACTACGTTGTTTTGTAAACCGGAGTGATCCTTGACTCACACACCATATAAACAGTAAAATTCTACAGTAATGAACGCAGCTCTGCTACTACCGGCTCGTGAAACGCTCACAGTGCAGACATTACACTTCACTGTGGGACTTGTTTCACTTTCCAATTCAAACTATTTCCACACAGTGGACATGCTGATGTAAAACAAAAGATCGGGATTACGATCGGGTTTAGTAAAGCCGATTCCGATCAGTTAAAAAATGCCTCGATCGGCCCCGATCCCGATCTTTGAGATCGGATCGGGACATCGCTAATATATACACACTTAATACGTTTTTATTAGATCATGTAATTTCTAAATCTAAATTCTACTTAAAATGATGCCCGTTATTTGTACTGACTCAATATTTGAATAGGTATCACCACCCTGCTGTTGCAGCGTGTTACCATTTGAATAGTATGAGACAATTTTTTTATGCATTTTCTCCCTTTTTCTCCTCATTTTTAGCATGTCCAATTTTTACCCGATTGCGTTATGCTTCCTCTACTGGTGCTAACCCCAGCCCCTGATTGAGGAGAGCGAATTGACACATGCCCCCTCTGACACGTGAGCAGTACCCGAGTGCATCTTTTCACCTGCACGAGGCGAGATCTCATGCCAATAAGCCTTGTGCACGGAGAGCCACACCCTGATCAGCATTATTCCTCTACTCTGTGCAGACACCATCAATCAGCCAGCAGAGGTTGTAATTGCACCAGTTATGAGGTCCCTATCCAGCTCCCGCCCAGCCCAGCTGGATTGCAGAGCTGACATTCGATACGATGTATTCGAAACCTCAGCTCTGGTGTGCTAGTGTGTTTTACCGCTGCACCACCCCAGTATGAGACAACATTAATGTCAGCCACAGTAGAACACTGCGCCTGTTTTGCAGCTTCAAGCTCTTAAAACCCCTTATATAAAAGTAAAGGTGGACATTTCAGCCTAACATCCATAATTACTGAAAATGAGCTCCCTAGCTTCCTACCAGATGAACGGTTGTAAAGTGAAGTACGTTCATAAAGGATGCCTGGTTAAACAGATTTTAATGACAGAAATGCATCACAAACAGCAGTAAAGCATGTTTAACTAGCCGTATCATGCCTGCTCATTGTAATGACACTCGTTTGGCATTTTTATCTAAATAAACTGACAAACGACACACAATTGGGTTTTGATTTAACTGTGCAACTCTCACCCATCATTCTCTGACTGCCAGCAGCTAAGGAAGTGCGCAAGTGCAGATTATGTAGTACTTGTGACTAGAAATACTTGTACTGGTTTATACACAGGTTTCTGTATTTTTCTGTATTTTTTGTTTTGAAAAAAAAATTTAAAAAGGGGGAGGAATGGCGCCCAGGTGGTGCAGCGGGATATTCCGCTAGCACACCAGCAATCTCGGCGTCGCCACCGGTCAGCTGGGCGCCATCTGGCGGTCATAATTGGCAGTCCCTGCAGCAGATACTGATTGGCCACCATATCTGCAGGGTGGGGACCGGACTATATGTGGGTGGGATCTTCATACGCTGTGTAAGGACACTGATTGGCGAAAGAGACGCCTGTGCAGAATGCAGGGGCAAGAAGAGTGTCGTAGGCAGCGACATGCTCTCCTCGGATGCAATCGGGTATCTCTCAGCAGCACAAGACAAATTGACTGTGCTAAATCGGGAGGAAAATGAGGAGAAAATGCATAAAAAAGGGGGGGGGGGGGGGGACAGTGGCTTGGTGGGTAGCACTGTCGCCTCAAAGCAAGAAGGTCCTGGGTTTGATTCCCAAATGTAGCGGACCAAGTCTTTTGTGTGGAATTTGCATGTTCTCATCGTGCATGTGTGGGTTTCCTTTGGGTGCTTCACTTTCCTTACACAGTCCAAAGACATGCAGTCAGGTTAATTGGAGCCTCTAGACATGTGTGTGTGTGCCCTGCGATGGTCTGGCGCCCTGTCCAGGGTGTTTCTGTGTGCACTGCGCCCATTAAGAGCTGGGATAGAATCCAGCACCCCCCTCGACCCTGATTAGAATAAGTAGTTTGGACACTATTTCAGCTGTATTTTCTTAAAACTTAGCTGGGGTGGCATTGTGGCTTGGTGGGTGGCACTGTCACCTCATAGCAAAAAGGTCCTGAGTTTGATTCCCAGATGGAGTGGTCTGGGCCCTTTCCGTGTGGAGTTTGTATGGGTTTCCTACGGGTGCTCCGGTTTCCTCCCACAGTCCAAAGACATCCAGTCAGGTTAATTGGAGCTACTAGACGTGTGTGTGTGTGTGTGTGTGTGTGTGTGTGTGCCCTGCGATGGTCTGGCGCCCTGTCCAGGGTGTTTCTGTGTGCCTTGCGCCCATTAAGAGCTGGGATAGAATCCAGCACCCCCCTCGACCCTAAAAAGTAAAATGCTCTGTAAACGTTAATGCTTACTCACTTTGTATTTAATCAACCTATAAAATGCATTAGTACGTGTGGCGTGTACAAAAGTCAGGGCATCCCTTCAGCTGTATAGTCTTTAAATTTAGCTCATTAGGACTTGTTAGGCAGGTGCTAACACTCAACAACCATGATGTTCTCCTCACAATAACTGACTAATCGAAAAAAAATTATTTTCTTTCGGTTGCTCCCGTATTAGGGGTCGCCACAGCTGATTATTTTGGTCTGCATACCTGATTTGGCCCTTACTAATACAACCCTCTTTATTTTTTCAGGGACTGGTACTAAGAACCTAACAATTACGTTTACATTTTCAGCATTTAGAAGACGCTCTTATCCAGAGTGACTTACAGAAGTGCTTCCACAGTAAACATTTCCCTACTCTAGTTTAACACTAGATTGACTATGGTTACGCTTTTTTGCGCAAGGAAATTTTGCCTCTCGATCCCCCGCTCCCCTGTTGTGAGCCACTTAGTATCCATTATCATGGTAATGACCCACAGCCTGGCTACACACAAACACCTCTCATCCCCCTCGGCCCTAATTTTACAGACAGGCCTGAGTTACAGGTCTGTGAGAGCCAGAAATCTTGCTTGTTTGTGGGTGACCAAATACTTATTTTTCACCATAATTTACAAATAAATTCTTAAAAAATCCTACAATGTGATTTCCTGGATTTTTTTTCTCATTTTGTCTCTCATAGTTGAAGTGTAGCTATGATGAAAATTACAGACCTCTCTCATCTTTCTAAGTAGGAGAACTTGCACAATCAGTGGCTGACTAAATACTTTTTGACCCCACTGTATATGGCCAAGGGGATACCAGGGACATCATGTGCAGCGTAGATATTTATTTATACGCACACCTTTATGGCTCAAACAATGTGTGCATTGCTTTTCTGTTTAATACATTGTACAATAGAATTCACAACATACAGAGGTAGAAGTTCCTGCTGGTAATGTCCTGCTAACAGATAACAGACTGATATATCAGATGTCTTGTCATGCTGATGTATTCGCAAATCAGAGCTGTTTTGAGCTCATATTAGGTGGCATACAAACATGTGTAAACAGGTATGGCACTTCCGTGTAATACATATGCAGCAGGCCTAATATTGTTAAAAAATTAAATTTTTGGACTAAACTCATTAAAGATTTGTAATATTTAAATCTGTGAATAAAATGCATGAGTGCAAAAAGGTGATAATGCCAATTGGTCTGGTTTACCATTGATGGAGGGGCGCATATTGGGACTTTAGAGACACATACTGCCATCAAGGCGACACCTTTTCTGGGGAAGTCCATGATTATTTCAGCAAGACAATACCAGGTCTCATTTTATACATGCTACAATAAAGTGCAGAAATAGAGGGTGTGTGCTGTGTGTGACTGTTAAGCTGCTAAAATTTGGTATCAAGCAAGAACAGAGAAAAATTCTACTTGGAAAAAATGCACTAATTAGTGTCCTCGGTTTCTCAATTTCATATAGAAATGAATAAAGAAATTCTGTAGTTAGTCCGAGATCTCTAACAAGTGTGACAGGAAATGTTATACTTTATTAGTTATTTGCATTAAACTCATAAGTTATTTGCTTTTTTAGTTTAGTTTTAGTTTAGAGGACAACAGTCCAAAGATACAAATCTGCCGAAAGTTAGCACGGTGCGTGCCATACGTGATATGGCTCTGTGTGAGACTGACAGGTAGAAAGTAGCGAGTGTGAGTGTGTCAGAGGGGGCGCGTGACCTGGCCATGCTTGGTCGGCTCAAGGTAGTGCGAACGACAGGGGAATTGGGTAATTGGCTTTGACAAGATTGGGAGATGATAGCGGTAAAAAGCTATAAAACTACAAGCCCAAATCAGAAAAAGTTGGGACAGTATGGAAAATGCAAATAAAATAAAAATTCAGTGTTTGAACCCAAGATATTTCATATTCTGTCTGCTCAACTTCATTTCATTTGTTAATAAACATCCATTCCTGCATTTCAGGCCTGCAACACATTCCCAAAAAAGTTGGGACGGAGCAATTTAGGGCTAGTAATGAGGTGAAAAAAAACTAAATAATGATGTGATTCCAAACAGTTGATGTCAACAGGTGATTGTAATCATGGTTCGGTACAAGAGGCTTTGATGAGCAAAGATGATCAGAGGATCTCCAGTTTGTCAACAAATGTGTGAGAAAATGATTGAAATGTTTAAAAACGATGTAGCTCAAAGAAAGATTGGAAGGGATTTGCATATTTCTCCCTCTACAGTGCATAATACCATTAAATGATTCAAGGAATCAGGAGGAATTTCAGTACGTAAAGGCCAAAGGCGCAAGCTTAAACTGAACGCCCGTGATCTTCCATCCCTCAGACGGCACTGCATCAAGAACCGCCACTCAACAATAGCTGATATAACCACATGGGTGAGGGATTACTTTATCAAACCTTTGTTGAGCACAACAATACAGAGTTACATGTACAAATGCCACTTATGCCTTATGTTAACCATGTCCAGAAGCGGTGTCGACTTCTCTGGGCTCTGAGGCTTCTAGGATGGACCATTACACAGTGGAAACATGTATTGTGGTCAGATGAATCAGCGTTCCAGATTTTTTTTGGACGCCGTGTGCTCCGGAGCAAAGACAAAAAGGACCATCCAGACTGTTATCAGCAACAAGTCCAAAAGCCCGGGTGTGTAATGGTATGGGGCTGTGTCAGTGCCCTTGGCAAAGGTCTTTTACACTTCTGTGATGGCAGCATTAATGCAGAAAAGTACATTGAGATCTTAGAGCAACATGTGCTGCCTTCAAGACGTCATCTTTTCCAGGGACGTTTATGCATTTTTCAACAAGACAGTTCAAAACCACATGCTGCACACATTACAAAGGCATGGCTGTGGAAGAAGAGGGTACGGGTACTGGACTGGCCTGCCTGCAGTCCTGACCTGTCCCCAATAGAGAATGTGTGGAGAATTTTGAAATGAAAAATGCGACAACGACCGCGTACTGTTGCACATCTTAAGACGTGTTTGCAGGAAGAATGGGACCAAATAAAAGCTGAAACACTAAATCACTTGGTCTCCTCAGTGCCAAAACATCTTTTCACGTGTGGTGAAAAGAAACGGCAACAATACAAGGTGGTAAATGCTTTACAGTCCCCATTTTGGAATGTGTTGCAGACCTAAAATGCAAGAATGGATGTTTACTAATAAATGAAATGAAGTTCAGCAGACAAAGCATAAAATATCTCGGGTTCATCCTGTCTGCAATCAAATAAAAGTCAAAGTAAATGTAAATTGTTAATAAATTCAAGAAAAAAATCTTCATCACCAGTTCCTTCTTCAGCCTAAACCAAAGTGTCTTTATTCCCATTTTTGTAACCACATATTTCCCACAGCTATTCATCCATTTAAAGTAAACGTAAGTAAAGAATTCCGACACAAAATCTTTAGACACAAAACCCTTCTAAGCTGCCGCTTTCACTGATCCTGTTCTAGACGCCGAGAAAAGAATACAGGACAAGACGCATGACTGAAGGCGGTGTCAGGAAGCGACGACTTCAGAGATCATTTACACTTCTGTGTGCTCTTCGAGAAGTCACAGTCAGCGGGTTTTTATGCCTGGTTTTAAATCACAGGTGAACAAATCTTGTGTAGCTGTGAGAAACTGACAGCAGCAGGGCCTTCCCTCTCAATAGGATTCCATTTTAATGCACTCTGTATTTTTTATGTCTCTGCCTGCGAGCCACCATCCATGGAGACTTGTAAAAGAAGCAAACTGTAGAGAGTAAATGGTTCTGCGCTAGGAACGGGATGATTCTCTTGATAGCGGAAGGTTATGAGCCCATCAGAATATGAATTTACATGGTACGACCTTAAAAAAAAAAAATACTGTAATCGTTTGGTGTGTGTTTTCGCTGAACCAGGGTATTTTAAAATAAACATGGTAGCAAGTACAGCATACCTGATAATCCCAGTCTCACAGTGCAAAGATTAATCTAGAATACGGTGCAGAAAAACGAGTCTGACTGGAGTTTGACAAAACGTAGTTTAAAATTGATGAGCCAGTTTGTTTCTACTGAAGCGAGAGCTCCAACAACCAGCAGTTTTTGAAACTAATCCAAATCATTTACCCATAACTGGGACTATAGTGGCATGCAAAAGTTTGGGCACCCCTGGTCAAAATTACTGTCACAGGAAATCACAGGAACAGTTCAGCAAGTTGAAGATGAAATGACCTCCAAAAGGCATAAAGTTAAAGATGAAACACACTTTTCAACATTTTATGCAATATCAGTGTATTATTTTGGTTTAGAATGAAAAAAGGAAAGGAGTACCTTGCAAAAGTATGGGAACCCTGGGAGATTTGAGCACTCAGACCTTAATTAGCCTGTTGGCTTGTTCACAATCATCATTAGGAAAGGCCTGGTGATGCAAATTCCAAAGCTTTATAAATACCCAGACTCCTCTAAGCTTGTCCCAAAAAACAGCAGGCATGAGTTCTTCTAAGCAGCTGCCTAGAACTTTGAAAATATAAAAACAGTTGAGGCCCACAAAGCAGGAGAAGGCTATAAGAATATAGCAAAGCGTTTTCAGGTTGCCATTTCCTCAGTTTAAAATGTAATTAAAAAATGGCAGTTAACAGGAACAGTGGAGGTCAAGATAAGGTCTGGAAGACCAAGAATACATTCAGAGAGAGCTGCTCATAGGATTGCTAGACAGGCAAATTAGATGCTTGACTGCAAAAGACCTTCAGGAAGATTTAGCAGACTCTGGAGTTGCACTGACACCTGCACAAATATGGCCTTCATGGAAGAGTCATCAGAAGAAAACCTCTCCTGCATCCTCATCACTAAATTCAGCGTCAGAAGGCCTGTGGACCGATGAGGTTAAAATAGAAGTCTTTGGCCGCAACGAGCAAAGGTATGTTTGGAGAAAAAAGGGCACAGAATTTCATGAAAAGAACACCTCTCCAACCATTAAGCATGGGGGTGGTGGTTCAATCATGCTTTGGGGTTGTGTTGCAGCCAATGGCACGGGAACATTTCACAGGTAGAGGGAAGAATGGATTCAATGAAATTCCAGCAAATTCTGGACGCAAACATAACACCAAGTTGAAATGAGGATGACTTCTACAAATGGATAATGATCCTAAACACTGTTCACAGTAACAGCAATTTTGACCAGGGGTGCCCAAACCTTTGCATGCCACTGTATTTATTTGGGTTTTATGCAAATATTAATATTGTGTCATTTAATTGTCTGTTTATTTTAGCTTGTCTTTATATTTTGGTCAATTTGATATTTTAATTCTTATTTTTATGGCTGCAAGAAATCCGTTCTTGTGTTGTCTTGTGTAAGAATTTATTTTATGGTTTCAGGTATGTGTACTTGTTGTTCTTCCTTGGTGTATTTGGGGCATCCTATTAGGATGTGTGGAATTGGGACCAAGAACCTAAAAATGAAGCTCATCAATGCTGAGAAAGCAGAATAAGACAACAAGTGAAGTGGACTAAAAGTAAAAATTGACCTATTTGTCCATAGTGACCAAAGAATTTTTGGGGAAGAAGAAAAGCAGCATTTCATTAAAAAACTTCTAACCTAACTGAGACTAAAAAACTGTGACTATTTATTTATTTATTTGGGTTTTATGCAATTTGTAATATGTGTATCATTCAATGGCAAAATATGTAATGCTTTTGTCTGTTTAATTTATCTTGTCTTTATATTTTGGTCAATTTTATATTTCAATTCTTATTTTTTTGGCCGCAAGAGAACTGTTGGCGTATTTGGAGCATCCTATTAGGATGTGTGACATTGGGACTAAGAACCTAAAAATGAAGCTGATCAATGTCTAGAAAGCAGAATAACATAAGTGCAGTGCACTAAAAGTAAAAATGGACCTATTTGCCCATAGTGACTGAAGATATGTTTGGGGAAGAAGAAAAGCAGCATTTGATTAAAAAATCTTTATCAAGTATTAATTTGTTTAAAGGTGAAGCAAAACCAACTGAGTCAGACTAGAGCTTGACCAAATGTAGTGTAAAATTGATGAGCCAATATGTTCCTGTTCAAGCGAGAGCGCCAACAACCAGCAGTTTTTAAAACAAGTCTAAATCATTTATCCAGAATTAGCAGTACGAACCTAAAAACGAAGCTGATCAATGCCTAGAAAGCAGAATAAGATAACAAGTGCAGTGGACTAAAAGTAAAAAATGCACCTATTTGCCCATAGTACACCAGAAGAAAAGCAGCATTTGATTGAAAACCTTTGACAAGCTGCTCAGGTAAATTGCGCTAGCACACCAGAGCTGGGATTTCGAATACGTCGTATCGAATCTCAGCTCTGCCATCCAGCTGGGCTGGGAAGCTACACAAACAATGATCGGCTGTTGTTCACAGGGTGGGACTAGCCGGACCAGAGTTCCTCATAACTGATGCAAATACGACCTTTGCTGACTGATTGATGACACCTGCACAGAGTTGGGGAATAATGCTGATCAGGGTGTGGCTCTCCGTGCACAAGGCTGATCTGCATATGAACTCGACTCGTGCAGGTGAAAAGATGCATTCGGTACTGCACACGTGTCGGAGGGGGCGTGTGTCAGTTGTGAAGTTCCTCAGTCAGCAGTGGAGGGTTGTATCGGTAGAGGTGAAGCGTAACGCAATCAGGGTAATCGGATACGATTAGATTAGGGGACAAAATTAGAGAAAAAGAAAAAAAACATTTGACTTTTTTTTGTTTAAAGGTAAAGAAAAAGTCTAGATAGAGTTTGACAAAACTTAGATAAATTAAAATTAACAAGCCAGTTTGTTCCTACTGAAGCGAGAGCTCCAACAACCAGCAGTTTGTCCAGAATTGGGAATAAGAACCTAAAATGAGGCTGATCAAGGCCTGACAATCAATGACTAAAAGTAAAAATGGACCTATTTGTCCACAGTGACCAGAAGAAAAGCAGCATTTGATTAAAAAACCTTAGTCAAGTTTGTTTAAAGGTGAGGGAAAAACCGAGTCTGACTAGAGTTTGACTAAACATACTTTAAAATTAATGAGCCAATTTGTTCCTACTGAAGCGAGAGCTCCAACAACCAGCAGTTTTTAAAACAAGCTGAAGTCCAAACGGAGACCTACTGCACTGATTAGTATGTGTAATTAGCGCAGCACCAACACAATAGTGAAACACAGAATGTGGTTTAGGATTCAGCCAGGAAACTACACATTTGTGTGCTGTGTAAACAATGTCTAATCGTCGTAAACAAGTAAATAAAATGATGTGATGAAAATGATGCGTTAGCGTGGATGTAAAGATGAATAATGGAGTTTGGGTTCCCTGCTGTTCATTAATGAGACCATGCAGTAGCAGTAAATAGATGCTAGAGTAATGGGAAGCCACTGTTAATAACGTATTTTTAGGATTTGTACTGGAGCTAAGCTTTAACTGTTTCATATGAAAAACTACATCGAATAGTAAGCCTATTTTATGGGCAGTTGTAGCCTATTGGTTAAGGTACTGGACTAGTAATCAAATAGTCGCTGGTTTAAGCCCCACCACTGCCAGGTTGTCACTGTTGGGCCCTTGAGCAAGGCCCTTAACCCTCAATTGCTTAGACAGTATACTGTCACAGTACTGTAAGTCGCATTGGATAAAAGCGTCTGCTAAATGCTGAAAATGTGAATGTAAAGTATTTCGTCATGTGGTTTTTACTCAAGTTGGACTAAAGATTGTCGACACAGTTAAACAAAAACACTGGCATGTTGCCTCTAGGTTTTTAACACTTAAGTCACACATGGGCATAGTACGGCCCCCGAGCCACATCCAGCCTTTTAACTGTCCCCAACCGGCCCGCATGAGGTCAGTCACAAGATACAAGATATTCTACGTATTTATTTACTAAAGTCAGATGTACAGCTGTTGCAGGATCACAATTTTTAAATCTAGGATTAAATCGCCATTACGGTACTAAACACAGAGAAATACGAGAATTTTAACGATGCAAAACAGATACATCTAAAGCTTTGCTAGCTAAACTGCAAAAGCAACAAGGTTTTTACACAAGTTTTACACATCCAGAACAGGAGCAGTCAAGACCAGCTTTGTGATTTCCAACAAGAGCCTGGAAAACAGCAAATGAGGTAATTACACTCCAAACAAACTAGCAATAGCACTTTGTGTATTGTTAATTTAAAAACCTGCTCATTTTTTCGTGAAAGTTGATTATATAGTGATATAATGTTAATGTTTTTACTTCTCCTGCTTCTCCTTTTCATGAACTGATTGTAACATCTACTCTTAACAAGAAAAAAGCTCATCAGAACTGTATAATTTACTGCAACTAATATTGAGCAGAATTAAGTTCATCCTATTGGTCCAGCCCTCCACAACAGTCCCATTTTCTTATGTGGCCCCTTGGAAAATTGAATTGCCCACCTGAGTTAGGTAATAGTGCCTTGAGTATACAGAAGTATTTGAAGTATTACCAGGCATGATTTGTCTATATTCAGTTCATGTGTACTGGCATTTTAAGTTGCTCTGTCTACAAGGAGGTATTAAGAGTTCTGGACTACTGAGTAGCAAAAAGGAAGCTCTACAGTGTTTGTTAGTATAAAACAAACAAACAAAGTTTTTATTTACAACACTGTCAGTTTGTTCACTGACTATGTTTTCTCATGGCTATACAGTGGTACCTTGTACCTCAACATCCCCTAAACTCAAAATCTTTGAAACTCAACACCCTTCGTCTGGAAATTTGTACCCTTAAACTCAACGTTTCCCTGAAACTCAACGGATTTACTTTGTGTTTTAAAAATAAATTTATTTAATTTCAAATTAACAATGAACAGCGTTCGGCTTGAGCAGTGCGGTAAAACGTCATCAAAGTGTGAATATCTGCATTTGTGTGGAATAATCGTCAGATTCACTCTGAAAGCTTTTTCCTCACTGTTTCACTTTTAAACTTGTGTTACAGCTCGGGGTTCTGAGAAATTGTAAGAATCAGCTTTTAATTTCAGTGTTTTTATGTTATATTTGTGTTATTTTCACCATGGAATGCATTAACAGGTTTCCCATACATCCTTATGGGAAAAAATACCTTGAAACTCAACGCCTTTTAAACTCAATGGCACTCACAGAACCAATTGACGTTGAGTTTCAGGGTACCACTGTATTAGCAAGTGAGCAGTCAGTTCTTCAAATTGGTGTACTGGAAGCAGAAAAAATGTTCAAGCATAAGGATTTTTGGACTATTACCAAAAATATGAAATATCTATATGAAATATAGATATTAATGACAAATGTTGATCTGATCCACAGTACAGGTGCTCCTCCACTTACGATGGGGTTATTGGAATGGAAAACATCATAACATATCATAAATCGAAGACAGTACTACCTAACCTAAGCCTAGCCCAAAGTCTCGGAACAGTGATCAGTAATTTGTCACATTTCCCAATTTTTTTTTAAATTAAACTTTTAATATAGCTCTGTGAATGCTGGGGAAGCTTCATAATAACAATAGAAGTTTACAATAATTATTAAAACATTTATTGTTTAAGGTAAAGGAAAAAATCCTGATGCATAACCTGTGAGCAGTAACATGCATTATTCTGTGTCGGTACTGGACTCATCAATAAGTGTCTTTGTAGAATGCACACTTATATGGGTTGGATAACAAATATCACAAAAGAAATGCTTGCTATAACCACAACGATACTAACCGTGCTGATCAATAGCAAGACTGAAGCCTCGGCATGTCATCCCAGTGCGGGTTTCATCGTAACATCATATCAAGAGGAGCATCTGTAGATTCTTTTAAAGCAGCAGTGAGTGATGCAGATTAATCAATAGAATTCTTTTATCATCCTCACTGTATGTATATGTTTTGATTCAGAAACCAAAGGATGTGCTGATTATTAGGAAGCAGCTGCTAACAAAAGCAGTTCGCCTGACAGAGAACACATACACACCTTCATCCAGAGAGAACGCACTGAGGTGTCAGTTTTCATAGGTGTGTTTGTAAAATATTCACCCTGTAAGAGGCTTCAGATGGTTTTATAAAACGTGCTTGCTTCTCCGGTGGAGCATGCATGGAGGCCACTTGTAAAAATATCTACCAGTTGATAAAAGGCTTGAGCCCAGACTAAATGAATGAAATATTCCTGTCGGCTGTCCTGTCCCCACAACAGATCATTCGTCTACATATTTAATTTGACACAGTTTTCCAGCAGGATGCCCTTCCTGACGCTTTACCTAACTCTCCTGTTTATCCAGGCTTGGGACCGGCACTAAGGGTGCACTGATGTGACTAGGTTCATGTAATGCCAGACACCGTCTGTATTTGTGAGCCCAGTCCGGGATTCAGACCCCTAGAATTCAGGCACTGCCGTTACCACTGAGCACAGACCAAAAATCTGATACAAAATCCTAATCTAAATAGACACTGGCTTGTTTACTTTTGAACATTAAAAAAAACAGTATAAACACACTCACTCATTTTCTCAACCACTTATCCAATTAGGGTCGCGTGGGGGGGGGGGGGGGGGGGGGTGCTGGAGCCTATCCCAGCTTTTCAATGGGCGCAAGAATGGGCGCAAGGCACACAGTAACACCCTGGCCAGTCAATCGCAGGGCAGACACACATACACATACACCTACACACACCCATTCACCTGTAGGGCAATTTAGTGTCTTCAGTTAACCTGACTGCATGTTTTTGGACTGTGGGAGGAAACTGGAGCTCCCGGAGGAAACCCACGCAGACACTGGGAGAACATGCAAACTCCGCACAGAAGGGACCCGGACCGCCCCACCTGGGGATCGAAACCAGGACCTTCTTGCTGTAAGGCGACGGTGCTACCCACCTGGCCACCGTGCCGCCATACAGTATGAACAAAATATTTAATTATTTGATCGTTTTGATATGGAGTACATTTATTAGTAAATTTGTCCTGCATTTCTGCTAGAATATGAAGCCATTTTGTGGCTTTGCCTTTTATGGCCAATTTCCCCTGCCATGCAGTAAATCTTAAGCTCAAATCAAATTGATTCATATTTTTGCTCTGCTTAATTAAAACATGATGAAATTGGGCAATATGTTGAGCCAATTAAAGCTCCCTCATGGGCCACATTTGCCTCATCCTGAACTGTAGCCTATCCACCAAAAGGTTGCAGCATAACAGCGCACAGAACCGTGTCTATTGCAATTATGTAGATTAACTCAATTCATGAGATAAAATAAATGACATTGTAATTGTATTTAAAAAAGACTAAACAATTCAATTCACACGAGTTAATATAAAATTACTTTAAGTATATAAGTATAACATTTACAAGACCTACCAGCCAACACATGTATTAATATTTTCATAGCATATCTATGAACACATGGTGCCATACAGGTACCATTTTAAGGGTTGTCTGTGTTAGTGGACACCTGACCATGTGCTCATTGGAGCAAGAAGGTCCTGGATTCGATTCCCAGGTGGAGCGGTCCAGGTCCTTTCTGTTTGGAGTTGCATGTTCTTCCCATGTCTGCGTGGGTTTCCTCCGGGAGCTCCGGTTTCCTCCCACAGTCCAAATACATGCAAGTGAAATGAATCGGAGTTACAAGATTGTCCATGACTGTTTGACATTAAACTTGAACTGATGAACCAGTAATTAACTGTCCTGTCATGAATGTAACCAAAGTGTGTAAAACATGAGGTTAAAATCCTATTAAATAAACTAATAAACATGTGTTCGTTGGACATCTCATTCCAAATGCCAGCATTTTTTAATCCAAAGTGACAACCAAATTGAACTCACTGTATTGAACACTGAGCTCCAAACCCTCAAACCTATAAGCAAAATTCAAGACTGGTTTCTGAATGGAGTACATATTTAAACTATTAGTAAAAGTGTTGCATACGTTATAGAACAAAAGTAAAATCACACACGCACACACACACACCGACAAGGCAAAACATTATGACCACAGATAGACGAAGTGAATAACACTGATTATCTCTTCATCACAGCACCTGTTAGTGGGTGGGATATATTAGGCAGCAAGTGAACATTTTATCCTCAAAGCTGATGTGTTAGAAGCAGGAAAAATGACAAGGGCCAAATTGTGATGGCTAGACGACTGGGGTGTTCCCGGTCTGCAGTGGTCAGTATCTATCAAAAGTGGTCCGAGGAAGGAACAGTGGTAAACCGGCGACAGGCTCATCAATGCAAGTGGGGAGCGAAGGCTGGCCCGTGTGGTCCGATCCAACAGACGAGCTACTGTAGCTCAAATTTCTGAAGAAGTTAATGCTGGAAAAGTGTCAGAATACACAGTACATCGTAGTTTGTTGCGCATGGAGCAACATAAGGGGGACCCCACACAATATTAGGAAGGTGGTAATAATGTTATGCCTGATCAGTGTGTATGTATATGTGTGTATGTATATATATACACACACACACACAACACACACTACATTGCATCATTAGAGGTGTAGGAGGCAACGAGTGACTGACATTATGAAATTATATACTTGGTGGGGTTTCAGTGTACTATGGAAGATTAAGTATAATGTGCAAACATGCATTAATTACTAATTGCTAAATCAAATCTTCATTTTGTAAGCTTCACATATACAAATAGCAAGTTCAAATAGCAATAACAATTCAACATTCTGCTCTCAGACTGTCAGTAACAGTTTAGGCTCTGAAATAAGCTTCTTTAACAGCTAAAGATAAATCACCCACTGCAGAGTGTATAAAATCAAGCTCATAATATGGTTATAATAATGACAGCGTTCATTCTGATATTAAGTTAAAAGCAGTTAACATCTCAGGGGAGGATCTGTTCTACCCAGAGTGTTTTACAGAGTATGTGAGGGGAAACCTTTGCTCTGAAACTCTAAAACGCATGAAAATATCCGTTAAACGCTGAATGCCAACGCCGAGTGAAATGAAAACCCAGCTGAGTGGATAACGCTCTCAGCACTGAGCCATGCTGATGAGTTTAAGGGACAATAATGTCAGTCGCTCGTTGCCTCCCACACCTCGTATGATGCAGCCTGGTTCTGATGCACAAGGCTATACGAGGCTGTGGGTGGTTGACTACTCAGAGCAGCTGGGCTCTGACAAACCTCACATCCTGCGAAAGAAGTTAAACCAGGAAGGACGTGGTCTGATTTGCTTTGAAATGAGCTTCTTGTATCTGGCCCTGGGCTCACTAAATTAAACAAAGGCTTCCAATGCCTGGTCCATGCTAACACTGTTTTACTGTGTTTTTAACTGTGATTTTTAAAAACAAAACCGATTCCAAATATTTTCAAACGTACCAACTGTGTTTTTGAATGCGTCACTGACCACAAAAGGTTTTTTGATCCAGTGTTGCCATTACAGCCACACAAGACACTCCAGAACCACAGAAATGCATCTTCATTATAATCAGCCTAAAACAATTATTTTAACCACAAATTGAATCTTACCATTAAAATCAACTAAAACAATTGTTTTAATCACAGAAAAGTATTTTTAAATTCAGTAAGCCATTAGAATCAGGTCAGAGGAGAATCAGAGGATCATTAAAATCAGAGGAGATACTGTCGACCATGCCAATTGAGGAGTGCCCATGAGCACAAATTCTCACAAACATACTGGCTGTTATAGCTGAAAAGATCACAACGGGATCTGTTATATATCTATTATAATACCATTTGTTTCAAAAATTGAATGTCCAACAAAAGCTCATGGTCAGGTGTCCAAATACCTTTGGCCAAGCAGACAATTTCGAATTTGGACACCTACTCCACTTAAAAGAATCACATTAAAAAAGTAAAGCACCAAAAATAGGTTAAAAGCATTGGGTGGGGCAGTTATCGGGAAAAGGCGGCTTATAGGTTTTTACTAGGGCTGTCGAAGTTAACGCGATAATAACGCATTAATGCGATCTCAATTTAACGCGATTTAAAAAAAAGTGTGCCATTAACGCAAATTCTATTTGGCCCTGCGAGTCATCCGTAGTTCATGTTGAGACTTGACCGTGCACCAACGTTTTAACGTCGGACTTGCCACCGTTTGTTTCATTTGCGGTTTGTTAACATAATGTAACCGAGCATTGTAGTGATGCACTTGCTTAATAAAGAAATAAATACACGCTATATTCACAAGTTGTCGGGATCATAACACTTTATTACTTCTTCTGTTACGGTACCGAATAGCAAACAGCTAGAGTCATACTGTTAGCCAAGCATGCTATTCCATGCACTATGGAAGCCCCAAAGGGTCAAAACACACTCACAATGTTTGCTGATGGAGAAATTTTAACCTACAATCTGACATACAGTGTATCACAAAAGTGAGTACACCCCTCACGTTTCTGCAGATATTTAAGTATATCTTTTCATGGGACAACACTGACAAAATGACACTTTGACACAATGAAAAGTAGTCTGTGTGCAGCTTTTATAACAGTGTAAATTTATTCTTCCCTCAAAATAACTCAATATACAGCCATTAATGTCTAAACCACCGGCAACAAAAGTGAGTACACCCCTTAGTGAAAGTTCCTGAAGTGTCAATATTTTGTGTGGCCACCATTATTTCCCAGAACTGCCTTAACTCTCCTGGGCATGGAGTTTACCAGAGCTTCACAGGTTGCCACTGGAATGCTTTTCCACTCCTCCATGACGACATCACGGAGCTGGCGGATATTCGAGACTTTGCGCTCCTCCACCTTCCGCTTGAGGATGCCCCAAAGATGTTCTATTGGGTTTAGGTCTGGAGATATACTTGGCCAGTCCATCACCTTTACCCTCAGCCTCTTCAA
Organism: Trichomycterus rosablanca; assembly: GCF_030014385.1. NCBI lineage: Eukaryota > Metazoa > Chordata > Actinopteri > Siluriformes > Trichomycteridae > Trichomycterus > Trichomycterus rosablanca. The sequence goes on from NC_085989.1 coordinate 8,704,736, forward strand.
TAAAGCAGTGGTCGTCTTAGAGGTGTGTTTGGGGTCATTATCATGCTGGAACACTGCCCTGCGACCCAGTTTCTGGAGGGAGGGGATCATGCTCTGCTTCAGTATTTCACAGTACATATTGAAGTTCATGTGTCCCTCAATGAAATGTAACTCCCTAACACCTGCTGCACTCATGCAGCCCCAGACCATAACATTCCCACCACCATGCTTGACTGTAGGCATGACACACTTATCTTTGTACTCCTCACCTGATTGCCACCACACATGCTTGAGACCATCTGAACCAAACAAATTAATCTTGGTCTCATCAGACCATAGGACATGGTTTCAGTAATCCATTTCCTTTGTTGACATGTCTTCAGCAAACTGTTTGCGGGCTTTCTTGTGTAGAGACTTCAGAAGAGGCTTCCTTCTGGGGTGACAGCCATGCAGACCAATTTGATGTATTGTGCGGCGTATGGTCTGAGCACTGACAGGCTGACCCCTCACCTTTTCAATCTCTGCAGCAATGCTGACAGCACTCCCGCGCCTATCTTTCAAAGACAGCAGTTGGATGTGACGCTGAGCACGTGCACTCAGCTTCTTTGGACGACCAACGCGAGGTCTGTTCTGAGTGGACCCTGCTCTTTTAAAACGCTGGATGATCTTGGCCACTGTGCTGCAGCTCAGTTTCAGGGTGTTGGCAATCTTCTTGTAGCCTTGGCCATCTTCATGTAGCGCAACAATTCGTCTTTTAAGATCCTCAGAGAGTTCTTTGCCATGAGGTGCCATGTTGGAACTTTCAGTGACCAGTATGAGAGAGTGTGAGAGCTGTACTACTAAATTGAACACACCTGCTCCCTATGCACACCTGAGACCTAGTAACACTAACGAGTCGCATGACATTTTGGAGGGAAAATGACAAGCAGTGCTCAATTTGGACATTTAGGGGTGTAGTTTCTTAGGGGTGTACTCACTTTTGTTGCCGATGGTTTAGACATTAATGGCTGTATATTGAGTTATTTTGAGGGAAGAATAAATTTACACTGTTATATAAGCTGCACACAGGCTACTTTTCATTGTGTCAAAGTGTCATCTTGTCAGTGTTGTCCCATGAAAAGATAAACTTAAATATCTGCAGAAATGTGAGGGGTGTACTCACTTTTGTGATACACTGTATATACGAAGTCAGGGGTCTCTGCTGGATAGTATTACTGCCTAGTATGTGAGTGAATAAAACAACCTTACAGTTTTCTCCTGTCCCAGCAGTTTTTAACATAAGTACATTTAGCATAAAATGTGTTCACCATTTTAATTGTAACATTTCACTTAAAAATGCTTGTTTTCTATAACATTTACACAGATTTTTTTTAAATGCGATTAATCGCGATTAACTATATGAAATTCTGAGATTAATCGCGATTGAAAATGTTAATCGTTTGACAGCCCTAGTTTTTACATTTAATTATGAATGAGAACCTTTTAGAAAATTTTGGGAAATGGCTAGTGTTGGCAAACCACAAAAATGTGGTAAGGATTTATTCTTATTAGTGTGAACCAGACCTAAATTATTATTTAAACAGCCTGAGCAGTATCGGGATAAACTTATTGGGATAAACGGGTTGGCAAAAATAAAGAGATAAACAAAGAAATATTCGAGTACTACATGACTATTAAGCTAGTGAGTGTGAAATTGTTGCATTACATTCAACAACTGGATTATTTGATGTCCCAGCATTCAAGGATCATGCCCATGCGACCCCACTGCCACCAAGCTGTTTGTATTTACATATGCGACATTTAGCAGCTTTTATACAAAGCAACTTACTGATTAATGAAGGGTTAAAACCCTGCAGGGGCCCAACAGTAGCGTTTTGGCGGCGGCAGGACTTGAACAGACAACCTTCTAATTGCTAGTCCAGTACCTTAACCGCTGAGCTATTACTGCCACCTGTTGATGCCAGTTTCCCCTATTTTGCCATTCGTCAGACAACCTTTCACCTGGATCTAGCAGAACAATCTTTTCCGCAGGGATTTTTCACAGGCTGTCGTGCTGCTAATGATTTCTTCAGCAGGTTGCCGCTTCCAGAGCTCACCCCTTCAACTTTAGTACAGTCCAAGGTTGAGGGGTTGATCAAATACTGTCAGTGTTACCAGTCACTACAGATCAATGAAAGCTGAAGGGATGGTTTAGTATTATGTATAAAAACCCCTCTGCAACAGCAGAGGTGAAACACCAGGCATGTTAAGTAGTGGGTGGCTTGGTATGTAGCACTGTCGCCTCACAGCAAGAAGGTCCTTGATCCTTGGGTGTCTGTGCAGACTGTCCAAAGACATGCAGTCAGGTTAATTGGCACTACTAAAATTGCCCTGTGTGTGTGTGCGTGCACCCTGTGATGGACTGGCGACCTGTCTGGGATGTTTTCTACCTTTCGCATAGGGAATTGGACCCATCACAACCCTGACTAAGATAAAGTGGTGGTAAAACAGACAATGAATGTTAAGCAGTGCCTCATTTCGTTCATGTGTTTATCAGCATGTAAAAGAGTTATTAAACTCTAAATTTGAAAATAGACTCCATAGTCCCTTTTAAGACTAAATGTAATTAGATTTTTTTTGTAGGGCTGGGGGATATGAATATACATATATCAGAAAGCATTCACACCGCTTGACTTTTTTTTTTTTTGCACAGTTTGTGTTGTGGATTTAACCTTGAATTGATAAAAGTAACCTTAATTATCCATCAATCTAGACTTAATCACCTGTAATGAAGTGGAAACTTGTTTTTATCATTTCGGAATGTCAGTTTAAAATCTAACACTGGAATCTCTTATTTATAAAAGCATTATTTCAACTAAGGTCCATCTGTAGCTATTTTAATTGACTGGAAAAGGTACTCAACTGGGTGTAGCCCACATTTACACTGCATGGAGTACAAGGAACAGTCTGTGGATCTCTGCAATTAAACTGCCGCAAGTCATAGGTTAGGGTAATCCATTAGGGTAGGGTAACAATATCAAAGGCTTTGAGTGTTTCCAAGACCACAGACTTAATCATTTTGAACCGGAAGAAGCATGGCTCAACCTGCAACCTGGCCATTCAGCCAAATTCAGCCAAAGGAGGTAAGAAACAACCCAACAATCAATCAAATCAGTCCTTTGCAGAGATGGGAGAACATGTTGGACAACCACAGAGCAGCACTGCTGAGTAAAAGGCATGTAACAGCATGCTTGAAAAAGAAAAAGATTTTCTGGTCTGATGAGATAAAAACTCTTTGAGCAGAATATATCTTTTTAAAAACAGCACTCACTTGGCTAATAACATCCCTGCAGCATTATGCTACGGGGGTGCTTCTTAGTGGCAGGGACTTCCTGCAAGGTGCATGCAAGCTCACTGGGACAAAAGTTCACCTTTCAGCAAAACAATGACCCAAAGCATACAGCCTAAACAACATGGCTTAAACGTGGCTTAAGGGCAAGTATCTGAATGTTCTTAAGAGGCCTAGCCTGAGTGCAAACTTAAGCTCCATCAAACATCTGTGTAGAGGCAGTTTACCATCCACACCGACTACCGAGTTGAAGAGGATGTCATGAAAAATGGTATAAACTGCCCAAATCCAGGTGTGTAAAGCTTGTAGAGATGTATCCAAGACTTGCTGCTGCCAGAGGGGCATTTACAAACTATAAAACTCTAAAAACATCTAAAAGTGACTTCAGAACTTTTAGGTAAAGTATTCAGACCTGATGATTTCAACTATTAAATATAAATTTGTAAATAGGAATTGTATCCATTCAGAATAAATTCCACAACACTATAAAATGTGCACAAAATATCATGGGTCTGAATTCAATGTATATACTGTTTGACAACCTATAGCGTGGTAAGATCAAATGTTTACATACACTTGTTAGGGACATGTATATCATGACAGTCTGAAACACAGGTTAGACTGTCCACAGTCAAGCAAGCATTGGCCTTAGAGGCTGCCGTCCAAAGAGTAGCTTTTGTACCAGAATGGACACCTTTAACCTTAACTCTCAATTTCAATATAGATGTGAACCTTTGAATTTAACTATATGCTCAAATAAAGATTTGTTACTGCTTTAAGTTAAAAATTCCAGCTATTACTAACAAACGCCTAAAAGCTCACATCACCTATGTTTCACACCATTTTCTTTATATCTTAAAGAAATCTGTAAAGAAGAAAATGGAGCTGGAACAGAGTTGAACTCCTTTCTCTAGATGGGCCATATTACTCAATTTCCAATTTGCTGGAGGCAAAAGCACGGAAATAGCAAAACAACACACTCATAGAAGAACAAATACTTTATATAGAAGTTGACAAAGCGTGTTTGATAAAATTCTTGTTAAAATTTTTGGCAGTCAACAATGTGGTACAAAATACAGTCCAGAATTGGCTAGAACTTCAAGAATATGAAACAATACAATTATAAATACAATCCTGCATTCCAGCCATTCAAGATCACCATCAAAATCAATAAACTAAACAGTAGTAACAAATAAAATTCCAACATCGAGCTTCAATCATAAATCACAAATGCTATTAAAAACCAGAGCAGTGATCAAGATTCTAACAAACTGAGGTCATATTCTATTTGCATGTGTGGTATAATAATGTTATTAAATATTACAGTATATGTGCACGTTAAGCAGCTGAGTCACCTCCCTAAATAAAGCTGGAACTCTTTATAAACTTGTCTTTATTTTTTTGTAATAAAGACATCATGATGTCTGAAAGTTGAATCTATTTTTACTTGGATATTCCAGAAGAGTGCATGCCTGGGGCAGAACTAGTAGTTACTTCTTGCAATAAGCAGCTCCCTCCAATTTTCAACTACAGATTGGATTTCATTTTGTATTCATACAAATTCATCAGGGTTTTTTCTTTTTTGTACATCAAATTATGTTACTGAATATGTCATGCAGGCTGTTTTACACTGCCGGAGCCATAATATATTCATTATTAATAATGGAAAAATTATATATGTATTATTTAAATGCCCAAAATCGTAATAGAACAAAATGAGTCCTCCCAAATAATATTTAAAAATGCTTTTTTTTGCCTCAAAACATACAACACAAAGCAAGAGTACTGGAAAAATCTATGTAACCTTATTTGGCCAGTGTGGTGACAGACTGCTACATATGATATATCATAACTGCACACAACACAGTTAATCGAACATGTGATGAATGTTCAATGCCTTTGGAAAAAAAGCCATAGATGCACTAGTTGCACAAAAGTGGAGCTCAGAAGTAAAAAGAAAAACAGCAGGACTTGATTTGAATTTAAATGAATTGAACCATTCTACCTGTTGGATGTCTAGCTTATATAATCAGCTAAGCTTGAGGATACTAAAGCATTGACCAGTCTACAAGCTTCTCACATTAACTAACCATCTCCAGGTCAGTTGGAAATGCACATCCAATTATGTTACTGAATATGCATGCAGGCTGTTTTAGACTGTCGAAGCCATAATGTATTCATTTGTAATAATGGAAACATTACATATGTATTAATTAATTGCTTAAAATTGTAATAGAACACAAAGCAAGAGTACTGGAAAAATCTATGCAACCTCATTTGGCCAGTGGGGTGACCGACTGCTACATATGATATATCATAACTGCACACAACACAGGTAATCAAACATGTGATTAATGTTCAATGCCTTAGAAAAAAAAGCCGTAGATGCACTAGTTGCATAGTTGTTCTACCTGTTGGATGTCTAGCGTATATAATCAGCTAAGCTTGAGGATTCTAAAGCAGTGACCAGTCTACAGGCTTCCCACATTAACTAACCATATCCAGGTCAGTTGGATGACCGTATAAATGTGACCAAATGCAGCCTCACTTCATGAGACATTAACCTAAAAAATATTGATACATTAACAAAAAGCTATATTTATTATATGCATACAAGTTAAAGAGGTTAAAGAGGTTAATTTAAAAGAAAGTGTCTATTTGGATCTGCTTAAGATGAACTGCATTAACATTATCTTGCATTCCATACCTGTCGTTCTTATATGTATTTTGTTCAGCTACAAAGGTTGGTGTGGCATATACAGTGTATCACAAAAGTGAGTACACCCCTCACATTTCTGCAGATATTTAAGTATATCTTTTCATGGGACAACACTGACAAAATGACACTTTGACACAATGAAAAGTAGTCTGTGTGCAGCTTATATAACAGTGTAAATTTATTCTTCCCTCAAAATAACTCAATATACAGCCATTAATGTCTAAACCACCGGCAACAAAAGTGAGTACACCCCTTAGTGAAAGTTCCTGAAGTGTCAATATTTTGTGTGGCCACCATTATTTCCCAGAACTGCCTTAACTCTCCTGGGCATGGAGTTTACCAGAGCTTCACAGGTTGCCACTGGAATGCTTTTCCACTCCTCCATGACGACATCACGGAGCTGGCGGATATTCGAGACTTTGCGCTCCTCCACCTTCCGCTTGAGGATGCCCCAAAGATGTTCTATTGGGTTTAGGTCTGGAGACATGCTTGGCCAGTCCATCACCTTTACCCTCAGCCTCTTCAATAAAGCAGTGGTCGTCTTAGAGGTGTGTTTGGGGTCATTATCATGCTGGAACACTGCCCTGCGACCCAGTTTCTGGAGGGAGGGGATCATGCTCTGCTTCAGTATTTCACAGTACATATTGGAGTTCATGTGTCCCTCAATGAAATGTAACTCCCCAACACCTGCTGCACTCATGCAGCCCCAGACCATGGCATTCCCACCACCATGCTTGACTGTAGGCATGACACACTTATCTTTGTACTCCTCACCTGATTGCCGCCACACATGCTTGAGACCATCTGAACCAAACAAATTAATCTTGGTCTCATCAGACCATAGGACATGGTTCCAGTAATCCATGTCCTTTGTTGACATGTCTTCAGCAAACTGTTTGCGGGCTTTCTTATGTAGAGACTTCAGAAGAGGCTTCCTTCTGTGGTGACAGCCATGCAGACCAATTTGATGTAGTGTGCGGCGTATGGTCTGAGCACTGACAGGCTGACCCCCCACCTTTTCAATCTCTGCAGCAATGCTGACAGCACTCCTGCGCCTAGCTTTCAAAGACAGCAGTTGGATGTGACGCTGAACACGTGCACTCAGCTTCTTTGGACGACCAATGCGAGGTCTGTTCTGAGTGGACCCTGCTCTTTTAAAATGCTGGATAATCTTGGCCACTGTGCTGCAGCTCAGTTTCAGGGTGTTGGCAATCTTCTTGTAGCCTTGGCCATCTTCATGTAGCACAACAATTCGTCTTTTAAGATCCTCAGAGAGTTCTTTGCCATGAGGTGCCATGTTGGAACTTTCAGTGACCAGTATGAGAGAGTGTGAGAGCTGTACTACTAAATTGAACACACCTGCTCCCTATGCACACCTGAGACCTAGTAACACTAACAAATCACATGACATTTTGGAGGGAAAATGATAAGCAGTGCTCAATTTGCACATTTAGGGGTGTAGTCTCTTAGGGGTGCTTTTATTTTTGCTATTCTTTTTAATAGTTTTTATACTTAGATCACGACAGAAATGTGAAGTCCTAGATCCTAAAACTTGTAAAGTTTTCAGTTTCCTGATTGCATGTAAATCTGTCCTGTTTCTGTCTAATTTTAAGAAATTGTTCTATATTTGTTGTTCTCTCTCATAATTTAGCTAATTTTTAATGAACTGTCTTATGCTGCTCTCTTTGTTTTTATCTTAATTATTCTTGATGTTGATGTACTTTTTTGATTTTGTACTATGATTTGTATGGTGTATGTACGTATTTGTTTTTGATTATTTGTCTTATGTAAAGCGTCTTTGAGTATCTTGAAAAGCGCTATATAAATAAAATGTATTATTATTATTATTATTATTACTCACTTTTGTTGCCGGTGGTTTAGACATTAATGGCTGTATATTGAGTTATTTTGAGGGAAGAATAAATTTACACTGTTATATAAGCTGCACACAGACTACTTTTCATTGTGTCAAACTGTCATTTAGTCAGTGTTGTCCCATGAAAAGATATACTTAAATATCTGCAGAAATGTGAGGGGTGTACTCACTTTTGTGATACACTGTATATATGGTTAGCCTTATATTATGCATACAATAAAAGTATTTGGCTATATTGCTCACCCCTTCTTTTAATCATGACTGCTCATTAACAAGTGGCAGACCAAAGCCTTTACATTTTCTTTGCTTCGAGCGAAAAGTCTCTTCCCTCCTAACATATATGACTTGTATAGCTAATCATTTAAAGCTTTTTATTTTTGTTCATGGCATGTCTAGATTGCATACTTGACTCGTATTTATCAATGACAAGTGATTGCACCGTCTTTAACTGATATTCTTTGCACCATGGCCCATTCAATTCCAGTAATGCCACTGGTAGTGAGTATACAGTAAGACCACTGATGCTGGTTATCTATACACAAACATAAGCAAAATGTGTGTACAGCTTCTCATAAGCCATTTTGGTGTCATATATATATATTATATATATATATATATATATATATACAGTACAGGCCAAAAGTTTGGACACACCAGCCAAGTTTGGACACACCTTCTCTTCAATGTTTTTTCTTGATTATTTTTATTTTCTACATTGTAGATTAATACTGAAGACATCCAAACTATGAAGAATTATGTAGTGAACCAAAAAGTGTTAAACAAACCAGAATATGTTTTATATTTTACCAACTCTACCTCTGCACAACCCAACTGATGGTCTCAAACACATTAAAAAAGCAACAAATTCCAAAAATTCACTCTAGACAAGGCACAAACATTCATTGAAAACCATTCCAGGTGGAAACCTAATAAAGCTGGTTGAGAAAATTTCAAAGAGTGTGCAAATCTGTCATTAAAGCAAAAGATGGCTACTTTGAAGAATCTAAAATATAAAACATATTCTGGTTTGTTTAACACTTTTCTGTTTACTACATAATTCCATACGTGTTCCTTCATAGTTTGGATGTCTTTAGTATTAATCTACAATGTAGAAAATTTAAAAAAATTAAGAAAAACCACAGGAATGAGAAGGTGTGTCCAAACTTTTGGCCTGTACTGTATATATATATATATATATATATATATATATATATATATATATATATATATATATATATATATATATATATATATATACTGTATATATCAATCATATGATATATATGGTCATATATGGTTAGCCTTATATTATGTATCCAATAAAAGTATTTGGCTATATTGCTCACCCCTGCTTTTAATCATGACTGTTCATTAACAAGTGGCAGACCAAAGCCTTTATATTTTCTTGTATATATGACTTGTATAGCTAATCATTTAAAGCTATTTACTTTTTTTTTTTTAACTATCTAAATTCAATAAATAAATGAAAGAAAGCAGAATCCTGACCTTCTGTGCAGTCCTTTGTGCATTCCTCTGCGCTTTAAGCAGAAAGCCATGTCCTCATTAACAAGACAGCGCGCATCACAAATACTACACTAGCGTAATAAGTAGTATGTCAAAACAGCACGCCAGTCGTGGTTCTGACATACTCATTAGTATGCTAGTATGCGGGTTTTGCACGGTGCCGAAGCGACGCATTCTGGCCGACACACACGACACTGCGAACACTACTTATTCATCGTTTTCGGCATTAAATTGTAATGTCATGCTACACCGTACGAGTATAAAAAGCAATAAAAAAAAAGCCCCCTTACTGTTCATAATAGTCTATTAATCATATGTTATCCAACAAGTAACGTGAGGTCACAGTGTTCCGCACAGTGCTCCGACCACTTAATGATTTCTGATACCAATAAACTAAATAAATAAAACTGAGAATTAATTTTCCTTATGGTTACTTTACTATTTAAACAACATTTTGCGCACTGTCACGGTTATAATAGGAGTAAATACTTTTATTAATTCGTAACACACGGACACGTTGGACATAATTGGAGAAGCTGTCACTGTATGCTATCATGTTAGCCCCATGTCAGTTTAGAGAAGGCTTTAAATGACTTTTTACCCTCATTCGACAGGTAAAAACGAAAATGTCACATTACAGCGGTATTGGAGACGGTTCGTCCAGCTGCAGAGTCGTCAAATTGACGCGTATTTCTATTTGCAATTAAAAAGTAAACCGAATTAGTCCGTACTGTGCGGAATACAGTGACCAGCGCACTGAGGTAAAGTTCTGAGCTAGCCATGAGGGTAAAGTGTGAGTGCGTGCGCGCGCGCGCATAGTTAAATACGTGGGTTGGTGTGCGTGTGTGTTTGTGTCCTAAGGGTGAGGATAAGAGTGAGGACACAAACGTGGTGTGTGTGTGTGTTGACGGTGTATGATAAGTGTGTGTGTGTGTGAGGAAATAAGTGCACCGGGAGTGCGAGTACGTGCGTGTGCCAACATACTGAGTAAAAGTGCGCGCGCGCGTGTGTGTGTGTTCCAGTCTGCACGCGCATCAATGACAGAAGGGTCAAAGCTGCGTTTCTTGAAGTGTACCACAGAACACACACACCCAGATAAAACGCTCGAGGTTTAGTGAAAGGCAAAGCAAACCGTGAGACACTTGTAATGAAACGAGAGGAAAAGAAAAAGGTTCCCCGCTCCCTCCAAAAAAAAACAAAAAACAAGCCGACTCACCGTTTCAGGATCCAGAGACTGCGTCCTCCGAGCGGCTCTTGCTCCGCCGAGGCTTCATTCCACTGCCGTCCATTTTTCCCCGTTTCTCCCTGATATCTCTGTTCAAAATAAGGAGCTGTGGATACAGTCTCGACCTTTCTTTACGCACTCAGTCAGTCAGTCTGCCGCTACATGTTGCTCTCTCAGTCTCTCTCTCTCTCTCTCTCTCTCTATCTCTACCTATGCGAGTAGCTTTCTATCTCTCCTCTCATTCTTCGAGTGTCTCTCTCCCTCAGCCTCTCTCTCTTATTTAGTTAAAATTCAGTATATATGCCCCGTCACCTAGCAACCTCCCTCTCCCTCACTTCATCACTCGCGCTCGCGACACGTGTTGAATGCTAAACTTGTTGAGAATTCTCGACGCCAAAATGCCTATGCTAACGCTCACCGGCACACCACTGTATACAATTTATAACCACTCTCCTCTCCTCACTCCTCTTAGTCGCCAGCCTTGTTTTTTTACTCCCTCACCAAAGGGAGGAATAAAATAATTCACAAAATAACCTGCACCAGACAGTAAAAAAGTCTGACATGGACAGAGGACGTTTGGTCGATGATACAAGTTGTTTACTCTGCCATTTTGGACAGCGAAATGCCACTAAATGTTGGTTCCCCAGCTTATTTTTGGAGATGTTTGGACGCAACAGTCCGAAACAGGAGTGAAACGCCATTCTTGGCAACCGCCAACCTTTGGTCAATGATACAAGTTGTTTACTCTGACATTTTGAATAGTGAAAAGTCACTAGACCCCTGGTTCCCGAGCTTATTTTTAGATATGTTTGGGTAACACATCCTCTTGCCGCTACTTTTGACATGGACAGAGGACGTTCGGTCGATGATAAGTTGTTAAGTGGCTTTTGGCTATCCAAAATGTCAGAGTAAACAACTTGTATCATTGACCGAACGTCCTCTGTCCATGTCAGAAGTAGCGGGAAGAGGATGTGTAACCCAAACGCTCCCAAACAAGTTGTTTACTCTGCCATTTTGGATAGCGAAAAGCCACTTAACAACTTATCATCGACCGAACATCCTCGGTCCATGTCAGAGGTAGCGGGGAGATGATGTGTAACCCAAACACCCCGAAAAATAAGCTCGGGAAAAGCCACTAGAACCTTGGTTCCCAAGCTTATTTTTGGCGGTGTTTGGGTAAGACATCCTCTTCCCGCTACTTCTGACATAGGCAGAGGACGTTCGGTCAATGATACAAGTTGTTTACTCTGATATTTTGGACAGAAAGCCACTAGAACGTTGGTTCCCGAGCTTATTTTTGGGGGTGTTTGGGTAACACATCCTCTTCCCACAACTTCTGACATGGACCGAGGATGTTCGGTCGATGATAAGTTGTTAAGTGGCTTTTCGCTATCCAAAATGGCAGAGTAAACAACTTGTTTGGGAGCGTTTGGGTTACACATCCTCTTCCCGCTACTTCTGACATGGACAGAGGACGTTCGGTCAATGATACAAGTTGTTTACTCTGACATTTTGGACAGTGAAAAGTAACGAGAACCTTGGTTCCCAAGCTTATTTTTGGGGGGTGTTTGGGTTACACATCCTCTTCCCGCTACTTCTGACATGGACAGAGGACATTCGGTCAATGTTACAAGTTGTTTACTCTGCCATTTTGGACAAAAAGTCACTAGAACCTTGGTTCCCAAGCTCATTTCTGGGGGTGTTTGGGTTACACAGCCTCTCATTGCTACCCCAGACATTGGTGGAGGATGTTTGGTCAATGATATAAGTTGTAACTCTGCTGGTTTGGACAGCGAAAAGCCACTAGAATGTTGGTTCCCCAGCTTATTTTTGACATGGACGCAACAGTCCGAAACAGGAGTGAAACGCCATTCTTGGCAACCGCATACAATTAGTAATATGTAGAAATAATAAGCCTAAAATCCTCTCCTTGCTATCTCTGACATGGACGGTCGGTCAATGATACAAGATGTTTACTCTGACATTTTGGACAGAAAGCCACTAGAACCTTGGTTCCCGAGCTTATTTTTGGCTTGGACATAATCCAAAACAGGAGTGAAACGCCATTCTTGGCAACCGCATAAAGTCTGACATGGACAGAGGATCTTCGGTCAATGATACAAGTTGTTTACTCTGACATTTTGGACAGAAAGTCACTAGAACCTTGGTTCCCAAGCTTATTTTTGGGTGGTGTTTGGGTTACACATCCTCTTCCCGCTACCTCTGACATGGACAGAGGACGTTCGGTCAATGACAAGTTGCAACTCTGCTGTTTTGGACATCAAAAAGCCACTAAACGTTGGTTTCCGAGCTTATTTTTGGCTTGGACGCAACAGTACGAAACAGGAGTGAAACACCATTCTTGGCAATCGCATACAATCAATAATATGTAGAAAATGAAAGTCTATAACAGAATTGTGTTCTCCACCAGATTATACCTGATGTATTTACTGTATAATCCACCATTCATGAGCGCAATATCATTTTTGCTGGGTTGTCAAGAAGCCTTCACTCAACAAGTCACTGGGCATCAGCTAATCAGGGATTTTTGAGGTGTTTGGGTTAAACATCCTAGGTTGTGAACAATGTGGACACCAACCTATCTCCTAAGCTGGATGTGTTTATAAATTAGTAGAGTCAAGTTACGCCCTACATGTTCTTCCACTGTTTGTGCTGGTGCTTCAACTCTTGACCTTCTGCTCTGTTCTGGTGTAAATTTCTACACGGTAACCTCCAGACCACTTTGCTAGGTTACCACACACGACCAAATCGACTTTCACGACAAACCAACTGCATGTACTTAACAAACTGGTTCCCTCCTTTCAAAAAGTACATCAGACAGACCCCTTCCCTGGACAGCAACTCATTACTCCAGCAATCCTCCTTTGCTGTTTCAAACAAGAGTGCCTGTTCATGATTAATTTCTCCACCCACTCACCAGCTGCGGCGTTAAGCCAGGATCTTATGAATTTCATCCTCCTTCTTACTGACCTGACAAATGTTTTAAACATAAAGGCAAGAAAACCATCTGGTGACAATGCAGTGCTATCAAAAACCAAAAGGGCTTGACTGGGAAAGACCACTAAACAGATTCTGTTATTGAGAGAGGAAACAGAAGAAACAGAGACAGAGAGATATAGAAGCCAGCAATTGTTTAGGAAGTTATTGGGGGGCCCACCCACGAAACAGCTATTTTAAACTATGGGGACTTTGCCACCATGTTTCTCACCAAAGCAAGTCTCAAGTTGAAGCTCACAAACATTGGATAAATGGAGACCTTAAAGGATAATTGCTAAATGACCTAAAAGTTCAGCAAAAATCGATCGTAAGTGTAAAAAACATCCATCACTAAGTGGCAAAAGGTAATAGGTCTCAAATTTAACCAAAAAAATAAATAAAATAAAATTCAGCAAGTGATTGCTGGTCTGAATTCAATGGTATCCCTACTGGGGAAGGAGGGATTGGGCGATAACTGTTCCAATCTACATACATGAACACACAAATATACACTGATCAGCTATAACATTAAAATCACCTCCTTGTTTCTACACACACTGTCCATTTTATCAGCTCCACTTACCATATAGAAGCACTTTGTTGTTCTACAATTACTGATTGTAGTCCATCTGTTTGTTCATGCTTTGTTAGCCCCCTTTCATGCGGTTCTTCAATGGTCAGGACCCCCACAAAGCAGGTATTATTTAGGTGGTGGATCATTCTCAGCACTGCAGTGACACTGACATGGTGGTGGTGTGTTAGTGTGTGTTGTGCTGGTATGAGTGGATCAGACACAGCAGCGCTGCGGGAGTTTTTAAATACCGTGTCCACTCACTGTCCACTCTATTAGACACTCCTACCTAGTTGGTCCACCTTGTAGATGTAAAGTCAGAGACGATCGCTCATCCATTATTGCTGTTTGAGTTGGTCTTCTTCTAGATCTTCATCAGTGGTCACAGGACGCTGCCTACGGGGCGCTGTTGGCTGGATATATTTTTGGTTGGTGGACTAAACTCCATCAGCGCTGCTGTATCTGATCCACTCATACCAGCACAACACACACTAACACCACCACCACCATGTCAGTGTCACTGCAGTGTTGAGAATGATCCACCACCCAAATAATACCTGCCGTGCAGAGAAACAGAAGGACTACAGTCAGTAATTGTAGAATTACAAAGTGCTTCTATATGGTATATGGCTGATAAAATGGACAGTGAGTGTAGAAACAAGGAGGTGGTTTTAATGTTATGGCTGATCAGTGTAGATCAGTAAAGACATCCCAGGGGCCAGGTTGTTTGTTTGTTTGTTAATTCTTAATGCCATGTCAGCTGCAATGGCTATTATCATGGCAAGCTTTAAACATCAGAGTAGTGGGTTGATTTGCTTTCTTTACTTATGGTGCTTATGGTGGTGGAGTGGGACCAGGTTGTAGAGTCCCTCTGCTTTTTGCTACATTATTTTTGGAGTGGGTTAAGTGTGAGTAGTTCACACAGTATTTAATTTCTAAAGCTGTAATGTCACCTGAAAAAATATAATTAGGATAGAGGATTAATTTATTCCTCTTCAGTTACAGCTTTACCCTTGAGCATTTACCAGAAACAGCTGCCAGGTGAGAATACACCCTGGACCTTTGGGGTATTATAACTGGAGTAAGTGGTAAGCATTGGCCTCCATTCAATTCAATAAGTTTTGCTCTGTGGTGCAGTGAAGCAAAAGTAAGCACATTTTTTATGGCTTAATTAAGTTTAGAGTTGCAAATGTTACATGGCACTATGCTAAATGCTTATTGACTGATGGCATGTGCCTTATAAATATAAACTCAACAAAGCGAACACATTAAATGCTTTAGATTTTAAAGAAGAATGTACAGGGAGGAAATCTATACAGACAGTCCTTGGGGCTGTGACCCTAACTTCAGACCGACAGAGATGTGATGCGACAAAGAGACCAGCTGTGATTCATTTTTAATTAAAGCTGACATTTTCTGGCGACAGAAGGCATAGCAAACGTTAGCGAAACAGTGTGCAAAGATGGCAACAATAAAAAGTTGAGCAGAGGCTGCAACAGCAGCAATAGGAAACTCTTTCGACCATCCCACCCTTCAGACGCAGCCAATCGTGTCCGTGTGAGTGCTCGGACAGTCAATAGTGGAACTGAGATTCGAGCTCGAGGGCTAGTTATTTGGATGGTCCTCCCTCACCAAAGAAAGCAAATTAATTGAATTAATTTACAACCCCAAATCAGAAGAGTTGGGACAGCATGGAAAATGCAGAGTTTCTTACATTGACTTTGACTTTTATTAGATTGCAGACAGGATGAACCTGAGATATTTCATGTTTTATCTCTTTAGCTCAACTTCATTTCATTTATTAATAAACATTCATTCCTGCATTTCAGACCTGCAACACATTCCAAAAAAGTTGGAAAAGTAAAGCATTTACCACTCTGTAATGTTGCCATTCCTTTTCACCACACTTAAAAGACATTTTGGCGTTTTGGCACAGACAAACACGTCTTAAGATGTGTAACAGTACGGGGGGTCGTCGTGTCACATTTTTAGTTTCAAAATTCTCCACACATTCTTTATTGGGGACAGGTCAGGACTGCAGGCAGGCCAGTCCAGTACCCGTACCCTCTTTTTCCGCAGCCATGCCTTTGTAATGTGTGCAGTAGGTGGTTTTGCATCGTCTTGTTGAAAAATGCTGGACGTCCCTGGAAAAGATGACGTTTTGAAGGCAGCACATGTTGCTCTAAGATCTCAATGTACTTTTCTGCATTAATGCTGCCATCACAGAAGTGTAAATGACCTTTGCCAAGGGCACAGACACAGGCTCATACCATGACAGATCCTGGCTTTTGGACTTGTTGCTGATAACAGTCTGGATGGTTTTTTTCGTCTTTGGTCAGGAGCACATGGCGTCAAGACCTGGAATGCTGATTCATCTGACCACAATACACATTTCTACTGTGTGATGGTCCATTCTAGATGCCTCAGAGCCCAGAGAAGTCAATGCCCTTTCTGGACATGGTTAACATAAGGCTTCTTTTTTGCACAGTAAATTTTAAGTGGCATTTGTGCATGTAACTCTGTATTGTAGTGCTTGATAAAGGTTTGCTAAAGTAATCCCTCACCCATGTGGTTATATCAGCTATTGTTGAGTGGCGGTTCTTGATGCAGTGCCGTCTGAGGGATCGAAGATCACGAACGTTCAGGTTAAGCTTGCACCCTTGGCCTTTATGCACTGAAATTCCTCCTGATTCCTTGAATCGTTAAATGATATTATGCACTGTAGAGGGAGAAATATGTAAATCCCTTCCAATCTTTCTTTGAGGTACATTGTTTTTAAACATTTCAATCATTTTCTCACACATTTGTTGACAAACTGGAGATCCTCTGATCATCTTTGCTCATCAAAGACTCGGCCTTACCTGGATGCTGCTTTTGTACCAAACCATGATTACAATCACCTGTTTGGAATCGCATCATTACTTAGTTTTTTCACCTCATTACAAGCCCTAAATTGCTCCATCTCAACTTTATTTGGAATGTGTTGCAAGCCTGAAATGCAGGAATGGATGTTTATTAACAAGTGAAATGAAGATGAGCAGATAAAACATGAAATATCTCAGGTTGATCCTGTCTGCAATCAAATAAAAGTCAAAGTAAATGTAAGGAACACTGCATTTTTATTTTATTTGCATTTTCCATACCGTCCCAACTTTTTCTGATTTGGGGTTGTATTAGTAAAGTAAGTTTTAATATGTAAGACAGGTGTCCGACTACATCTCTAATGACTTCATATAGGTTTTAAAGTGCAGTACATAATGTAAAAGCCCTCAGCAGGAGTCCTTATAGTTGACAAATATGTAGAGGACTAAAATAGAAAGGATGCTATTTCATTTACCACAGCAAAAATCGAATAAAAGGGCTGGAAATTACTTAATGGTACCGCATGGTTCAAACACCTTTATGCCATTTTCTGCCAATTTGTGTCAATGTGGGGGAAAAACTTGCAACCTGCTTTTCTGGTTAGTATAAACTATAAATGTGACCGATTTATGTTTGTACAGACGAGACCACAGTCTTTCAGTGTTTTTATCTTCGGCGCTTGTGCTGTATAGATAACGCAAATGAGAATCAGGCTAAACTAAAGTAGTTTCACCCCTAGCCAGTCTTGTCCTCTACTTGAACGCTGGAGTATATAGAGCAACAATGTTTGTTCCCGCCATCCAGCACACTCCTGCCTTATCCTGAGGTAATCATTCACAACGCCTTATGTGTCCGTGTGTGTGTGTGGTGGGTCAGGGGGATGGCTGGTGTATGGCTGGAAGAGGTAACATGCCTCATATTTCTTCCCGGCTGTGATTGTGCATAAATACCAAATGCCCCTTCATTTTCTTCCAAGGTTAAAAATAGAATTAATTAAATTAAAAGATCAAGATTTATATCATGTTAGTTTACAGTTGTCTTGGTAATTGGAGGACAGATCAGTGACCTTTGTGTGCAGCTTTGCAACAATAAAACTGAAAAATATTCTCATGCAGTAGTAACATGAATAAACCTATTAATAACACAGCCATGGTCATCAGTCAAGATCTGTGCAATGCTTTGAGGAAAGTTATGTTGCATCAGAACAGCAGCTTATTTTATGTATCGAAAATAGCACATTGTAGAAAACAATCTAAGCAGAGGTCAGCTAAGTGATTTGTCAAGTTCATGGGTCATAACAAGCCTTAAATATAGCTTTAATGCACTTGTAGAAGTCTGTAGAACAGACTTCTACAGAACAGAGCTATGCAATATTATTTCTTTTAAAAGATCCAATGCCACTAACATAATGATTAAGACTACTTAATTCACCACCCTAAAAATTGTGCAATATGAGGCATCCTAGCAATCATACAACAATTAAGTTAGTGTAACAGACTTTTCTGTGGTGTGGTGTGCTGACAATGTTTGATTTGTGTGTTCACATATTGAGTGCATTTTGTTACATTGAAGATTCAATAATCAATGGAAAAGTATGCTTCTTTACACATGTGATCATCTCTGTGTAGTCTGTGCTGCGCTTCAAAAGAACAAGCCAGTAAAGTATTATGCTCCCAATAGTTTTTCTATGTACTAGGGATGTAACGATGCACCACAAGGCAGTTAAAAATCGATTCACATGTGTAACGATTCAAATGGGTTTACATGTATAATGAATCGATATTCACTTTAAACAGCAGAGGGCACTGGTGCTATTAACCTCGCCTGGTTGATGTCACTACAGGGTTGCCAGGTTCGGAATTTTCCAGCCAACTTTATTTATGTGAGGATACTTTCTTTATTTGTATTATTCATTTGTTGATTTCATTTTAGTTGTTTTTTTTTACACAAAAAGGGAAATATGCAGCATTGTTTTGCATAGTTTGTACCTACCTCAAAAATAAAAGAGCATTCATTATTTAGATAAATAAAAGATAAGCACAAATACAGTATTTTTTGTTTCAAGAGAAATAATAAAAGGAAACTGTCATAATTTGTCTTCAATTTAATTTTGTTTAAAAAAAAATCAGGAAAAACCCAGTATCGTGAATCGCATCGTGGGTAGAGTGTATCGTTACATCCCTACTATGTACAGTTTATTTCTTACTTCAAAAACCTCAGCAAACTCTAAAGACGCTCGGTTACACTAGCAATCTGTTAGTCAAAATGTCCAAGATGTCTGATCCACTCATACCAGCACAACACACACTAACACACCACCACCATGTCGTTGTCACTGCAGTGCTGAGAATGATCCACCGCTTAAATAATACCTGCTCTGTGGTGGTCCTGTAGGGATCCTGTGGGGGTCCTGACCATTGAAGAACAGAGTAAAACAGATGGAATACAGTCAGTAATCGTAGAACTATAAAGTGTATGGTAAGTGGAGCTGATAAAATGTACAGTGAGTGTAGAAGCAAGGAGGTGGTTTTAATGTTATGGCTTGACTTGACCTTGATTTGTCCTCTGGACGGTCACTACTATACTGATCGAACATACTGAAGAGATGACCGTTTATTCTTGTAATGTACAAATGTTTACACATGTGCTGACTATCAATTAACTGAGCTAGCGAGCTCAAAGCAAATTGAATAGTAAAAGAGCAAGTGAATACGTAGGTCTCTCTTGTTAATTATAAATTCTATGAATCTATTTTTAGAACACACTGTTTGATAGATTAAGTGGGGTGACGAGCATATCTTTTAGGGTTTTAATAGTACAGTAGATTAAAAATGTCTAACTTTGGTCAGTGCACTAACAAAAACAGGTTAAGGCTGGAAACCTGCAATCCGCCTCCAGTGTCACTGATGGGTTTGCTTATATCGGAGGCCTATATTTATTTGTAAGGTTACGACTAGCTGTCAAAGCTTTAGGGCCACTCTCCAGAGACATGTTTATAGCTAGCTTAGCCATAATAAACCACAAACCACAGATAACTCTTTTCTGGCTGCTCATCTACTTTGAATAATGAATAATAGATACAGCATTCTTTGTCAATTAACAGCTTCCCCCTGGTGCTGTCTGACCAATGATGCTTGATTTGTCTGTCACTGGTCAAGCATAAAATTATATACAGAAACAAATCTAATTTCAGGCTCAAAAGGCTGATTCACCTGATTTACTATCTCCCTGTATATTCAATCAATTTACATTGCACTTAGAGTTACACTCGGCCTCTCTTTACATTCCTGTAGAGAAATGAGGTTGAGAATATACTTAGCCTGCAGAAGACTGCAGAGCAATGAAAAAGCATTCTTTATAAAATACCAGAACTGTTATAATGCCTTACAATAAATTACCATAGCATAAAGCAGATACATATACACCTCCTTGTTTCTACACTCACTGTCCATTTTATCAGCTCCACTTACCATGTAGAAGCACTTTGTAGTTCTACAATTACTGACTGTAGTCCATCTGCTTCTCTACATACTTTTTTAGCCTGCTTTCACCCTGTTCTTCAATGGTCAGGACCCCCACAGGACCACCACAGAGCAGGTATTATTTAGGTAGTGGATCATTCTCAGCACTGCAGTGACACTGACATGGTGGTGGTGTGTTAGTGTGTGTTGTGTGGGTATGACTGGATCAGACACAGAAGCACTGCTGGAGTTTTTAAATACCTCAGTGTCAGTGCTGGACTGAGAATAGTCCACCTACCAAAAGTATCCAGCCAACAGCACCCCGTGGGCATCGTCCTGTGACCACTGATTAAGGTCTAGAAGATGACCAACTCAAACAGCAGCAATAGATGAGTGATCGTCTCTGACTTTACATCTACAAGGTGGACCAACTGAGTAGGAGTGTCTAATAGAGTGGACAGTGAGTGGACACAGTATTTAAAAACTCCAGCAGCGCTGCTGTGACTAATCCACTCATACCAGCACAACACACACTAACACACCACCACCATGTCAGTGTCACTGCAGTGCTGAGAATGATCCACCACCCAAATAACACTTGCTCTGTAGTGGTCCTGTGGGGGTCCTGACCATTGAAGAACAGCATGAAATGGGGCTAACAAAGCATGCAGAGAAACTGATAGACTACAGTCAGTAATTGTGGAACAACAAAGTGCTCATGTATGGTAACATGGACAGTGAGTGTAGAAACAAGGAGGTGGTTTTAATGTTATGGCTAATGTATAATGGCAAGTTATTAGTGAATGTGATATTAGTGCTATTTAAGCTGTGCTTATGTCTTTCCCCGGTGTATCCACTGGTCATGTTACACTGGTAAGTGTGTCAAACCAGCAGTGACCCTGACAAGAATAGTTAGTAGTTAGTAAAAATGTAGGCATTTTTTGTTTACAGTACTGGGTTCCAGTGTGCTTTTGTTTCTATACATAACAGTGTTGAGATTCAAAAGCTTAAGAAAAAATACTGTCATTGTTCCCGAATGAAATGTAATAAAAAGCTAAAATGGAAAAGAAAAGAAATTCTAAAAGTGAAAGACTTAAAGCTATTAAGAACAACTGAACTGAATACTAAAATTAGTAAAATGTGAGGCCACTCAGGTGGCGCAGCGGTAAAAAAGTACGCTAGCACACCAGAATTGGGGTTTGAAATACATCGTATCGAATCTTAGTTCTGCCTACTGACTGGGCTGGGCGGCTGCATGAACAACGATTGGCTGTTGTTCAGGGTTAGGGGTAAAAAGTCGGATCATAGGTCCTCATAACTGGTGCAACTGCGGCCCCTGCTGGCTGACTGATGGCGCCTGAACAGGGCTGAGGAATAATGCTAATGGGGGTGTGGCCCTCCGTACACAGTGCCTGTCGGTGTATGACCTCGACTCGTGCGGGTGAAAAATGCAGTCTGTACTGACTGTACGTGCCGGAGGGGGCGTATGTCAGTTGAGAGGCGACCTCAGTCAGCGGTGAAGGGTCGAATCAGTATAGAGGACGCATGTAGGGTAATTGGACATGACTAGATTGGGGGGGGGATAGAAAATTCAAAAGAAAAATTGGCATTCCTTGTAAAGATGGACGGAAAGATCATGAGGGAATATGTGTGGGTAATTAGCTCAATTTCATAATATAAATAAAAGCAATCTAAGCTTAAATTGAATCAAGTATCTAAAAATACCTTTATGACCTCTGTTTGGTGCAGGGTTTTTCTTAGAATTCTCTAATGATATTGAGGAAACCAGAGCAAAAAAAATGTGAACACTCATTCAATCTCTTCAGACTTACAGGTTTTCTCTCTTATTTTCCTCTTGATCCTTCCTCACAGTTGTTCAATGGGGATTAGATCCTGGAAATAGAATAGCCATGACAAAAGATTGATTCTGTCCTTGTCAGACCACTTGTGTGGACTTGGATGTATGTTTTGGATTATTGTACTGCTGGCTGATCCATTCATTTTAAATATTCCATTGTTGTTCTAGTGTGAATAGATCAAAAACCCATCCCAGATCTTTCACTGTTGGGAATTAGCTTTCTGTCAGTGTGTCACATGTCAGGTGCACCCTACATTTCATCAGATGAAAGGGACCTGGAATTGAATTCACATCTATAGTTTCAGCAGCAAAGTTTGCAGCCTCTTCCTCCGGGAGCTCCGGTTTCCTCCCAGTCCAAAAACATGCAGTGAAGTTAATTGTAATAAAAACAGGTTGGTAGGGTTCTAGGAAATCAGTTTTACTTTTATGTATTCCATATACACTGATCAGCCATAACATTAAAACCACCTCCTTGTTTCTACACTCACTGTTCATTTTATCAGCTCCACTTACCATATAAAAGCACCTGCTTTCACCCTGTTCTTCAATGGTCAGGACCCCCACAGGACCACCACAGAGCAGGTATTATTTAGGTGGTGGAGTGTTAATGTGTGTTGTGCTGATATGAGTGGATCAGACACAGCAGCGCTGCTGGAGTTTTTAAATACCGTGTCCACTCACTGTCCGCTCTATTAGCCACTCCTACCTAGTTGGTCCACCTTGTAGATGTAAAGTCAGAGACGATCGCTCATCTATTGCTGCTGTTTGAGTTGGTCATCTTCTAGACCTTCATCAGTGGTCACAGGACGATGCCCACGGGGCGCTGTTGGCTGGATATTTTTGGTTGGTGGACTATTCTCAGTCCAGCAGTGACAGTGAGGTGTCTCCATCAGCATTGATGTGTCTGATCCACTCATACCAGCATAACACACACTAACACACCAGCACCATGTCAGTGTCACTGCAGAGCTGAGAATGATCCACCACCTAAATAATACCTGCTCTGTAGTGGTCCTGGAAGAGTCCTGACCATTGAAGAATAGTTTAAAGGAAGGCTAAAAAAGTATGTAGAGTAACAGATGGACTACAGTCAGTAATTGTAGAACTACAAAATGCTTCTATATGGTAAGCGGAGCTGATAAAATGGACAATGTGTGTAGAAACAAGGAGGTGGTTTTAATGTTATGGCTGATTGGTGTATATGGTCAGCGTATATGGTCAAGACCTGAAAAGCTTTAACAGAAGTCAAATTATTATGTCCATACAAATAGGTTGTAGTACCTGCAATACTAGACAGCCATGGTGAGTACCCACTGACAGTGGTTCAAAATAATTCAAGCCCGGAATCGCTGGCAGGTTGCCAAGTGGCAAGACTCATTAATGTCGGAGGACATAAAGGCGATGACAAAGCTACTGTGGCTCGAAATGCAGATAATTAGAACTGCCCATTAGAACTGGTAATCAGAATAAAGGAAGGTCAGATCCTGTTTTCTCCAAGATTGTGTGGATGGATAGGCACATGTGGGAGAGATGGCACCAGGATGCACTGTAGGACGATCCACCTCTAGGCACAGACATTATAGCTCCTGCTGGTAGCAGATACCATAACTCCCTCAGAGCTGTTTTGACAGCATATTCAACAGGTGGTCCTAATATTATGGCCCTTTATTAGCTGGGAGAAGTGGTAAGCAAGGCAGGTTGTCCTTAAACCTCTAGTATCAAGCATATGGCTGCTGGGTTCCATAACAACCAAAGACAAGATACAACTGATTCCAGTACTTTACTAAACTACACTTGTGACAAGTTGGTAGTAAAGCCTGCACTCACACCAGCCCTTGGACACATACTATATACAGGCATCTTAAAATGCACAACACGTTGACCGTTGATGCAAATTGGACTAGAACAACAGAAAACCACAATGGGTTTCACAGAGCCAAAAACATGGAGCCAAGAACAGGAATTTGAACTACAAAGAGCATAGGTGCAGCAAAACTGGACAGATGAAAATAGGAAAACATTGGTTGTCTTAATGAATACTAAAATCTGCTACAACATGCCAATGTTGTGGTTAAAATATATACATATACACTGATCAGCCATAACAATAAAACCACATCCTTGTTTCTACACACACTTACCATATAGAAGCACTTTGTAGTTCTACAATTACTGACTGTAGTCCATCTTTTTCTCTGCATGCTTTGTTAGCCCCCTTTTACCCTGTTCTTTAATGATCAGGACTCTCCCAGGACCACTACAGAGCAGGTATTATTTGGGTGGTGGATCATTCTCAGCACTGCAGTAACACTGACTTGGTGGTGGTGTGTTAGTGTGTGTTGTGCTGGTATGAGTGGATCAGACACAGCAGCGCTGCTGGAGTTTTTAAACACCTCACTGTCACCTCAATAGTCCACCAACCAAAAAAATATCCAGCCAACAGTGCCCTGTAGGCAGCATCGTGTGACCACTGATGAAGGTCTAGAAGATGACCAACTCAAACAGCAGCCATAGATGAGCGATCGTCTCTGACTTTACATCTACAAGGCGGACCAACTAGGTAGGAGTGTCTAATAGAGTGGACAGTGAGCGGACACACTAACACACCACCACCATGTCAGTGTCACTGCAGTGCTGAGAATGATCCACCACCTAAATAATATCTGCTCTGTGGTGGTCCTGACCATTGAAGAACAGGATGAAAGCACACTAAAAAAGTATGTAGAGAAACAGACGAACTACAGTCAGTATTTGTAGAACTACAAAGTGCTTCTATATGGTATAGTACCTATATAAAATGGACAGTGCGTGTAGAAACAAGGATGTGGTTTTAATGTTATGGCTTATCAGTGTACAGTATACATACACTAAAACCTCAATGTGTTCCCAATGGCTATTGCTCTTAAGTTCTGTGCAGTGTTTACAACTAATAGCTAAATGATCATTAATAATTTTAAACGCCCTGGTAAAATCAGCAATTAGACAATTAAAACAGACACTTGAGTTCATGTAGCTTCAAAAACACTGCAACATTACTTCTTCTAAATGTCCACAATTCTTGCTTTTTATATAATTAAACAAGTTATTCACATTAGGTTGGTTAGAATGTGTAGTGTCAATGATAAGTCAATTACTTGACTACGAACCAAGAGTAGAAATCTATTTCTTTCACACTTAGCCCAAGAGGGTTAATTTAGCTAGCGCTGTAAATTGACAGTTGTTTAACAGAAATGAAATCAATCAATAAAATTCAGTCTCAGTGTAGTTAGGCTACACTTTTTCTTTGTTGTGTTCAGTGTACTGTATATTTCACTGAAGAACTAAAAGCTATTAAAGTTAATAATATGCTGAATGTTTTCAATGTGCATCAAGTGTATGGTATTTAAAATATGGAAAAAATCAGTTTTTTTTTATTAATTATTAGAAGGTAAAAGTGTCAGTATAACAGTTGTAGTATGTAATGTGGGGTAACCTTGATAAAATTGCTTGTTTTAAAGCAATTTGATGAATATTTTAAAAACTATTGAAGTTTATAATAACTATATGCTACTATAATGCTATTTAATATATAGAAAAAAAATCTGTTTTTTTTATTATGTATTAAAAGGTAAAAGTGTCAGCTTAACAGTTGTAGTGTGTAATGTGGGTTACACTTGAAAAAATACAACTTGGTTTAGAGCAATTTGATGAATATTTTAAAAGTTTTTGAGGTTTAAAATATGCAGAAATGTTTTAATGTGAATCATGTGTGTGCTATTTAAAATATGGAACAAAAATCAGTTTTTATTATTTATTAAAAGCTAAAAGTGTCCGTTTAACAGTTTTAGTGTGTAATGGGGGGTTACACTTGATAAAATACAACTTGTTTTAGAGCAATTTGATGAATATTTCAAAAGCTATTGAAGTTTTTAAAATGCTAAATACTTGCAATGCTATTGAGGTTTTTGCTATGCTGAATATTAAATGGTATTAATGTCATGGATAAAATCAGTTTTTATTAGGTATTAAAAGGTAAAAGTTTAAAAATAAAAATTGTAGTGTGTAACGTGGGTTACACTTGATATAATAAAACTTGTTTTAGAGAAATTTGATGAATATTTTAAAAGCTATTGAAGTTTTAAAAAGCTAAATACTTGCAATGATTGAAGTTTTTGCTATGCTGAATATTAAATGGTGTTAAAGTCATGGATAAAATCAGTTTTTATTAGGTATTAAAAGGTAAAAGTTTAAAAATAAAAATTGTAGTGTGTAATGTGGGTTACACTTGATAAAATAAAACTTGTTTTAGAGAAATTTGATAAATATTTTAAAAGCTTTTGAAGTTTTTAAATAGCTAAATACTTGCAATGCTATTAAGGTTTTTGCTATGCTATATATTTCAATGGTATTAATGTCATTAATAAAACAAGTTTTTATTAGGTATTAAAAGGTAAAAGTTTACAAATAAACATTTTAGTGTGTAATGTGGGTTACACTTGATAAAATAAAACTTGTTTTAGAGAAATTTGATAAATATTTTAAAAGCTATTGAATTTTTTAAATAGCTAAATACTTGCAATGCTATTGAGGTTTTTGCTATGCTGAATATTAAATGGTGTTAATGTCATGGAAAAAAATCTGTTTTTTATTGGGTATTATAAGGTAAAAGTTTAAAAATAAAAATTGTAGTGTGTAATGTGGGTTACACTTGATAAAAAAAAATTTGTTTTAGATACATTTTTTAAATATTTTTAAAGCTATTGAAGTTTTTATATAGCTAAATACTTGCAATGCTATTGAGGTTTTTGCTATGCTGAATATTTAATGGCATTAAAATCATGAAAAAAATCCGGTTTTTTAGATATTAAAAGGTAAAAGTTTAAAAATAAAAATTATAGTGTGTAATGTGGGTTACACTTGATAAAATTAAACTTGTTTTAGAGAAATTTGATGAATATTTTAAAAGCTATTGAAGTTTTTAAAAGCTAAATACTTGCAATGCTATTGAAGTTTTTGCTATGCTGAATATTAAATGGTCTTAAAGTAATAGATAAAATCAGTTTTTTAATAGGTATTAAAAGGTAAAAGTTTAAAAATAAACATTGAAGTGTGTAATGTGGGTTACACTTGATAAAATAAAACTTGTTTTAGATAAGTTTTATAAACATTTTAAAAGCTATTGAAGTTTTTAAATAGCTAAATACTTACAATGCTATTAAGGTTTTTGCTATGCTGTATATTTCAATTGTATTAATGTCATGGATAAAATCAGTTTTTTTATTGGGTATTAAAAAGTAAAAGTTTAAAAATAAAAATTGTAGTTTGTAATGTGGATTACAATAGATAAAATAAAACTTGTTTTAGAGAAATTTGATAAATATTTTAAAAGCTTTTAAAGTTTAAATAGCTAAATAATTGCAATGCTATTGAGGTTTTTGCTACGCTGAATATTAAATGGTATTAATGTCATGGATAAAATCAGTTTTTAATTAGATATTAAAAGGTAAAAGTTTAAAAATAAAAATTGTAGTGTGTAATGTGGGTTACACTTGATAAAATAAAACTTGTTTTAGAGAAATTTGATAACAATTTTAAAAGCTTTTGAAGTTTTTAATATGCTAAATACTTGCAATGCTTTTGAGGTTATTGCTTTGCTGTATATTTTAATGGTATTAATGGCATGTATCAAATCAGTTTTTAATTAGATATTAAAAGGTAAAAGTTTAAAAATAAAAATTGTAGTGTGTAATGTGGGTTACACTTGATAAAATAAAACTTTTTTCAGAGAAATTTGAGTAATATTTTAAAAGCTATTGAACTTTTTAAATAGCTAAATACTTACAATGCTATTAAGGTTTTTGCTATGCTGTATATTTCAATTGTATTAATGTCATGGATAAAATCAGTTTTTTTATTGGGTATTAAAAAGTAAAAGTTTAAAAATAAAAATTGTAGTTTGTAATGTGGATTACAATAGATAAAATAAAACTTGTTTTAGAGAAATTTGATAAATATTTTAAAAGCTTTTAAAGTTTAAATAGCTAAATAATTGCAATGCTATTGAGGTTTTTGCTACGCTGAATATTAAATGGTATTAATGTCATGGATAAAATCAGTTTTTAATTAGATATTAAAAGGTAAAAGTTTAAAAATAAAAATTGTAGTGTGTAATGTGGGTTACACTTGATAAAATAAAACTTGTTTTAGAGAAATTTGATAACAATTTTAAAAGCTTTTGAAGTTTTTAATATGCTAAATACTTGCAATGCTTTTGAGGTTATTGCTTTGCTGTATATTTTAATGGTATTAATGGCATGTATCAAATCAGTTTTTAATTAGATATTAAAAGGTAAAAGTTTAAAAATAAAAATTGTAGTGTGTAATGTGGGTTACACTTGATAAAATAAAACTTTTTTCAGAGAAATTTGATTAATATTTTAAAAGCTATTGAACTTTTTAAATAGCTAAATACTTACAATGCTATTAAGGTTTTTGCTATGCTGTATATTTCAATTGTATTAATGTCATGGATAAAATCAGTTTTTTTATTGGGTATTAAAAAGTAAAAGTTTAAAAATAAAAATTGTAGTTTGTAATGTGGATTACAATAGATAAAATAAAACTTGTTTTAGAGAAATTTGATAAATATTTTAAAAGCTTTTAAAGTTTAAATAGCTAAATAATTGCAATGCTATTGAGGTTTTTGCTACGCTGAATATTAAATGGTATTAATGTCATGGATAAAATCAGTTTTTAATTAGATATTAAAAGGTAAAAGTTTAAAAATAAAAATTGTAGGGTTACACTTGATAAAATTGAACATGTTTTAGAGAAATTTGATAAATATTTTAAAAGATATTGAACTTTTTAAATAGCTAAATACTTGCAATGCTTTTGAGGTTATTGCTTTGCTGTATATTTTAATGGTATTAATGGCATGGATCAAATCAGTTTTTAATTAGATATTAAAAGGTAAAAGTTTAAAAATAAAAATTGTTTTGTGTAATGTGGGTTACACTTGATAAAATTGAACATGTTTTAGAGAAATTTGATAAATATTTTTAAAGCTATTGAACTTTTTAAATAGCTAAATACTTGCAATGCTTTTGAGGTTATTGCTTTGCTGTATATTTTAATGGTATTAATGGCATGGATCAAATCATTTTTTAATTAGATATTAAAAGGTAAAAGTTTAAAAATAAAAATTGTAGTTTGTAATGTGGGTTACAATAGATAAAATAAAACTTGTTTCAGAGAAATTTGATAAATATTTTAAAAGATATTGAAGTTTTTAATATGCTAAATACTTGCAATGCAATTGACGTTTTTGCTATGCTAAATATTAAATGGTGTTAAAGTCATGGATAAAATCAGTTTTTTATTAGGTATTTAAAAGTAAAAGTTTAAAAATAAATATTGTAGTGTGTTATGTGGGTTTTTCTTGATACAATAATTAGTTTTAGATAAATTTGATAAATACGTCAACAGCTATTGAAGTTTTAAAATAGCTAAATACTTGCAATGCTATTGAGGTTTTGGCTATGCTGTATTTCAATGTATTAATATTTTGGATAAAATCAGTTTTTTTTTTAGGTATTAAAAGGTAAAAGTTTAAAAATAAATATTGAAGTGTGTTATGTGGGTTTTTCTTGATACAATAAAACTTGTTTTAGATAAATTTGATGAATAATTTAGCAGCTATTGAAGTTTTAAAATAGCTAAATACTTACAATGCTATTGAGGTTTTGGCTAAGCTGTATTTCAATGGTATTAATATTTTGGATAAAATCGGTTTTTTATTAGGTATTAAAAGGTAAAAGTTTAAAAATAAATATTGTAGTGTGTTATGTGGGTTTGAGTGTGTGAGTTAGTGAGGTTTAAAATATGCTGAATGTTTTCAATGTGACTCATGTGTATGCTATTTAATATATGGAACAAAAATCAGTTTTTTATTATTTATTATGAGGTAAGTGTCAGTTTAACAGTTGTATTGTGTAATGTGGGTTACACTTGATAACATAAAACTTGTTTTAGAGCAATTTGATGAATATTTTAAAAGTTAGTGAGGTTTAAAATATGCTGAATTTTTTCAATGTGAATCATGTGTATGCTATTTAATATATGGAACAAAAACTTTTTTATTATTTATTATAAGGTAAAAGTGTCAGTTTAACAGTTGTAGTGTGTAATGTGGGTTACACTTGATAACATAAAACTTGTTTTAGAGCAATTTGATGAATATTTTAAAAGTTAAGGTTTAAAATATGCTGAATTTTTTCAATGTGAATCATGTGTATGCTATTTAATATATGGAACAAAAATCAGTTTTTTATTATTTATTAAAAGGTAAGTGTCAGTTTAACAGTTGTAGTGTGTAATGTGGGTTACACTTCATAAAATACAACTGTTTTAGAGCAATTTGATAAATTTTTTAAAAGTTAAGGTTTAAAATATGCTGAATTTTTTCAATGTGAGTCATGTGTATGCAATTAAAAATATGGAACAAAAATCAGTTTTTATTATTTATTAAAAGGTAAGTGTCAGTTTAACAGTTGTAGTGTGTAATGTGGGTTACACTTGATTAAATACAACTGTTTTAGAGCAATTTGATGAATATTTTAAAAGTTAGTGAGGTTTAAAATATGCAGAATTTTTTCAATGTGAATCATGTGTATGCTATTTAATATATGGAACAAAAATCTGTTTTTTTTATTCATTAAAATGTAAAAGTTTCAGTTTAACAGTTGTAGTGTGTAATGTGGGTTACACTTGATAAAATACAACTGTTTTAGAGCAATTTGATGAATATTTTAAAAGTTATTAAGGTTTAAAATATGCTGAATATTTTCAATGTGTCATGTGTATGCAATTAAAAATATGGAACAAAAATCCGTTTTTATTATTTAATAAAAGGTGAAAGTGTCAGTTTAACAGTTGTAGTGTGTAATGTGGGTTACACTTGATAAAATACAACTTGTTTTAGAGCATTGAAGTTAAAAATATGCTGAATTTTTTCTATGTGAATCATGTGTATGCAATTTAAAATATGGAACAAAAATCAGTTTTTTATTATTTATTAAAGGTAAAATGTTATTATAACAGTTGTAGTATGTAATGTGGGTTATATTTAATACAATACAACTGTTGTATGTAATGTAATAAAAGGTAAAAGTGTCAGTATAACAGTTGTAGTGTGTAATGTGGGTTACACTTGATTAAAACAACTTGTTTTGAAGCAATTTGATGAATACTTTTAAAGTTATTGAAGTTTTTAATATGCTGAATACTTCAAACTATTGAAAACATGAATAAAAATCACTTTTTTATTATTTAATTAAAAGGTAAGTGTGTCAGTTTAACAGTTGTAGTATGCAATGTGGGTTACACTCGATAAAATACAATTTGTTTTGGAGCAATTTGATGAATATTTAATTAATTTAAAAGCTATTGAAGTTAATAATATGCTGATTTTTTTAGTGTTTAAAAACTCCACCCGCATTGCTGTGTCTTATCCACTCATGTCAGTGTCACTGCAGTGCTGAGAATGATCCAACACCCAAATAATATTTTTTCTTTAATGGTCCTGACCATTGAAGAACAGCATGAAAGGGGGCCAACAAAGCATGCAGAGAAACAGATGGACTACAGTCCGTAATTGTAGAACTACAAAGTAAAATGGACAGTGAGTGTCATTACAGTCATTTAACTAACAGGTAATAAAAATCAGCAGCAGACTGGATGTGTGTCAGAGAGAGCATGTAGTGATCTGGCTCTCCTTGATCAGATTGGAGGTTGTGCAAGCAGCAGTGAATTCACAATCAAGAACTGAAAATGGACTAGACTAGGAGATAAAGGTGGAAGAAATACAAGCTAAACAGAACATTCAACAGAATTCTACACACATTTAAGCAAACCAAGCTGGAGTCAACAAATAGGCCAAGCTAAACAAGTATAACAACAAAAGGTCTTGCTTAATCAAAATAATCAAGAAAAACTTGCAGGCTAATCCTAGATACCATAGAACAAAAGCTATAGATTATATTATATATCCTAAACAAGTGCAGATCTATTTTACACACAAATCAATCAGCTTTAAGGCCTGCTAGCTTGGCTTTTTACAGCTAAACTTACACTTCACTCTGTCACACAAAGATTTATAATATAAAGTAGAATATATTAAACTTACCATGTGTCACCCAGTGCAAAGGAGTCTGGAACAGAAGTTAATGAGGAAAAATCGTGGGAGTAGGAGCACCTGCTAATTAGTCTACATTAGCACTAATGAATCCCAGTATATGCTAACAATTTTAAGCATAAAGGAGTGTTAAAATAATTACACAACATTCTACAACGTAATATACTGTATATAAAAGAAATATAAAGATACATTAAAGTAAGCACACACAAAACACTATTCACTCTCACTAAACCCCAACAGGAACTGACATCATAGGAAGCACCTGTAGATGTAGAAAGTGGGCAGGTCACCAATTGACAAATACACTCAGTTGATCATTTCACATTAAAATACATTAAAATACTACAGATTATTATACGACATAAATATAAATTGTGATTTTCACATTACTTCCACCCTTAGATCAATTTAGGAGCTCAAAGCTGTTATTATTATTTTTTTATTTTACCACAACTTTTTGTACAGTAAATACATTAATATTTTATAAATGTTAGCTAAGTAATTTAAATATTAAAAGTACGTGTTAGGGCCGCTCAGGTGGCGCAGCGGTAAAAACACATGCTGAACACCGATTGGCCTGTTGTTCATATAGGGGTGGGATATTAAAAGGGATAGGGATTCTCTCATAACTAATGCAATTACGACCTCTGCTGGCTGATTGAAGGTGCCTGCACAGAGACGTGAAAAGAGTGCTGTCAGGGTGTGTCTCGCCGTATACAGTGCTGATCCGCATTGCATTCGTCAAAGTCTAGGTGACAAAATGCATACGGCTGCTGCCCACATGTCAGAGGGGTTAGCTTCGTTCTCCTTAATCAGTGGCGATCAGCTTTGGTGGAGAGGAAGCATGACGCAATCAGTCAATTGGACGGGCTAAAAAGGGAGAAAATTAATAAACACTATATATAAATTTATTTTAAAAAAAGATGCAATCGGTACTGCACACGTCAGAGGGGGCGTGTGTCAGTTGCGGCAGTGGAGGGTTGTATCGGTACAGAGGAAGCGTAATGCAATCAGGGTAATTGGAGACTAGATTAGGGACAAAATTGAAAATAAATAAATAAATATATAGGCATTTTCTCCCATTTTTAGTGTGTAAAATTTTTACCCAATTACATCATGCTTCCTCTCTACTGGTGCTGACTCCCGCCCCTGATTGAGGAGATCGAACTGACACACACCCCCTCCGACACGTGTGCAGTAGCCGACTGCATTTCTTCACCTGCACCAGCCGACTTCATATGCGAATCAGCCCTGTGCATGGACAGCCACACCCTGATCAGCATTATTCCTCGACTCTGTGCAGACGCCATCAACCAGCCAGCAGAGGTCGTAATTGCATCAGTTATGGGTTCCCTATCCGGCTCCCTAACCCTGTATGAACAACAGCCAAATGTTGTTCATATAGCCGCCCAGCCAAGCCGGATTGAAGAGCTGAGATTCGATACAATGTATTTGAAATTCCAGCTCTGGTGTGCTAGTGTATTTTACCACTATATTTTAACGCTTTTTATTTTCATTTTATTTGTTTAATTAGTTGCTGACACCGTGTGTCTTCAAGGACAAATAAAATGTCAAATTCGACCTAATCACTTATCCGGCCTGTTGCATAAATTACATCCTTCCCTGCAGGTGCCGCTTTACCTCCAGCAGAGACGTGCACTTCGGCGGCTGCTTCGTTAAACGTCTCATCCGAGCTGGTGCAGGCCATCGTCACTGAATTTCAAGCAATTTTATTAGGGCTGGCTCAATACCACTTTTTTATGTCCGATACCGATAATGCAAATTGAATATCTGCCAATAACGATACCAGTCCGATACCGTTATTTCTCCTCTCAAACAACTAAGCAGTAATAATACATGTCTCAATGCACCATGGTTAAACTCAATATCTAATTAACAATGCTCAGACTGTGAAACAAGTATTCTAAATGAATAAATACTTTTACACACAAAACATTTAGCAGCATTAGCGTTTAACAGCACCATACAAACATTTCTAATAAAATTTAAAAAAAATAAATTATCATTTTAATATAAAATTCTAGATCTGTTAACTCTCAAGTCTACACCTTGAAGAGGCAGCGAAAAAATTATAAAATAAATAATAAAAAATGTTATACATTGGTGTTGTCTGCCTAGTCAACAGTGATGGCATAGTTACCTTGAAAAAGTAATCTGATTACTGATTACTCCTTTAAAAAGTAACTTAGTTACTTTATGGATTACTTGATTTTAAAAGTAACTAAGTTAGATTACAAGTTACTTTATTAGTTATATAATGCGGAATATTTCAAAGATATTCCTTTGCAATACTTTATCCTTTGGCTGCCAACTTGTGTGTACTGATGAGACTCAATTGAATCCCAGAACATGCTAGTGTGAATGCATGGAAAACAAATTTTAATTTTCTTTCAAGAATATGATACAGACTGACCAACACTATTACGCTAAATCAGCATTGAAAATTGACTTTACTTTTAATAGCCTTCTACAATGCTGGAGCTTCTTGAAACGGAAGATTTTCTTTTAAATAGAAGTGTTATTTATCTGCTATTAAATTGTTTTCCAACAAAATCCGCCCAATTTGGCGGATAATCGCCCAATCTGGCAACACTGGAATGCGCAGAGCCAGCTGGCGCCTTTACTCGTAGCGCGCCACGAATACTACTAAATAGTACTACTGTACTTCTGTAATTGTGTTGGTGGTTGACATTAATGTTGAGTGTATTACTGCACTGTTTTGGTGAAGAACTACTCATCTGAGGTGCGCTGCTCCTGCCTGCAGAAATGCTTCCGCAAAAAAATTGCCGGTGTTCTGTCGATTTGTCCTACCCTATCGAAACTTCCTACCGTAGCGCAGATTTATAGATCTATCTGTCGATTTGTCCTACCCTATCGAAACTTCCTACCGTAGCGCAGATTTATAGATCTATCTGTCGATTTGTCCTACCCTATCGAAATGTATTCCTGTAGTAAATATTTAAGTTTTATCGATCTATTCTTATTAAAATTATGTCTATCATATTATAAATTATAGGTATCTTATTATAACTAGTGGTAGCACATCTCGATAGGTATGTATCTTATTATAAACAATAGGTAGGACATCTCGATAGCTCTATATCTTATTATAAACAATAGGTAGGACATCTCGATAGGTATGTATCTTATTATAAACAATAGGTAGGACATCTCGATAGGTATGTATCTTATTATAAACTATAGGTAGCACATCTCGATAGGTATGTATCTTATTATAAACAATAGGTAGGACATCTCGATAGCTCTATATCTTATTATAAACAATAGGTAGGACATCTCGATAGGTATGTATCTTATTATAAACAATAGGTAGGACATCTCGATAGGTATGTATCTTATTATAAACTATAGGTAGGACATCTCGATAGGTCTATATCTTATTATAAACAATAGGTAGGACATCTCGATAGCTCTATATCTTATTATAAACAATAGGTAGGACATCTCGATAGGTATGTATCTTATTATAAACTATAGGTAGGACATCTCGATAGGTATGTATATTATTATAAACAATAGGTAGGACATCTCGATAGGTATGTATCTTATTATAAACAATAGGTAGGACATCTCGATAGGTATGTATCTTATTATAAACTATAGGTAGCACATCTCGATAGCTCTATATCTTATTATAAACAATAGGTAGCACATCTCGATAGGTCTATATCTTATTATAAACAATAGGTAGGACATCTCGATAGGTCTATATCTTATTATAAACAATAGGTAGGACATCTCGATAGCTCTATATCTTATTATAAACAATAGGTAGGACATCTCGATAGGTATGTATCTTATTATAAACTATAGGTAGCACATCTCGATAGGTATGTATATTATTATAAACAATAGGTAGGACATCTCGATAGGTATGTATCTTATTATAAACTATAGGTAGGACATCTCGATAGGTATGTATCTTATTATAAACTATAGGTAGCACATCTCGATAGGTATGTATATTATTATAAACAATAGGTAGGACATCTCGATAGGTATGTATCTTATTATAAACAATAGGTAGGACATCTCGATAGGTATGTATCTTATTATAAACTATAGGTAGGACATCTCGATAGGTATGTATCTTATTATAAACTATAGGTAGCACATCTCGATAGGTATGTATATTATTATAAACAATAGGTAGGACATCTCGATAGGTATGTATCTTATTATAAACAATAGGTAGGACATCTCGATAGGTATGTATCTTATTATAAACTATAGGTAGGACATCTCGATAGGTATGTATCTTATTATAAACTATAGGTAGCACATCTCGATAGGTATGTATATTATTATAAACAATAGGTAGGACATCTCGATAGGTATGTATCTTATTATAAACAATAGGTAGGACATCTCGATAGGTATGTATCTTATTATAAACTATAGGTAGGACATCTCGATAGGTATGTATCTTATTATAAACTATAGGTAGGACATCTCGATAGCTCTATATCTTATTATAAACAATAGGTAGGACATCTCGATAGGTATGTATCTTATTATAAACAATAGGTAGGACATCTCGATAGGTATGTATATTATTATAAACAATAGGTAGGACATCTCGATAGGTATGTATATTATTATAAACAATAGACAGCGCATCTCGATAGATCTATGTCTTATTATAAATAGTGTTAGCACATCTCGATGGGCTTATATTTTATTACAAATGATAGGTAGCACACTTGATTTATTGACCTGTCTCTCAGACATTTATCTTAATTTTTAATTTATTTATTAGGATTTTAACATCATGGTTACATTCATGACAGGGCAGGTAGTTACTCATTACACAAGATTTATTAGTTCACACATTTAATATCAAACACAGTCAGAGACAGTTTTGTATCTTCAATTTACCTCACTTGCATGTCTTTGGACTGTGGGAGAAAACTAGAGCACCCGGAAAAAACCCCCCACATACACATGGGGAGAACATGCAAACTCCTCACAGAAAGAATCCACCTGTAAATGGAGCCCAGGACCTTCTTGCTGTGAATCAACAAAGCTACCCACTGAGCCACTATACAGCCCATACATCTCAAATAATTGTGTAATTTTTAAACTAGTTTATTAACAACAACACATCCTGAGTCTCTGGTGGATGTGTCTACATTTTTTACATATGTATTTTGGGTGTGATTTGTTATATTCTGCACATTAAAATGTACCCATCTACTGTCACACTGCACCTGAGTAAAACAGGTAACAATGCTGTACAAATCAGTAAATAATGTTCACAATAACTTTTTAATAATAAAGGTAAAATTAGATAAAATATATCTGTATATCTGTATAATATAGCTGCTCTAAATATCTATCATTTCAATCATGCTCTTGTCAGCTCTGTCTTGCAGCATGGAGCAACTTATGCAGTAATCCTCTGCATTGTCTTAAATCACCACTCAGCCCTGCTGTCATGAAGTTCACTTGGCTTTATAATTCCTATTAATTAATGGAGACAGTGGCAAAATCTGGTTTAGCAAAATTCTAACTAGTTTAAAATGTTCAATAACAATATTACCTCCAGCTATTTATACATGCATATGAACTTGAGTTCATCCTGAAAAACTTATCATGTATAAGCACTCTGTAGTTCTAAAATTACTGACTGTAGTTCATCTGTTTCTCTACATACTTTTTAACCTGCTTTCACCCTGTTCTTCAGTGGTCAGACCCCCCACAGGACCACTACAGAGCAGGTATTATTTGGGTGGTGGATCATTCTCAGCACTGCAGTGACACTGACATGGTGTTAGTGTGTGTTGTGCTGGTATGAATGGATCAGACACAGCAGTGCTGAGTTTTTAAACACCTCACTGCTGGACTGAGATTGGTCCACCAACCAAAAATATCCAGCCTACAGCACCCTGTGGGCAGTGTCCTGTGACCACTGATGAAGGTCTAGAAGATGACCGACTCAAACAGCAGCAATAGATGAGCGATCGTCTCTGACTTTACATCTACAAGGTGGACCAACTAGGTAGGAGTGTCTAATAGAGTGGACAGTGAGTGGACACTGTATTTTAAAACTCCAGCAGCACTGCTGTTTCTGATCCACTCATACCATCACAACACACAATAACACACCACCACCATGGCAGTGTCACTGCAGTGCTGAGAATGATCCACCACCTAAATAATACCTGCTCTGTGGGGGTTCTGACCATTGACGAACAGCATGAAGGGAGCTAACAAAGCATGCAGAGAAACAGATGGACTACAGTCAGTAATTGTAGAACTACAAGCGAGTTCTTTTGGCTATGTAGTGTGTATATGTAGTGTTGGCTATGTAGTGAGTATTATATGTATATACAGTATATGTATGTATATACAGTATGTATATATATATATATATATATATATATGTGTATGATGTATGTACATTTTGATTTTGTAGTAAATAATATTCTAACCCGAAGAACATCTTAATCTCAAATAATTAGAACTAAACTGACAGGGGAGCAGCAAAAAATAGTTGTACATATACAAATAACTGAGTACATAAAAAACGTAATAAATGCTCAACATATTCATTCAGTAATTCACTTTAAACTCAACTTTAACTTCAAACAACCGTTACTGTACATATTGAACTGCTAATAAAGCACAAAACTGAAAAATAACCTAATACATTTTGTGTTGTCATAATGTTAAGGTCGCAGATGGTTATTTAAAAATGATTGGCTTTTCTAGATGTATGAAAAACGCATCTAAAATTACCAAAGGCATGTATAAACGTGGTTAAATACAACGTTAACACAGCATTATTAAGATACACAGTTATTTAACTGTAATCAATCAAGTACAGCTCATTTAAGCACTTTGAATATTTTTATATAGCTTTTTTTTTTAAAGTCACATAATAACATCATTACATACACTTAAACTTTAAACTTTTTAAAGAATTAAAACGAAACCATACGTTACTAACCGCTAGAACAAATAAATTAGGCAAAGGTAGCACAGAATTATAGGCGTTCCCCGCAACGAGTCAAAACCGATGTGCGCATGCTCAGTAGGACAAATCGATGGGTAGGATAAATCGACAGAACACCGGCAAAGCGGTGGTGGGGGGGCCAGAGGGGTGGCCGAAGATTACTTTATGGTGGCCATGGCAACCACTGGCCACCCCCTGGCTCAGCCCCTGCCAAGAAGAAAGCAAAAATATCTTTTCACTAAGGAAAATGACAAAAATAGTAACGCACAGTAACTTGGATAAGTAACTTTAATCTGATTACTGGATTGGAAATAGTAACGCGTTAGATTACTCGTTACTGAAAAATGTGGTCAGATTAGAGTAACCATTTACAGACCATCAGTGCTAGTACTTATCTTATGTTAAATGCAGATTTGAACGTTAGATTTACAAATCATGGTGCAAAATGTTCCCAGCTTCTACAGCCCCAAATCAGAAAAAGTTGGGACAATATGGAAAATGCAAATAAAGTAAAAATGCAGTGTTCTTTACATTTACTATGACTTTTATTAGATTGCAGACAGGATCAACCTGAAATATTTCATGTTTTATCTGCTCAATTTAATTTCGTTTGTTAATATACATCCATTCCTGCATTTCAGCCTGCAACACATTCCAAAAAAAGTTGGGACAGGTGCAATATTAGGGCTAGTAATGAGGTGAAAAAACTATAATCATGGTTTTGTATAAAAGCAGCATCCACTTAAAACTTTACTGTGCAAAAAAGCCTCATGTTAACCATGTCCAGAGCGGCGTCGACTTCTCTGAGCTCCGAGGCATCTAGGATGGACCATCACCACCATGGAGATCTTAGAGCAACATGTGCTGCCTTCAAGACATCATCTTTTCCAGGGATGTCCATGCATTTATTAATAAGGCAATGCAAAACCACATGGTGCACACATTACAAAGACATGGCTGCGGAAGAAGAGGGTACGGGTACTGGACTGGCCTGCCTGCCTGCAGTCCTGACCAGTCCGCAATAGTGAATGTGTGGAGAATTTTGAAACAAAAAATGTGACGACGACTTTTTTTGGAATGTGTTGCAGGCCTGAAATGCAGGAATGGATGTTTATTAATAAATTAAATGAAGTTGACCAGACAAAACATGAAATATCTCAGGTTCATCCTGTCTGCAATCAAATAAAAGTCAAAGTAATGTAAGAAACTCTTTTTTTATTATTTGCATTTTCCATGCTGTCCCAACTTTTTCTGATTTGAGGCTGTATACTAGAGCAATTAAGTACTTGTCTAGTGATAAAATTGTAAGGGAGGCTATTGTAGCTTTTAGAATATTAAGTAAGAAGTAAGATACTGATGTCTTTAGTCTGATACTGATTAGTCCTTCCTTACAAAATATGTATTTACCATCGTTTTCTCATTTATTATGCTTTCCTGTTTAATCAAGCCCTCACATCAACCAAACACCTTTGGAATTAATAGAAATGTTGATTGACAGGCAGGGCCTAATAAAACCTCTTGTGCTTTTACATGTATGGCACCAAAGTGCCTTAGAATCTAAGTGATTGAAGGTCAAGAGCCTTGCTCAAGGTCTCATCAGTGGCAACCTTCCAATTACTTGTCAACTACCTCAGCCGCTGAGCTACCACTTCCCTGCCCTCTTTAAAGTGAATGGGTGCTAAATTCCACAGACTTGGCTTTAGTGAGTCCAACGTAAGTCCTGTGATGGAGTGTCTTTGCAACTCCTGCAGTGGTATTGCTTTCCCATCAGCCCACCACACAGTTAGGAACAAGATCTTTCCAGATTCTTGATTTTTGAGCAAATCCAATCTCCCCTGATGATTTTATGAGCAGTTCTAGCAATTTCCATTTTTAAATTGAAACCTACAGCCCCATATGCCTCTCTGGTAAAAAAAAAATTAGAGAAATTAAGTTCCAAACACAAGCGCTTCTTGTGCCCACACCTGTTACAGTTTATTTTTCTTCATCAGGGTCACAGGAATTTACATTGGACAGGGAGGGCATCGCATTCTCATTTACTCACCGCATGGGCCAATTTACAGCAGCCGTTTCACTTGACTGTTACTGGGTGGTGGGAGGAAATTGAAGTGCCGGTTAAAATATAATATAAAGTGCCAATAAAATATAAACAAATGTTATGATTCCACTTCTCATTATAAAGAACTCATCTTGCACTCCACTTCCCCAGACAATGTAATTGTTAATTGTATTTTACCCAAAGGGAAAAATCGATATTGTACAGGCATCGCTGTGCAGATGCTAATCATGAGTGAGTGCATGAACAGGCAACAGCAACATCACTATGGTCAATTCTGCGAACATTGTTGCAGCAGTGCATGAGCTTAAATGACAGTGTTTTAGTGCTGTAGTAATCAAGAAGGCAGTAGAGAGAGAAATTGGTGCCATCAGTGGCTTGTGCATCACATTGAGTAAGGACTAACAAAGCTCAGGAAGCATTGGCTATCTTTCATCAATTCAGTCCATTTGGTTGCAGACAGTTTGAACCCAAGATATTTCATGTTTTGTCTGCTCAACCTTCATTCCTGCATTTCAGGCCTGCAACACATTTCAAAAAATGCTGGGTCGGAGCAATTTAGGGCTAGTAATGAGGTCAAAAAACTAACTAATGATGTGATTTCAAACAGGTGATTGTAATCATGATTTGGTACAAAAGCAGCATCCAGGAAAGGCTGCGTCTTTGATGAGCAAAGATGATCAGAGGATCTCCAGTTTATCAACAAATGTGTGAGAAAATGATTAAAATGTCTAAAAATAACGTACCTCAAAGAAAGATTGGAAGGGATTTGCATATTTCTCCCTCTACAGTGCATAACATCTTTAAACCATTCAAGGAATCGAGAGGATTTTCAGTGTGTAAAGGGCAAGGGCGCAAGCTTACGGTACTGCATCAAGAACCGTCAGTCAACAATACCTGATATAACCACATGGGTGAGGGATTACTTTGGCAAACCTTTATCAAGCACTACAGTACAGAGTTACATGCACAAATGCCACTTAAAACTTTACTGTGCAAAAAAGAAGCCTTATGTTAACCATGTCCAGAAGCAGCGTCAACTCCTCTGGGCTCGGAGGCATCTAGGATGGACCATCACACAGTGGAAACGTGTATTGTGGTCAGATGATTCAGCATTCCAGGTTTTTCATTCCATTCCTTTTTTGGAAACCAGACCAAAGACAAAAAGGACCATCAAGACTGTTATCAGCAACAAGTTCAAAAGCCAGGATGTGTAATGGTATGGGTTCGTGTCAGTGCCCTTGGCAAAAGTAATTTACACTTCTGTGATGGCAGCATTAATGCAGAAAAGTACATTGTGTTGCAGGCCTGAAATGCAGGAATGGATGTTTATTAATAAATTAAATGAAGTTGAGCAACAAAACATGAAATATCTCAGGTTCATTCTGTCTGCAATTAAATAAAAGTCAAAGTCAATGTAAGATGTGTTTTTTTTATTATTTGCATTTTTCATGCTGTCCCAAATTATTCTGATTTGGGGTTGTATTTTTGACAAAATTGTGCATGGCAAGTGTTATGGAAAAATTTGATTTTATGCTTACTGATGTCGCCTGAATATTAGTTTATGCTGTTTGTGAATTAAATCCTTATTCATGTGGCTGCTTGAGATGTGGCTGGGAGTCTAAAGTACAGAGATAAGCAAGTCTGTTGTTAAGCTGTTGTAAGCAGATAAGAAACAACAGTTAGCACAGTTAGATTCTGAAGTTCAATAATTTCCTTCGGGATAAATAAAGTATCTATCTATCTATCTATCTATCTATCTATCTATCTATCTATCTATCTATCTATCTATCTATCTA
Source organism: Trichomycterus rosablanca (assembly GCF_030014385.1). Classification (NCBI taxonomy): domain Eukaryota; kingdom Metazoa; phylum Chordata; class Actinopteri; order Siluriformes; family Trichomycteridae; genus Trichomycterus; species Trichomycterus rosablanca. Next base: position 8,748,168 of record NC_085989.1, read on the forward strand.
TCTATCTATCTATCTATCTATCTATCTATCTATCTATCTATCTATCTATCTATCTATCTATCTATCTATCTATCTATCTATCTATCTCCCGATGTGATATGGCTAGAGCAGTATAAAGGGAGGGCCACAGCTCTGGTTCTTGTTCTTCAGCTATTCCACTGTGAAAAAATCGTGCCAATTAATTCTTCCAATCCAGTCAACTGTAATCTATGTTTTCATTTATCATCTCACCTTAATTTTCCCTGTCACAGATCACACTTTTTCTTAAATCATGAATTGATCTATCCCAATCAGAGCAAATCTAGTAACTCTAGGCTTAAAGAAAGACACCATGAATGTTGTATGAACCATCACAAGGGCACCACACACTCCTTTATTCACTTCCTCAGCCACACCTAAAGGGAATGTAAAGAGGTGACTTTCATTCAAGACATTCTGCCTCGGTTTTTATCTTAAAGGCCAAAAACTGCAGGGTACAAGGTACAAAATAGAGCCTTTAAAGGTAAGCATTGCTGTTTAAAATATGATGTGGCTACACTTGCTGGAACAAGGACCTAGAGGTGAAGGGCAGGGGTGAGAATTAAACCCATGTCACCAAGACCATTAACAAGGGCAGCACCTACAATACCTGCTGTGCAGGTGTTTTACTAGATTATTAGTATTGTTGGTTTGTATTTGTATTCCTCTGACATTTGCAATAAAAGCACCTAGGTAATCCCCAAACCTAATGGTATACAGTTCTACAAAGGACAAGTCAAACATTTTGGTCAACAATGGTCTCTCTTATTAGAAAAAATGGCATCATTATCTTTGGCAAAATACAAATGCAGTACTTCAAACTTAAAACATTATATAAGCATGGCAGTAGTAATGTGATAGTCCTGGGTCAGAACCTGGGCTATTACTGAGGGGCAAAGCAACACTTGAGAATGTGAGGTCAGCTATCTGTGAGATGAAGCTGATGTAATTGGGTTACAGATGGAAAATACGATCCAAAATATGGATGCAAATTTAGATCTGAATGACAAAGAACCCTAACCCTATCCCCTAACCCTAGAGTTTTGGAGTTGCCCAGTTAAAGCTCTAATAATACAGATGTTGGGGTGAGACCCAAAATAAGCAGTTTATGCCATAAGATCTAACAGTGTGTCCGATTTAATTGTTTATTAACGTTTTTTTAGTCTGTATTTACAAACCGTGTGTTTTACCATAGTTTTCCCATTTATCATGTTTTTAACTGACTCAAATCGCTCACTGTGACTGCACAGCTGGGTACTTGCTGGTACAGTGCCCAACCAATCCAAGTACTCATCAATGCGAGGCATTGGGTAGGAATCAAATTTGGACACCACATTGATCAGGAAAAAGTCCAATGGAACAAAGACAATGGGACTGTTACATTCACTGAGCAATTTCTTGATATTTCCATGTTTGGTGTTCAGTGAGGTTGGTGAATCCAGAAAGGGGGGTGAACACATTTGAGAACTCTCCAACAATTTATCGACCTCTGCTCTCTAGGACACGAGAGATATCCTAAAGGGGATTGGAGTGGCATTGACAAATTTGGGCACTCTGATCCCAAGTCATGTCTCTCTGCCAAGGCCATTGCCAGAGCAGCAGGGACCACCTCTGTCCACTTTTTCTTGGGTGATGTTAACACCATATCATACTCTTCCTGTCCATCTTCCTGTGTTACCTCAAAACGTCTTTGCAAGTTGAAGAGTACATGAGTGGCATTACCAGAAATTTATCTCCCAGTGCAATGTGCCAAAGTTCTGATGTTAATGTAACTATACACTGATCAACCATAACATTAAAACTACCACCTTTTTTCTACACTCACTGTCCACCTTACCATATAGAAGCACTTTGTAGTTCTACAATTACTGACTGTAGTCCATCTGTTTCTCTACATACCTTTTAGGCCTGCTTTCACCCTGTTTTTCAATGGTCAGGACCCCCACAGAGCAGGTATTATTTAGGTGGTGGATCATTCTCAGCACTGCAGTGACAATGACATGGTGGTGGTGTGTTAGTGTGTGTTGTGCTGGTATGAGTGGATCAGACACAGCAGCGCTGCTGGAGTTTTTAAACACAGTGTCCACTCACTGTCCACTCTATTAGACACTCCTACCTAGTTGGTCCACCTTGTAGATGTAAAGCCAGAGACAATCGCTCTGTTTGAGTTGGTAATCTTCTAGACCTTCATCAGTGGTCACAGGATGCTGCCCATGGGTCGCTGTTGGCTGGATATTTTTGGTTGGTGGATTATTCAGTCCAGCAGGGACAGTGAGGTGTTTAAAGCGCTGTCTTATCCACTCATACCAGCACAACACACACTAACACAGCACCACCATGTCAGTGTCACTGCCATGCTGAGAGTGATCCACCACCCAAATAATACCTGCTCTGTAGTGGCCCTGAGAGAGTCCTGACCATTAAAGAACAGAAGTTAAAAATGGGCTGAACCTGGGCGCTAAGGTGGCACAGCGGTAAAACACGCTAGCACACCAGAGCTGCTATCTCGAACTCGTCGGTTCGAACCTCAGCTCTGCTACCAGGGCTGGGCACCTACACGAACAATGATTAATTCGTTCACAGGGAGGGTGCTGGAGGGGATTCCTTATAACTGATGCAATTATGACCTGCTGGCAATCGCCTACTGCACGTGTCTTAGAGGGCGTGTTAGTCAAGGCTCTCCTCAGTCAGAGTGGAGGTCAACATCAGTAGAGCATAATGCAACTGGGTAATTGGATATGACTAGATTGGGACCTTGTAGAGGTCTGGGTTACCTCCCAATAGGAGCGCCAAACCAATATGCAACAACAGATGTCATTTGAAAGGGGACAAATACTTTTTTTTTTTTTTTTTTTTTTTTTTTTTTTTTAATTATTTTTCTCCGAATTTTCTCCCCAAGTTTTCTCCCAATTTTTAGCGCTTCCAATCTGTCTTCCGCTGCTAACAGGCACACCAGACCTGCATCCAAGGAGAGCACGCCGCTGCCCCACGCCTTCTTTACACGTGTACAGCCCTCCTCTTCTCGTCCGTGCATTCTGCACGGGCGTCTCTTCTGCAAATCAGGGTCCTTACACAGCGCATGAAGACCCACCCACCCACATATAGTCCGGTCCCCCACCCTGCAGGCACTGCCAATTATGCCCGCCAGATGGCGCCCAGCCGACCGGTGGCAACACCGAGCCTCGAACCGGGAGGTTCAGAAACTCGGTGCTGGTGCGTCAGCGGAATATCCCGCTGCGCCACCTGGGCGCCCTGACAAATAGTTTTAAACACCACTTTATAAAATAAAGGCACTCAATAATCAACCAGGTAATAATCAAGTGCTGTAAAGTTACTTTGCAAAACATTTACATTCAGCACCAACTCCAAAGTGTGATGAGAAACACTCCACCCTGCTTCTATCACAATATTATTCTAGACTATTCCGAAGAATACAATTCATCATCTCTCGCTTCAGCAGTTCATCTGCCTTCAACCACTGCTGCACAGGACAGGACTGCTAATAGTGTGGCAGTGGAAGTGGAAGAAACAGAGCAATAGCTTTTTTACTGATTAGGTGTTGGTGCCGGCAACTGGACGATTTCCACAGATTCTAGGGGTTTGAATTGTACTACGTCAAGTCTGTTTCTTGCTGGATTTTAGGTTTAAGACCACCTACATGTGTACACTGATCAGCCATAACATGAAAACCACCTCTTTGTTTCTACACTCACTGTCCATTTTATCAGCTCCACTTACCATATAGAAGCACTTTGTAGTTCTACAATTACTGACTGTAGTCCATCTGTTTCTCTACATACTGTTTTAGCCTGCTTTCACCCTGTTCTTCAATGGTCGGGACTCCCACAGGACCACTACAGATCAGGTATTATTTAGGTGGTGTATGATTCTCAGCACTGCAGTGACACTGACATGGTGCTGGTATGAGTGGATTAGACACAGCAGTGCTGCTGGAGTTTTTAAATACCGTGTCCACTCACTGTCCACTCTATTACACACTCCTACCTAGTTGGTTCACCTTGTAGATGTAAAGTCAGAGACGATCGCTCATCTATTGCTGCTGTTTGAGTTGGTCATCTTCTAGACCTTCATCAGTGGTCACAGGACGCTGTCCATGGGGTGCTGTTGGTTGGATATTTTTGGTTGGTGGACTATTGTCAGTCCAGCAGTGACAGTGAGGTGTTTAAAAACTCCAGCAGTGCTGCTGTGTCTTGTCCACTCATACCAGCACAACACACACTAACACACCACCACCATGTCAGTGTCACCGCAGTGCTGAGAATGATCCACCACCCAAATAATACCTGCTCTGTGGTGGTCCTGGGAGAGTCCTGACCATTGAAGAACAGCATGAAAGGGGGATAACAAAGCATGCAGAGAAACAGATGGACTACAGTCAGTAATTGTTGAACTACAAAGTGCTCCTATATGGTAAGTGGAGCTGATAAAATTGGACAGTGAATGAAATTCTTTTTTTCGCGTATATCAGCTTGTTTGGAAGCTGGGGTCAGAGCGCAGGGTCAACCACTGGAGCAGACAGGGTTAAGGGCCTTGATCAAGGACCCAACAGTGGCTGCATAGCAGAGCCTGGATTTGAATTGACAATCTTCCAACTGATAGCCCAAATCTCTACCCACTAGGCTACCACTGTCCCCCAAATGTGTTATTTAACTACATAAAGAGCACAGTTCGGCTTATTATAAGCCTCACCAAAAATTTTGCAGTGGCAGCAATTAAGGTGATCAGTAGTCACTACACCAAGAATAAACGTTCTGAAGTTCTAAACCACAAGAGGGCACAGGCACCTTACTGCAGATATAGTAGACTTGTGTAATAAGTAAGTAACTGTACAGTCTGGATGTATTTTAATCAAAGACAACTTGCCTCTGTCATTCCAGTCTTTCCCCACAGGAAATTACTATCTTGGCAAGCTGGTTGATTATCAGGTTCTGCTCTGCTGCTCCGCTATGCCAGCTAATTTAGGACTATTGGCCATGTTTCTCTACAAAAAAAGGATTCATGAATCATCTCAATTTTAAACAAATGACCTTGGTTGCTGTGTACTTATGTACTCTTTACAGACTAAGTAGGATCAGTCTGAAAATTTAGTGAGCTCTCTACATAGACTATTTAGCATAGTCAATTTATCCTCCGCTGCTGTGGACTGTGCTCAAGTAGGGCATATTGCTGCTCACGCACCCTCCGACACGTGCGCAGTCCTAGCGGACCCCTTCTTTTACCCCCGTGCCTCGGTCCGCCAACCAGGGTCCTCGGACAGCGTTGAAGACCCTACCCACCTAGTCCGGTCATTTTCCCACCTAGTCCGGTCATTTTCCCACCCAGCAGACACAGTGGCCGATCTGTGTCCGCTGCAGGCACTGCCTGCTGGATGGCGCCCAGCAAAGCGGCAGCAGAGCTGAGATTTGAACCAGGGTGACCGAATCATGAGGCTTCCTCCCCTGAAAAGGCAATCCCAGATTTAAGTGCAGGCACAACTTTTCTCACAAAAAATGTTTATTAAGCGTAGTCAATTTGTAGTCATTTTGTCTTCCACTGCTGGGGATCCCTGATTGCAGTCGAGGTGGGTATATTGCTGCTCACGTCTCCTTCAACCCGAGCCCAGCCCTTAGCGGAACTTTTTTTCACCCATGCCTTCTGCACAGGCGCCTCTCTATCTGCAAATCACACAGTGTTTGAAGACCCCACCCACATAGTCCGGTCATCCCGCCCTGGCAGAAATGTGTCTTCTGCAGGCACTGCCAATTATGCCTGCTAGATGGCACCCAGTCAACTGGTGGCAATGGCAAGTTTCACAGTAGGCAGGGACAGCCGATGATGATCACTGTGGTGGAAGAACCCAGGATGAAATACCAGACTGGATTATGAGTTAAAAAGAGTTTAATTCTTGTGTGCTGAGAAGGATCACAAATGCGATAATAAGGAAAGAAAATAATCACCCTTTATACTCCCATAAGTGACCTTGTAGGACGATGGAAGATTCCACTGTTAATAGAGATCTTCTAACTAGAACATAGAAACTGGTCTAAACCAGTTAGAAATGGGTTTTAAAGGTCATACAATGTAATTGATGCACTTATTTTCACGTACACCACGTACACATCCAGTAACATTCTATTGTAGCGGTATTCTTGGAATATTGAAATATGACTGCTGACAATCATGCCCTAAGCATATTTGCACGTTCTGAATAGTACTTGATTATGTATTAACGTTTCTAAAGTAAATTAACATTTTCTCACACATCACTGCTTATGTAGTGCATTTAAATAATCTGCCTACTAAATTATGATGTTAATTAGGCAGTTGCCTATGTAGGCAGCATGGCAGCTCACTAGGTTTTCAGACAACCACAAAAGTTGCATTTAATCATACAGCAAACACCCTCTATAAACAACGCAACAACACAAACTAGATTAACTCCATCAAATGTTAAGCGGAAAAAGACTTTCTTCTTTTGTCTTTAGCCACCTTTATATATTCAATTCAATTCCACATTCAATGTCCACCTTGCGTGAGTCACCAGTTCTAATTTGGAGTTTAATGAGCTTGCACCTGCTTGTAATTCTCTTAGGACGATTGAAGACGCCTCCATCATTTGGCCACATTACAGATAACTGCCTGCTGATGTAATGGAAACCCATCCATTGTGGCCAGGGCAACCTTAAAAACATTAGTTGGTTAAAGAAGTTGTGCAGAAACTTTAAAAGAGGTGCAATATGTACCAGTCAATTGGATAGATTTTAGTCAGGTTGAAGACTTTTTTTTTTTTTTTTTAGAATTTTTGTACCTAATGTGTATGAGTGGATTTATCCAGAGTGACCGGGTTGTGACCAGGACAACCACAGACTATTTTTTGGTTAAGGAAGTAATCAATTATGGAGCATTTGGGTGGAGCAGTCTATTATGTTAGCCCACTACCGCTAAGATACGGGGTCTACACAGACATGATTGGCCGAGGTGGAAGGAAGGAGGTGGCTATGGATTGACACCCTGTCTAAGGCTTTCCTGCCTTGTGTCTAGAGCATCCCGGTGGATTTGGACCCACCTCAAACCTGACCAAACAGTTAATGAAAATAAAACAAAAATATAATAATGATTAAGGGGGCAACATGGTGGCTCAGTGGGTAGTACTGTCACCTTACAGCAAGAAGGTCCTGGGTTCGATCCCCAGGTGGGGTGTTCCAGGTCTTTCTGTGTAGAATTTGCATGTTCTCCTCGTGTCTGTGTGGTTTTTCTTCCAGGAGCTCTGGTTTCCTCCCACAGTCCAAAAACAGGCAAGTGTCCATGACTGTTTTTGACATAAAACTTGTAAACTGATAAATCTTGTGTAACGAATAACTACCGTTTCTGTCATTAACCAAAGTGTAAAACATGACGTTAAAATCCTAATAAACAAACAAACAAATAATTGAGTGAATAGTATACTGTAGCAGCAAGGACATTTGACATACATCATGCTACATTGTGCAAGAGGTCCCTGTTGGTCCATTGAGTTGTGGGTATCTGTGTCAGTGTGTGTTTAGTTCTCATATCTTATATCTTGCAGGCTTTTAGGTCAACTGGTAAAAAAGTCTGGGACATCTGTATCACTGCCTGTTCCCTAAGCAGCTACTGCCTTACTTGTGAGTCACTTTGATAAAAGCTTCCACTGAATAAATAAATGTAAATGTATTTAAATGAAGCGTGCACAAAATAGATCATCATTTTGAAAGGATGTCTCTATTATTCAAGTACACTCAGAAACATTAAGCTAATAAACTGGGTTAGAACTTAAAAACAGTTAATTTTCTAGATCACATGTTTATTTATATTCAGCTGCCTTAATGCCAATGAATGTTTTTGAGAAAAGCTAATTTTAGCAGCAATCAGTGATGTACACATTGAAATCTAATATTCTTGATATAATATTCCTCCCTGATATCCTTCATTTTCTTTTTTTCTGGAATCATAACATTTTTATGTATTTTTAGTACTTTTTACCAAACAGTCTTCTACTCCTTCCTAGCTTCTAATAGAGTGTGGAAACTTAGGGCCACACAACAACATGGTTCCTCAGATTCTTGGTTAGATTCTAATTTTGGTCACTGTCTTTTAGTCATTGTTAACATAATATGGATCATATTAACTGTTTAGTTGGAAAACAACTAGATATTGTAAGACAGGGGTTTCCAAACTTTTCTTGTTGGGGCCAAATTAAGTTAAAAAAAAATATGCAAACACAGGCCACAGACTAAAAGTAATAGACCTACCTGATTACTAACAATTACACTTGCTTTTTATTTGAGTGACTGTCTATCCATCTATGACAGTTTTATGTACACTAAGATTTTGCCAATTTTAATCACCAGTTGAGAATCCTAATAAGATTATTATTATTATTATTATTATTATTATATTGTTATTATCTTATTATTATCTTATTATTATTATATTATTGTTATTATATCATTATTATTATTATATTATTATTACTTAATTATTATTATGATTATTATTATTATTATATTGTTATTATTATTATTATTATTATATTATTTTTATTATTACTTAATTATTATTATTATATTATTATTATTATTACAATATTATTATATTATTATTATTATTATTATTATATTATTATTATTATTATTATTATTATTATATTCATCTAACCAGCACGTCTGAAATCTTCTGCATTGACCCGGGATGGCACTGTGGCTAAGTGGGAAGTACTGTCACCTCACAGCGAGAAGGTCCTGGGTTCTATCTCCAGGTGGGGCGGTCCGGGTCCCTGTTCTCCCCGTGTCCACGTGAGTTTCCTCCAGGTGCTCCGGTTACCTCCCACAGTCCAAAGACATGCCAAGACATCCCAAGACTGTGTTCAATATAACCTTGTGAACTGATGAATCTTGTGTAATGAATAACTACCATGTAATGAAGGTAACCAAAGTGTAAAAGATGATGTTAAAATCCTAATAAACAAACAAACAAACAATCTGCACGGAGCCGCACACGTTTATCCAAAACTCGGGAACATTAATGTAGGTGTAACATTATTGTTTTGAGTTGGGGGAAGGAAAATGGGGAGCATTGTAGATTTGTTTTATGTGATAGCATCACCCAGAGTTCAAGCAGTTTTAGCAGCTTTTTAAAACAGTTTTAAAACCTGCTTAACAGTGGGACAACTTTCATTTTATTATAAAATACCTTGCAAGCCGTTTTAAAAATGATAACGGGTCGAAATTACCTGTGAGCCATAGTTTCGACATCCCTGTTGTAAAAGCATTACTCATGTCAACTTGTATAATGAAATATTAGCAGCTCACTCCTTCCAAATGTCATAACCATTGTGGACTGACCCATGTGGACTTCCTTTAAGTGTTTACTGTAATCCCTGCATTGTTTGGAATCAATTCCTAGCCACTAAGCTAGAGACAAGACCTGGCTACAGTTACTTCTGGAGGTCAGTGTTGATTCGGATAATGACTGTTATTTATAGACATGATAATCCAACTGTAGACACATCAGCAAATTTTATGACTTGTTTTGACAGATTTTTGTTTGTCTTACCAAATGTATGGCTTACAAGGGACATGTAAATCATGGCAATCATTAGATGTTAATGATTTCTGCAACTGTTTTTGTTCTTTAAACACTCTGTTTGGCACAGAGGATGTAGGATCAATATTTAGATAAACAGTCTACTTTATACATAGTGTAATAACAGAATTGAAGCAAACAAAGCTTATAACTAAGGATGGAAACACTGGTGCATTAGTGGGAATACACCTAAGGGAGGTTGTCAATCCAGGACATTATTCTCTCCTACATACCTAGGGGCATTTTATAAACTTTGCTTACTGCCCAGCAAATATGTTCTTATAAGCTATAACTGACCAAAGTAATTGTATTCTGTAAATATAAACTCATTTTGAATTGTGATTCCTGCAACACGCTCAAAAAAGTTGGGACAGAAGCATGTTTACCAGTGTGATCCATCACCTTCCCTATTAATACCACTAATACCAACTGAGAATACTAATTGCTTTAATACAAGACTGGTAGTTGTTGTCTCATTCTCCTCTTCATGATGCACCATACATTTTCAATAAACAGATATGGACTGCAGGCAGGCCAGTCAATCACACGCACTCCATGTCTATAAAGCCATGCAGAAGGATGCCTGGTATAGTCCTGCTCAAATAACCTTATGCTTCCTGGGAAAAGATGCCGGCTTTTGCACTTTTTGGTGAGAAGAACTTTGGCATGGAGAAGTTCAGGTTGCAGGTCTTGATGCTGAGGCGAACCGTGTTACTTCTGAGACTATGTAGCTATATTTATCACAGTACCATGACAGATACTGACAGAATTAGCAGAATTAGATTAGTCTTAGTCTGGGCAACATTAACTTTAGGAAATCTGCCCATATTATTATTAGGTTTGATTCAACTGAACTTAAGGTTACATAGATAACAATGTACAACGATCAGCCATAGCATTAAAACCACCTCCTTGTTTCTACACACACTGTCCATTTTATCAGCTCCACTGACCATATAGAAGCACTTTGTAGTTCTACAATTACTGACTGTAGTCCATCTGTTTCTCTGCACGCTTTGTTAGCCCCCTTTTATGCTGTTCTTCAATGGTCGGGACCCCCACAGGACCACCACAGAGCAGATATTATTTGGGTGGTGGATCATTCTCAGCTTTGCAGTGACACTGACATGGTGGTGGTGTGTTAGTGTGTGTTGTGCTGGTATGAGTGGATCAGACACAGCAGCGCTGCTAGAGTTTTTAAACACCTCACTGCCACAGCTGGACTGAGAATCCAAAAATATCCAGCAATAAATGAGCGATCGTCTCTGACTTTACATCTACAAGGTGGACCAACTAGGTAGGAGTGTCTAACAGTAAGTGGACACGGTATTTAAAAACTCCAGCAGCGATGCTGTGTCTGATCCACTCATACCAGCACAACACACACTAACACACCACCACCATGTCAGTGTCACTGCAGTGCTGAGAATGATCCACCACCTAAATAATACCTGCTCTGTGGTGGTCCTGTGGGGGTCCTGACCATTAAAGAACAAAGTAAAAGCAGGTTAGAAAAGTATGTAGAGAAATAGATGGACTACAGTCAGTAATTGTAGAGTAAGTGAGTGTAGAAACAAGGAGGTGGTTTTAATGTTATGGCTGATCAGTGTATTTAATATTGATTACTAATTGGCCAGACATTTTCTTTTACATATGTGTGTTTGGGTTCGTCTTCTCACTAAAACCCCTTTAACATTTGGAAGACACTTTTAATGTGTCATGTGTTTTCAGAAAAACTAGCCTTCACGCCTTAAACATGCTACAAGCTACTACTGACAAGGTTGATTTTCTATTGTTGGACACTGTTCGCTCCCAGCCTTTTTAGTCTCATTAATTATAATTAACATCATATGAGGATGGATTCATTAGCATCTACCTTCGTGCATCTGTGATCCTGATGACGTCTCCATCATCCTCCCAGGGCTGAGAATGGTCATAAGTGCATATGGGGGCTGAAACAAAAGAAAGGAGCGCATGTGTCATATCCATGATACAGTTTTTTATCTCTCTGTTTTCTGCCTGTTTGCCAGAGGCATCAGCTATGATTGATGGACTGTTATTCTCATTGCTCATCAAGCATTTGTGAGAGCATACAGTGAGGAACCTCTTTCCACATTTCCGAGCTCCTCGTGGTTGATCCTACATCAGTTAAACCACATTTTTTTGTGTTGTTTCTTCGAGCTAGTTTATCAGAATGACATCTGACACATTTTGAAAATTGCTAGCTTGTTCTTCAGGGAGGAGTATGTCTTGTCGGTCAATTTCTCATTAACTGCAGCTGCCCTAGTGGGTTTACTGGATAGAAAAATAGCATGCAGAACTAATTAAACATGCATATGCTGGTACATAACAATGTACCGAAGTAAATCGTTTAAAATGCTTAATTTACCTTGTTTATGATGTGGTGTTTACGATGCTTCTAATCACATTAATCACAGTAAGCCGTAGTCATCTGGTTTTTCTTTCATGTTTTTTCTGGGTAGTTTACTTCTTCAATGTTTCATGTCAAAGCATTATATACTGTGTACCACAGTAGCCTAATATATATTTTATTTATAATAATATAACATATATATTTATTTTTTGTAGTTCTACAATTACTGACTGTAGTCCATCTGTTTCTCTGCATGCGTTGTTAGCCCCCATTCATGCTGTTCTTCAATGCAGGACCACTACAGAGCAGGTATTATTTGGGTGGTGGATCATTCTCAGCACTGCAGTGAAACTGACATGGTGGTGGTGTGTTAGTGTGTGTTATGCTGGTATGAGTGGATAAGACACAGCAATGCTGATGGAGTTTTTAAACACCTCAATGTCACTGCTGGACTGAGAATAGTCCACCAACCAAAAATATCCAGCCAATAGCACCCTGTGGGCAGCCTCCTGTGACCACTGATGAAGGTCTAGAAGATGACCAACTCACACAGCAGCAATAGATGAGCGATCATTTCTGACTTTACATCTACAAGGTGGACCAACCAGGTAGGAATGTCTAATAGAGTGGACAGTGAGAGGACACTGTATTTAAAAACTCCAGCAGCGCTGCTGTGTCTGATCCACTCATACCAGCACAACACACACTAACACACCACCACCATGTCAGTGTCACTGCAGTGCTGAGAATCATCCACTACCTAAATAATACCTGCTCTGTGGGGGTCCTGACCATTGAAGAACAGGGTGAAAGCAGGCTAAAAAGGTATGTAGAGAAACAGATGGACTACAGTCAGTAATTGTAGAACTACAAAGTGCTTCTATACGGCAAGTAAAGCTGATAAAATGGACAGCGAGTGTAGAAACAAGGAGGTGTTAGTATATTGTCTACATTATTGTTATACTCAACTACCTGTCCCAAACCCATTGCCCTGTAGATGGGGGTATTGTCATCCTGGAAGAAACATTGTGCCTCCTGAATGTAAATGTTTTATTGTGTTAATTAACCAAATTGGTATACATAATGTCGTACCAACTGTTTGATCGATTGGCGTTGCAGTCATGTGATGAATAGCTTGTTTTGTATAGAATCTAAGTAACCTTTTCCTCTAGGGGGAAATGTGGAACCAAGCCATGCCAGCAAATTGCTACCCAACATCTGCACATCTTTCCGCTCATTTATTGAAGCTGATGGTTAATCTCTTATTTCTTGAATAATGCTTTAAAGCCAAGATGAATTTTAAAGCATTAGCCTACTGTATTACTAATGTATACATGCTATACCATGTTTCTTTCCTTTTTTAACCTTGAATGATCTGTTTTTGCTTAATGTTCATTTTTAAGATGCTGAATTCTAGAATTGAACCATTGACCTGGGGGTTACATTAAATGGGAACAGTATAACGGTACATCAGCTCTTAATTTCATCCACACAATTTGCTGTAAATTGGCATTTAGCTTTACACACCCTGTTTGCTATCAAGTGAATATAATGTCTCTTTAAATACCATCTCTAATTGCTGTCTAAAGATTATCGCTGGGGATTCTAACGCTCTACAACAGGTCTTGGTAGAGCTGTAAAACTGAACATTTCCATTCAGTACAGAGAGCGGAATTCATTTTGCTTGAATGTTTTGTTTTAAGACTTCATGGCAGTCATTTTACAAGGGATGGTTTGGCTTTTACATTGATATGGACTATAAGTCCATGTGTTCCTTTAGAGGCAAGAGTCACTGTAAATTAATATAAAGCCATTTTAATTGATCACATGATCAGTATGATACTGATCATTGACAGGACAGTATCTCTAAATGGCTTGACGAGGACGACAATAATGTAAGTTATATGTGATCACCTTACTCACCTTACTATATCTTAACCCAATTAAATGGATTAAACATTATTTATGTAAAACAATACGTGAAAATCTGAAGAACAAGTCGTATTTCAACTCTTACTGCTTACCAATTAAAGTACTGGACTAGTAATCAAGAAGAATGCCGTGGTCCAGGACTGTTCAAGCCACTGTTGGGCCACTGAGTAGGGTCATTAACCCTTATTTGCATGGATTTTATTTGGTCAAATTGTAAGTCGCTTTGAATAAGAGCATCTGCTAAATGTCGTAAATGTAACAAAAGATTGTGAGGGCTTGCAATAAACATTCTTATATTTATTTTTTCAATTAAACAAAAATAAGCAAGAAAAACAGGAGAGCATTAGGACCATGGAAGCAAGACGAAAAACAATGAACAATACAGATATCCACTATGGACACAATCACGGACTATAAGGAAAATCAAGGAACTATACTAAAGCCTACAATAAAGCTAAGTTAGTGCTAACTGCTAATACTAAACACAGAAAACATCAAACAGATTCATAAACTAAGCTAAACTAAGCAAGTAGAAACATGATAAACAAAATCATACACTAAATGCTAAGCCAGTGCTGACTGCTTATACTAAGTACTGAAACAAATGAACATTTCTAAACTAAGCAAAGTTAAACTGGAAGAAACATGAAAAACTAAACCCTATGCTAAATGCTAAGCTAATGCTAATCACCAACACTGCAAACAAGGATGAGATCTCAGCTAAATAAAAAAAAAAACATGGAAAGCTAACCTTTAACCCTAAGCTAACATCAGAAGAACAACTAAACAAACACTAAACTTCAGAATACAAGAGAAAGGAAATACAGGTTTAATCTTCAAGTAAGAAACTTACCTCTGCTGGCTGTTTGATGGCGCCTGCACAGAGATGGGAAAGAGTGCTGTCAGGGTGTGTCTCTCCGTACACAGAGCTAAGCCTTCCTGCTTAATATGAGACTATTTATTACTGTTATTATTTATTTACATGTATTCATGCGTTTGAGTGAATTGATGGAACTGTAAAAGCATTTCCAGCTGATTTCCACAGGCTGTAATGTAAAAAAAGGTTACAAAAGGTTGGTCAGACTAAACAAACCATTTCATCTTTCAAAAGGTTGTTTCTTTTTTTATACCTCAGGGAAAGCTTGTGAAGAATAGAGAAATGATAATGATGACTCTGAAATGTAATGGTGGTAGAGGATTGATTTGTTACTGTAGTGTTGAGTGAGCAGATTTTCACGGATGGAGTGTTGCCTCTGGGCTAGTCCAGAGAGAAAGCAGAATTAGCAAATGACATCAAGTAAATGGTTTGCAACTGGTGTGTTTATTTTCTTTTGTTGATGGCCGGCAAGTTCCTGTATGCCAGGGATGACCAAACTACGGCCCGCAGGCAATTTGCAGCCCACTTGCAAGGTATTTTAGAAATAAAATTAAAGTTAACCCGCTATTAAGCAGGTTTTAAAAAATGGCTAGAACTGTTTGAACCCTGGGTGTCACTATCACATAAAACAAATTTAAAATGCTCCCCATCTTCTTACCCCCAATTTAAAACATTAAAGTTACATCTACATTAATGTTCCCTAGTGCGACTCCAAAGAAACAAAAACTAGACAGTGAATGCATTAGATTTCAGGCACGCTGGGAAAATGAATATTTTTTCGCTGAGTTCCGAGGGAAGTGAGTTTGTCTAATTTAAAGAAGTATAATAATCTTCCTATTAGTATTTTAAACTGGTGAGTGAAATTAGTAGTAGTAGTTTACAGATATATTATTAGTCACTCAAATAAAAAGGAAGTGTAATTGTTTAGTAATCAGGTAGGTCCACTATATTTTTTATTTGTTTTATTACAAAATAGTCTGTGGACCGTGTTTGCATATTTTTTTACTCCATCTGGCCCCCAACAAGAAAAGTCTGGACACATTGTGGCTCGCATGTCTCTCACATAATTGTATTAACAAGCAAGTAAGATTACTTTGATAGACATAGTCATTTAGGCAGTAACAGTAAGCAAACAACTCACTCACTCACTTTCTTAACTGCTCATCCAATTAGGGTTGCGGGGTGGTGCTGGAGCCTATCCCCAGCTTTTCAATGGGCACAAGGCACACAGTAACACCCTGGACGGGGTGCCAGTCCATCGCAGGGCAGACACACATACACACACACACTCATTTACCCTTAGGGCAATTCAGTGTCTCCAGTTAACCTGATTGCATGTTTTTGGACTGTGGGAGGAAACCGGAGCTCCCAGAGGAAACCCACACAGACACGGGGAGAACATGCAAACTCTGCACAGAAAGGACCCAGACCCACAGTGGCTAAGTGGGTAGCACTGTCGCCTCACAGCAAGAAGATCCTGGGTTCGATCCCCAGGTGGGGAAGTCTGGGTCCTTTCTGTGTGGAGTTTGCCTGTTCTCCCCATGTCCGTGTGGGTTACCTCCGGGTGTTCCGGTTTCCTCCCATAGTCCAAAGACATGCAAGTGAGGTGAATTGGAGACACTAAATTGTCCAAGACTGTGTTCGATATAACCTTGTGAACTGATGAACCTTGTGTAATGAGTAACTACTGTTCCTGTCATGAACGTAACCAAAAGTGTAAAACATTTACATTTTTAGCATTTAGCTGAACTTACAGTGCTGTGACAGTACATTGTCTAAGCAATTAAGGGTCAAGGGCCTTGCTTAAGGGCCCAGCAGTGAGAGTCTGGCAGAGGTGGGCCTAGAACCAGACGTTAAAATCCTAATAAACAAAATCCTAATTAAATCCTAATTAAAATCCTAATAAACAATAATCCTAATAAACAATCAAACAATAAGCAAGCACCCCTGCATTGCTAACTTGCTAATTGCTAACAATTAGCTTTATTGGCATGACAAATAGGGAGTTTCTTATATATACAAAATAGTTAGACATGTACAAATAAAATAAGAATAAAAATGGTAACAGTGATTAATATTGTATGTAGGTAGTATAAAGAAAATAAAACTTTGTAGTGTGTGATAACTGTAGATATTGTAGATACTAACACTTACTCTAAATCTCCAGTGGGTGGCAGAACCGAACAACAAACCGAAAACGCACAGCTTGATTCTCCACATTAATGAATGCAGAATGTACAATATTCACCATATTTATGTTCCTCATTACAGTTTCCCTCAAGCATTTTACATGATTAACAATATATTTTAGTTTGGGAAGTAATAAAATACATTTAATGTATGTTTTTTTTTGTATTTGAGTATTTCCAAGCTAGGTTGCTACTGTTACAGCTAAGCTGCTAGTGTTTGTACCTTTAGCAAAGCTGCTAATCCTGACTGTCAGAAAATCATACATCTATTTATTAATTTACTTATTTTTAGTAATTGCTTCAGTCTGATTAGGGTCATGGTGGGACCTAAATAAAAACACTGGACACTAATCCATCATAGGGCATCGTTCACTGACACACACACCGGCCAGGTATAACATTATGACCACTGACAGGTGAAGTGAATAACACTGATCATCTCTTCATCACGGCACCTGTTAGTGGGTGGGATATATTAGGCAGCAAGTGAACATTTTATCCTCAAAGTTGATGTGTTAGAAGCAGGAAAAATGGGCAAGCGTTAGGATTTGAGCGTGTTTGACAAGGGCCAAACTGTGATGGCTAGACGACTGGGTCAAAACCGCAGCTTTTGTGGGGTGTTCCCGATTTGCAGTGGTCAGTATCTATCAAAAGTGGTCCAAGGAAGCGGAAGTGGCGCAGTGGTAAAAACACACGCTGCAACCAGAGCTGGATCTCGAATACATGGTATCGAATCCAGCTCTGCCTTACCGGCTTGAGGCTGAGTGGCAATATGAACAACGATTGGCCTGTTGTTCAGATATGGGTGGGATTAAGCCGGATAGGGTCTCTCTCACAAAACTAATGCAAATACGGCTGGCTGCTGGCTGATTGATGGCGCCTGCACAGAGATGACAAAAGAGTGCTCTCAGGGTGTGTCTCTCCGTACACAGTGCTGAGCTGCACTGCACTCGTCAAAGTGTAGGTGATAGGATGCATGCGGCATGCTGCCCAACGTGTCGGTGGGGGCGTGGGTTAGCTTCGTTCTCCTCAATCAGAGCAGGAATCGGCATTGGTGGAGAGGAAGCATGACGCAATCGGGTAATTGAACGCACTAAAAAGGGGAGAAAATGCATAAAGAAATTAGAGGGAAAAAAAAGTTTATATGTTAGAAGCAGGAAAAATGCGTAAGAATTTGAGCGAGTTTAACAAGGGCCAAATTGTGATGGCTAGATGACTGGGTCAAAACTGCAGCTCTTGTGGGGTGTTCCCAATCTGCAGTGGTCAGTATCTATCAAAAGTGGTCCGAGGAAGGAACGTTGGTAAACCAGCAACAAGGTCGTGAGGCTCATCGATGCACGTGGGGAGCGAAGGCTGGCCCGTGTGGTCCGATCCAACAGACGAGCTACTGTAGCTCAAATTTCTGAAGAAGTTAATGCTGGTTCTGATAGAAAGGTGTCAGAATACACAGTGCATCACAGTTTGTTGCATATGGGGCTACAAAAGGGGGACCAACACAATATTAGAGAGGTGGTCATAGTGTTATGCCTGATCGGTGTTGTCGCTCTTGGGGTGATTTATAGTAGCTAATCTTCATCTCAGGTATGTTTTAGGATGGAAGAAAACCAGAGAACAAGGATTTACATGAATAGAATCTGCCAACCTTCTTAAATACACTGACCAACAGCAAGATTCAAACCAATGCCCCCAAAGCTATGCAATACATTAAAGATAATCATCTTATTTGCACACCACTGTACAGTGAATGCAATTCTTGTTCGTGTTGTATGACTGCAACAGCTTGCATGCACTGTACACCATTCACACAAATAGAATTCGTGCTGTAGAACAGTAGTGTGCCCAAATAGGAAATTATACTCTTACCATCTGCACCATCAGCCGAGGCAAAAGCCTCCCACGCTTTTCCTTTTCATGCTACATCCCTATAATAATGGATTTTGAGGGCCATAAAATACCACCTCCACAAATAAACGTGTCAGTGGTTCTGGGTTTAAAAAAAACATACATTTGTTAAACATTTATGGCTGCAGCATGTTCAAAAATCCTAGGACAGAAGCGTTTACCAAAGTATTAAGTCACCTTATTATATTCACCTTTTTATACCTTATTATACATATTGTAATATTAAATGTAGCTGCACGAAAGTCTATTGTCATATACACCGATCAGACATAACATTATGACCACCTTCCTAATATTGTGTTGGTCCCCCTTTAGCTGCCAAAACAGTCCAGCAACTGCGATGAACTGTGTATTGACACCTTTCTATCAGAACCAGTATTAACTTCTTCAGCATTCTGAGCTACAGTAGCTCGTCTGTTGGCCTTCGCTCCCCACGTGCATCAATGAGCCTTGGCCGCCCATGACCCTGTCGCCTATTTACCACTGTTCCTTTCTTGGACCACTTTTGATAGATACTATCAAACACCCCACAAGAGCTGCAGTTTTTGAGATGCTCTGACCCAGTCGTCTAGCCATCACAATTTGGCCCTTGTCAAACTTGCTCAAATCCTTACGCTTGTTCATTTTTCCTGCTTCTAACATCAACTTTGAGGATAAAATGTTCACTTGCTGCTTAATATATCCCACCCACTAACAAGTGCCATTCACTTCACCTGTCAGTGGTCATAATGTTATGCCTAGTTGGTGTAGTGTGCTTCATAATGCCCCACACGTTTTCCATAAGATACCATCAGGACCATTTTCAGGACTATTAAGAAAGGGATTATTCAATGAAAAGTGCAAAAACCACCATCTGTCATGGTATGGGGGTGCATCAGTGTCCACAGCATGGAAGACTCGCATATGGATGCAGGGGCATATTTGGGATTTTTGAGACATACAGTGTATCACAAAAGTGAGTACACCCCTCACATTTCTGCAGATATTTAAGTATATCTTTTCATGGGACAACACTGACAAAATGACACTTTGACACAATGAAAAGTAGTCTGTGTGCAGCTTATATAACAGTGTAAATTTATTCTTCCCTCAAAATAACTCAATATACAGCCATTAATGTCTAAACCACCGGCAACAAAAGTGAGTACACCCCTAAGAGACTACACCCCTAAATGTCCAAATTGAGCACTGCTTGTCATTTTCCCTCCAAAATGTCATGTGACTCGTTAGTGTTACTAGGTCTCAGGTGTGCATAGGGAGCAGGTGTGTTCAATTTAGTAGTACAGCTCTCACACTCTCTCATATTGGTCACTGAAAGTTCCAACATGGCACCTCATGGCAAAGAACTCTCTGAGGATCTTAAAAGACGAATTGTTGCGCTACATGAAGATGACCAAGGCTACAAGAAGATTGCCCACACCCTGAAACTGAGCTGCAGCACAGTGGCCAAGATCATCCAGTGTTTTAAAAGAGCAGGGTCCACTCAGAACAGACCTCGCGTTGGTCGTCCAAAGAAGCTGAGTGCACGTGCTCAGCGTCACATCCAACTGCTGTCTTTGAAAGATAGGCGCAGGAGTGCTGTCAGCATTGCTGCAGAGATTGAAAAGGTGGGGGGTCAGCCTGTCAGTGCTCAGACCATACGCCGCACACTACATCAAATTGGTCTGCATGGCTGTCACCCCAGAAGGAAGCCTCTTCTGAAGTCTCTACACAAGAAAGCCCGCAAACAGTTTGCTGAAGACATGTCAACAAAGGACATGGATTACTGGAACCATGTCCTATGGCCTGATGAGACCAAGATTAATTTGTTTGGTTCAGATGGTCTCAAGCATGTGTGGCGGCAATCAGGTGAGGAGTACAAAGATAAGTGTGTCATGCCTACAGTCAAGCATGGTGGTGGGAATGCCATGGTCTGGGGCTGCATGAGTGCAGCAGGTGTTGGGGAGTTACATTTCATTGAGGGACACATGAACTCCAATATGTACTGTGAAATACTGAAGCAGAGCATGATCCCCTCCCTCCGGAAACTGGGTCGCAGGGCAGTGTTCCAGCATGATAATGACCCCAAACACACCTCTAAGACGACCACTGCTTTATTGAAGAGGCTGAGGGTAAAGGTGATGGACTGGCCAAGCATGTCTCCAGACCTAAACCCAATAGAACATCTTTGGGGCATCCTCAAGCGGAAGGTTGAGGAGCGCAAAGTCTTGAATATCCGCCAGCTCCGTGATGTCGTCATGGAGGAGTGGAAAAGCATTCCAGTGGCAACCTGTGAAGCTCTGATAAACTCCATGCCCAGGAGAGTTAAGGCAGTTCTGGGAAATAATGGTGGCCACACAAAATATTGACACTTCAGGAACTTTCACTAAGGGGTGTACTCACTTTTGTTGCCGGTGGTTTAGACATTAATGGCTGTATATTGAGTTATTTTGAGGGAAGAATAAATTGACACTGTTATATAAGCTGCACACAGACTTCTTTTCATTGTGTCAAAGTGTCATTTTGTCAGTGTTGTCCCATGAAAAGATATACTTAAATATCTGCAGAAATGTGAGGGGTGTACTCACTTTTGTGATACACTGTATGCTGCCAATAAGTTGGTGTTTATTATGATTAAAGTCTGTGGTCATTTCAGAAGACAGTGCCAGCTCTATAATACAGTAGAGTGGCTGTGTAGACACAGGATGAGTGTGCTTGCCTGGCCTGCCTGCAGCCCAGATCTGTCTCCTGTTGGAAATGTAGGGCATTATGAAGAGGAGAATCGGACAACAGTGACCACGGAACTGTTTAGTAGCTGACGTCGTGTATCAAGCAAGAATGGGCAAAAATTCTACTTGCACAACTGCAACAATTAGTGTCATCAGTTTGTGTCATCAATGATTAAAAAGTGTAACTAACAAAAAGTGGATGTAATACAGTAATAACCTTACCTTCGTCCCAACCTTTTTTGAGTGTGTTACAGTCTTTTCTTAGTTAAATAAAGGTTCAAGAGAATTAACAAATCAAAATGTTAAATATCTTTATTATATTCACAGATACATCAGTCATAACACTATAAGAATGTGCATTTACCACACATAATATATTTTAACAGAACTGACTTTCTGAATATATAGAGTTCATGACTTGTTCACACCTTTTAGTAATTCCTGTCATGCACACACAGCTATAATCTATATATCCTGACACAAGATACCATCCCCCACAGATTCTCATCCATATCAAACATTTCATTCACACACCAGTGCATATACACTCACTCAGCCTTACCCGTTCTCTTCTATCTGACAGATGGGACATACCACTGCCAAGTATCATTCTCCCAAGAGTGGCCAACACATCTAATATGAGAGAGAAAAAGAGAGAGCGAGAGAATAATATGGTAATGCTAAAACCCACATCATTTAGAAAGACAGACAGTAAGATATGAGGTAAAAGGTATTGTGAGTTAACAATGACTACGTACACTGATCAGCCATAACATTAAAACCACCTCACTGTCTATTTTATCAGCTCCATTTACCATATAGAAGCACTTTGTAGTTCTATAATTACTGACTGTAGTCCATCTGTTTCTCTGCATGCTTTGTTAGCCCCCTTTCATGCTGTTCTTTAATGGTCAGGACCACTACAGGTACGGGACCACTACAGAGTAGGTATCATTTGGGTGGTGGATCATTCTCAGCACTGCACTGACACTGACATGGTGGTGGTGTGTTAGTGTGTGTTGTGCTGGTATGAGTGGATAAGATACAGCACCTCACTGTCACTGCTGGACTGAGAATAGTCCACCAACCAAAAATATCCAGCCAACAGCGCCCTGTGGGCAGCGTCCTGCGACCACTCATGAAGGTCTAGAAGATGACCAACTCAAACAGCAGCAAAAGATGAGCGATCGTCTCTGATTTTACATCTACAAGGTGGACCAACTAGGTAGGAGTGTCTAATAGAGTGGACAGTGAGTGGACACAGTAATTAAAAACTCCAGCAGCGCTGCTGTGTCTGATCCACTCATACCAGCACAACACACACTAACACACCACCACCATGTCAGTGTCACTGCAGTGCTGAGAACGATCCACCACCTAAATAATACCTGCTCTGTGGTGGTCCTGACCATTGAAGAACAGGGTGAAAGCAGGCTAAAAAGGTATGTCGAGAAACAGATGGACTACAGTCAGTAATTGTAGAAATGGATAGTGAGTGTAGAAACAAGGAGTTGGTCATAATGTTATGCCTGATCAGTGTCAATACTAAAACACACAAAGCATCTAATCTCCCGTGAATTCCAATTGTATTACCTGTTAAAATCGTATTAAGCTTCTTGACCTTTTTCACATGTAGGAAATATAGCGTCTTCAAATACTAGTCTTGTGAAGACATGCTTGATCTTTAAACAAGATAAGAGAGAAAGAAAGAAACCTGTCAGGGATTTTTCTAAGCTTCTCACAGGTTAATAGAACCAATAATGCTATAAAAAACAAAGCTGTTGAGACTAGAACAAAAAGCTGTTAAAATAAAAGGAATTATTATCATTACCCTGGCAACATAACTCCAAAAAAACAGTTTGGTTCCATTTGGCACCAACATTTTTTGAGGTGTACAGGTATATCTTTTAAGTAGAGTACATATTGTGCACATAAAGTACAAGAAGAGAAGGGTGGGAGTTACTTGATGACAGATTTTTGGGAAGGTGGGAGGCTGTAAAACGGATGTGAAAAGGACAGTTCTCTTTCTGACAGTGGGAACATTAGCTGCGTCTGTTTAAGACAGTGAAAAGGTAAAACTGGCACCAATGACCCACCTATTGTACCTATATTCACTTTCAAAGCTGTCCACATACCAAACCAATTCATAGTTAAAACAAAAGATTTACAATAGAGGACACCCAAATAATTGTAATAGAAGACCACTAACAAACATTGCTCTTCAGAAAACAGTTGGCTGAACTGACACAAACCTCAGAGTGCAAATTATACAGTGATAATTGGGGAGGCCAACTTTATATATATGTATATACAGTATAGTATTACATTGGACATTACATTGTCCATTTTATCAGCTCCACTTACCATATAGGAGCACTTTGTAGTTCTACAATTACTGACTGTAGTTCACCTGTTTCTCTACATACTTTTTTTAGCCTGCTTTCACCCTGTTCTTCAATGGTCAGGACCCCCACAGGACCACCACAGGGCAGGTATTATTTGGGTGGTGGATCATTCTCAGCAATACAGTGACACTGACATGGTGGTGGTGTGTTAGTGTGTGTTGTGCTGGTATGAGTGGATCAGACACAGCAGCGCTGCTGGAGTTTTTAAACACCTCACTGTCACTGCTGGACTGAGAATAGTCCACCAACCAAAAATATCCAGCCAACAACACCCCATGGCAGCGTCCTGTGACCACTGATGAAGGTCTAGAAGATGACCAACTCAAACAGCACCAATAGATGAGCGATCGTCTCTGACTTTACATCTACAAGGTGGACAAACTAGGTAGGAGTGTCTAATAGAGTGGACAGTGAGTGGACACAGTATTTAAAAACTCCAGCAGCGCTACTGTGTCTGATCCACTCATACCAGCACAACACACACTAACACACCACCACCATGTCAGTGTCACTGCAGTGCTGAGAATGACCCACCACCTAAATAATACCTGCGCTGTAGTGGTCCTGGGAGAGTCCTGACTATTGACGAACAGGTTGAAAGGGGGCTAACAAAGCTTGCAGAGAAACAGATGGACTACAGTCAGTAATTGTAGAACTACAAAGTGCTTCTATATGGTAAGTGGAGCTGATAAAATGGACAGTGAGTAAAAACAAGGAGGTGGTTTTAATGTCATAACCAGTTTAGCTAATGAACAACACCCCAAACTGTTCTTTTTACCTCTTTTGGAGGGGGGAAGCAAGATATTAATTAGGAGGGTTAGATCCCCCAATCCAAAACAAAGCATACTGCTTACTTAATATTAGAGTGTATCCTTGTGTTGTACTCATGGTTACCAGAAGGCACTGGATCCACTACAACCCAGATCAGCTTGAACAAGCTATTGAAACTAAATGAATGAAGCAGAAATGAAATGTAACTAATAACTGGGACTTTGGGCACTGCAGAAAGAAAAATTGCAGCAGATCTAGGTCGCATGCATCAATACATAATTAGATTAAATTCTGTCATTAAATATTCATGTTTAGAAGTTTCTGAATACAAAATTATGAGTAAGTAAATGGAAATATTGAGGTATTTTATATTAAATGAGATGTGTTACAATTGTATGGTGATATACACAGATCAGCCATAACATTAAAACCACCTCCTTGTTTCTACACTTACTGTCAATTTGATCAGCTCCACTTACCATATAGAAGCACTTTGTAGTTCAACAATTACTGACTGTAGCCCATCTGTTTCTCTGCATGCTTTGTTAGCCCTCTTTCATGCTGTTCTTCAATGGTCAGGACTCTCACAGGACCACTACAGAGCAGGTATTATTTGGGTGGTGGGTCATTCTCAGCACTGCAGTTATACTGGCATGGTGGTGGTGTGTTAGTGCGTGTTGTGCTGGTATGAGTGGATAAGACACAGCAATCCTGATGGAGTTTTTAAACACCTCACTGTCGGACTGAGAATAGTCCCCCAACCAAAAATATCCAGCCAACAGTGCCCTGTGACCACTGATGAAGGTCTAGAAGGTGACCCAACTCAAACAGCAGCAATAAGGTCTACAAGGTGGACCGACTAGGTAGGAGTGTCTGAGTGGACAGTAAGTGGACACGGTATTAATAAAAACTCCAGCGGCGCTGCTGTGTCTGATCCACTCATGCCAGCACAACACACACTAACACACCACCACCATGTCATTGTAACTGCAGGGCTCAGAAAGATCCACCACCTAAATAATATCTACTCTGTGGTGGTCCTGACCATTGAAGAACAGGGTGAAAACAGGCTAAAAAGATATGTAGAGAAACAGATGGACTACAAGGAGGTGGTTTAAATGTAATGCCTGATTGGTGTATGTGGAATTACATTAATTGTCTGTATTTGTTTTAAGCCTCTCAATGTACTGATTAGTCTTTAATCTAGAATCTCGATTCTAAAATGTAGGTTTAAGATCATGGTGGGTCCAGCGCCACAGGATAAAGCAGTTAGTGAAGATGGATAAATATATAAAAACATTAAAACAGCATTATAACTGATAATACAGATAAAAATCAATCCAGGTTTAATACTGATGTTCTGCCTGGAATTAGGGGAAATGAACAGATTTAGCAACGTGCCAGAGTCTCATGCTGTGCTACCCGGTTTGAAATGTAAATTAATGAACCATCATGATTTGGATTAATTGAACCACCGTGCCTGATTATGTGACCTACAATCAGTGTCTGCATTTCAAAGCTGTTTTTTTCTGTGAATATTTTTCTGTGTATATAAAGCTGCACTAGTTTCTTAACATTAAAAAACCCTTATTTTAATTAATGACATTTGAATTGGGCTGAAAGAACATTTACTTGCTTCTAATCTACAGTAGAAGCTTTGGAATAATTAATATTAATAAGTAGATGCCCCCCTTTTGCAGCTATAATGTCTGGATTTTTAAGTGTGCTTGTGGGAATATGTGTCCTTTTAGTTAAAATGCATTTGTGAGACAAGAGACTGAGGTTAAACAGGACGGCTTGGTCTGCAGTCGACAATATGCAAGGCTAAGGGCAGGGGTCTATGCAGATTACTACAATTCCAGTGAACAGAAGTATACAGAATCATAACTGTCTCAGGGCTGCAGGAAAACTGTGTACCCAGACACCAAGGGGCAATTACACTGCTTCTTTCTAAATTAATAAAGAAGCATGATATTTATTCTCAAATGTGGCTTTTTTGGAAGTAAGAACAGGGACAGTGATGCCCTAGCACCTCTTACAGAGGAAACACCTATAGCTACAGCTTCATATACAGTATTTGTCCAGAACTATGTAGACACCCCTCTTAATAAGATCCTAATTAGATGCTTGTAGCCACATCTTATACATACAGAGCATTTAACAGACCCTTTTATCCAAAGCAACTTTGGGACAGTGGTAGCCCAGTGGGTAGAGCTTTGGGCTATCAAACGAAAGGTTGAGAGTTCGAATTCAGGTTCTGCCATACAGCCACAGTTGGGCCCTTAAGCAAGGCCCTTAACCCTCTCTGCTCCAGGAGTGCTGTACTGTGGCTGACCCTGTGCTCTGACCCCAACTATATGTGAAAAAAGAATTTCGTTGTACTGTACAAGTGTATATGTATAATGACAAATAAAGGCTTTCTTTCTTTCTTACAGAGGTTATTCCATAGAAGTTAGCACTGCCATTTGGCTGGGCTGGGCAGCTATATGAACAACGTTTGGCCGTAATTGCATCAGAGTAGAGAAATAATGCTGATCAGGATGTGGCTCTCCGTGCACAAGGCTGATCCGCATATGAACTCGCCTTGTGCAGTTGAAAAGATGCAGTCGGCTACTGCGCACGTGTCGGAGGGGGCCGTGTGTCAGTTTGCTCTTCTCAATTGGGGCGGGGGTCAGCTCCAGTAGAGAGGAAGCATAACGCAATTGGGTAAAAATTGGACCCGAGTTTCTGAATCCATTGCAGGTCTGATGGTGGCCACTGGATGACATGTCAGGATGGAGTTGCAGTAGTCTAGCTTGGAAGTGACAAGAGATGGCTCAATGACTTCTATTAAGAGAAAAGCCGGCCAGATATACCGGGATGCAAGCTGAAACTGGTGCCTATTTCTAAGGATATAAAATCAGTTATAGAAAATGAAATACAGTGGAACCTCGATTTAACGGACCTCTATTTAACGAATTTCGGATTTAACGGACAAAATCTGGAAAGCCAATAGGGGCGGCACGGTGGCTCACAGCAAGAAGGTCCTGGGTTTGATCCCCAGGTGGGGCGTCCTGGTCCTTTCTGTGTGGAGTTTGCATGCTCTCCCAGTGTCCGCGTGGGTTTTCTCCGGGTGCTCCGGTTTCCTCCCACAGTCCAAAAACATGCAAGTGAGGTAAATTGGAGACACTAAATTGTCCATGACTGTGTTCGGTATAACCTTGTGAACTGATGAATCTTGTGTAATGAGTAACTACCGTTCCTGTCATGAATGTATGCAAAGTGTAAAGCATGACGTTAAAATCCTAATAAACAAAGAAACATGAGTGATAGGCTTTATTTTGTCAGGAGGCTTGCTTTGTTCTCGCCTTTCTCTTGGTGTTTTATGCTCAATTTTTTGCTTAGTTATGCACCAGCACCGTTCCAGTAGCCACCAGCAGTGCTTCAGCCTCAGAATAATAGATACTCTGAGACCCCACTATATGATCATGGAAAATCTCCTCCACCACACAGGGTAAATGAAATTTCTCCCCAGTAGTACATTACACTGGTTCTAATATTTACATTACATATTTACATATCTATTCACATTGTTTATTTTACTGTTTATTATATGTGCATGTTTAGCACTTTGGTGCACCTTAGTGCTGTGTTGTTGTGTATTTTTTGTGTAGGGCAAGCCATAGCCTAGTGGTTACGCTAGTGGCTAGTAATCGAAAGGTCGCTGGTTCAAGCCTCACCACTGCCAGGTTGCTGCTGTTGGGCCCTTAAGCAAGGCCCTTAACCTTCAATTGCTCAGATTGTATACTGTAACTGTACTGTAAGTCGCTTTGGATAAAGGCATCTGCTAAATGCTGAAAATGTAAATGTATTTTCGCACCACCTGGAAAAAAAAATTGCTGTTTCGGGACAACCTCAATTTACGGAGCAGTGCACCCCCCTTTTAGTCCATTAAATTGAGGTTCCACTGTACTTCCAACATTGTGGCAACAGTTTGGGAAAGTCTCTTTCCTAATTGAGCATGACTGTGGCTTGGTGTAAAGAAAAGATTGGTGTCATTCCAGTTAGCAGTAATGTGCACGACACCCTGACCTCAACTTGTGTAGTAGTGAACACCTATTTGCATCTGCTAATTAGAAAGGGTGTTGACATATTTGTGGCCATATAGTGTATATACTGTAGGTGTGTCAGAATGATGTGCATCTTTCTGCTCCATCAAGTGCTGCACTCAGCAAACATACTTTTTTGTTTAATGTTTTATCAAAACACTGACATTTGGGATACATCCATAGGGAAAAAGAGATGTTAAAAAAACATGAATGAAGGAGCTGGAGGGTGTGTGTGTAACATTTATGCAAAGCAGCCTTGAGCCAACCATTGAGACAAAGTAATTACCAATGGTTAATTAGAAATGATGTCAGTGAACCATGGCAGTCACAAGAGAACATTTATAGGTTGTGCAATTCAGTTACTCTTGTCTGTCTAATCAGTCTTTGGAGGACGTCTACACTACAAAGCTAAAAGCATGACACCAATTGCAAACAGGTAAAGAAAATCATGCAACAAGTCATTAATTAATTAATTATTCATTCATCTTTAGTGACCACACTATCCAAGGTCGCCGTGGGTCTGAGAGTATGGTTATCCATAAACGTACTTGGAAACACTGGGCGCAAGGTGGAAAAATAACTAAGGTGCACCATTACAAACTTACAAACTGCCCCCTCCGACACGTGGGCAGCATGCCGTATGCATCTTATTACCTACACTTTGACGAGTGCAGTGCAGCTCAGCGTTGTGTACAGAGAGACACACCCTGAGAGCACTCTTTTCTCATCTCTGTACAGACGCCATCAATCAGCCAACAGGCAGAGCTGAGATTCGATACGATGTATTCGAGATCCCAGCTCTGGTTCCAGCGTGTGTTTTTACCGCTGCGCCACCTGAGCGGCTCACCATTACAAACTTCTGGCGCAGTACAGTACTGAATAGTATGTATAGTTAGATGGAATTTTTACAGCTTATGCAGGATTTTTTGTATTTAATTCCCACAAAAACTGGACTGCATTCCATACTTGGCACACTTTTTATGTCTGATGCCTTTCCGGGCACAACCCTCTTATTTTTATTCAGGCATGGGACCAGCACTGAGAGTGCACCTCCTAGACATACGCTCTGCAACATTGTGTCAATTAAATTTTTTATCCAGGCATGTGAATACACTGTCATGTCATCATGATCGCAATGTTTTACCACTGCTTAGTCCTGATTAGGGTCGCAATGGGTCTGACTTCCACAGAATGCAATAACACACCCCAGACAGAACGCTAATCCATTGAATGGCTTCGACCAAGACATGGCCATTCGGTCCATAGCACCACTGTGGATTTGAACCTTGGCACCCGGCGTTAGTAGCCTAGTGTAATTTACTACCAGCCACCAGACTGCCCCACTGTCATGTCATGTAATCAATTACAAATACACATGCCCCCATTCACCCTATAACAACACTCAGCTGCCCATTTTCTTTTACAAAAAGACTGTAAGGCATACAAATGATGTTCAAGCGTCGAATGTCCACAAACTTTTGACAAAACAATGAGGCTGTCCCTGCACAATCCAGTATGTCACTGCAATCATGTGTGTGAGAAGGTGAAAGAGAGAGAGCGTGAGGAAGAGAATCTGCTGCACAGTGCATTAAAAGAGCAATCAGGCTCTAAACCTCCCTGAGCTCCAGCTGCCACCCACACAGGCACTCTCAATCACGTGCATGAGCATATGCCCACTCCATCATTCAGGCACCAATCCATTTTCCTACTGACTGCTCACAAAAATGCACTGCTAAAATCATCACATTTATTCACACTAAGTAAACACTTTATCCTAACGAGGGTCACGGTTGGTCCAGAGCCTAGCCGGTAACAATGGGCGCGAGACAGATATACATCCAGGACAGGGCACTGGAACCAATTCATTGCAGTCAATCACACATATACAGTCTCTCACACTGGTGGTCAATTTTGAGCAGCCAGTTCAATTCTGCATTTTTTTCCAATGTGGTCATGTCCAATTCCTTATCGCAACTCCCTTGCCTCTTGCACCACCCCCACAGCCCTGTAGGCTGAGGAGAACACAAGCTAGCATCCACCCCCAACACCAACACATGTGCTGTCTCAATTTCTTAAAATATGAACTATATAAATCCTCCACCACTCGTGCTGGCACCTTGACCAGTCCAGACACAATAGAAAAACAAACCCAGACACAGCCAATAGTGTCAACTGGACACCAAGCTAGGTCATTGGCACTACTGAGATTCAAATTCAAATGCTGAAATTCAATTCAAGTTTGCCTATCTATTTTATCTAGAGGAAATCCACATTAACATGAAAAGAACATACCCAATTCCAAGACTGTGGTGCCGTCACCATACTCATTCATTTTCTGTAATTGGGTCAAGCTCAGGGTAACTGTGGGTTCTGATCTTATCCGGAAACACAGTGCGTAAGGTGTGATTACACCCTAGACAGGGCATCACATGGACCAATTTGAAGCAGGCAGTCCACCTTGAAACACTCCTGGACCTGGGGCTAACCTACCAAGCTCTGTTTCCTTATGATTCCCAAAAACATTCAGAAGGTGGAGTGGCTTTTAAAACTGCCCTGTGATTGTGTTTCCCATAACCCTCATGTTCTATTTGGGGAACTAGAGACCTGAGACCGCAGAGCCTATTTAACAGCTCACAAAATATCTATAGCTCTTTTCAATCAGCTTGATACTTCATGACTGTTCCTAATTTTATGGAAACTGCAAATAAACAATATTTTTATATTTACCCCCTAATTTCTACACAAATTTTGGTGTCTCAGAGACCCCACAACTAGAATACTGACTTTATTTTACCCGCACAACACTGGGGCCAATGGGACCCCCAAAGAATAAGGCAGTAAAGTCAGTGTCAACAGATTACAAGAGTTAATAAACTGGTGCCCTGTCAAATGTATAATCCTGTCCTGCAGCCAGAGTTTCTGGGAGTCAGACCTGGTGTGATCACGGAATAGAATGAATAGTTAATTTTTTAGGCTTTTATCCCCCTTCAATTAATTTCAGTGGTCTGACTAAACAGAACATGCAACCTTGTATTTGTCCACCTACTAAGCTTTTAAATCTCTAAATTTTACACACACACACAAACACACAGTCGATCGTGGACAGTCCTCTCGAGAGTTGGCTACAGGGTTAGCAGACAGACGTAGCCTCATTACCCAGCATAGCCTCATTACCCTCATTCAAGCTGCCTCACTCTTTCCAACACACACAAAGTATATGGGCGCCTGACCACGAGCTTGTTGGACATTCTATGCCAGAACCAGTGAGGGTTTCATCCCGCGACCATATGCTGCACACTGACCAAAACAATGATCTATGGGTAAGTAAAACCTCACTGCTTAAAAAAGGATCTTTACCACAAGTTACCAAGACAAACCACAATCATTCTGGGAAAATGTTCAATGGACAGATGAACTGGCCAGCAATGAGCAACAGATGAACTGGCCAGCAATGAGTCCTGATTTCAATCCAATCCAATCTGCTACCGGGAAAAGGAACCAGGCAAACATTCAAATGCTTGAGGGAACTGTAGTGGAAGAAACTACCAGCATACAGGTTCAAGAAGCACACAGATGGCTACGAATATCATTTGGAGGCCGTCAATGCTGCCAAAGGTTGTGCAACCCATTACTAGTTGGTTACCAGTTCCTCAGAACCCATTTTGATTTGTGGCACCCACTCTACCTGCCTAAGTTAGTGTACAGTGTACAGTGAGTAAATGATTGAGTTACAAGCCAACAGCAACTTTTTACTGTGCCCACACATACACACACACACACATACACATTGAGTACTCATTTGGCTCTTAACCTCATCTACCTCTGCAGGGGTACACAGGCCCTGTCTGATACAGTTCTGGTTTCCATAGCAACAACCAATGGAGAAAAGAGAACAGTCTCTTAAAAGGCCTGCCAGCAAAACAGCAAAATACCAGAAGAGAAGGAAGCCAGTCTGAGCTGTAACAGCAAAGGACAATGAAAAAGAGAAATGAAGAGAGAGGATGGGTGAGAAAGAGAGGATTATGGGATGAAAAAATTAGATGGCGGTCAGGTGTCAAAAAGCAAACGAAATTATTATGTATAGTATTTTTAGATATTGTTCAGCAACTACTGACATATATGTAAATTGTGATAGTTCATCACTATTCATATATTTTCTGTAGCCACATCATCCAAATCAGTCACAGTGTTTAGCACCACCCAGAAGCACTTGCTGCACATCCACCCACTCACCCATTTGCAACCAGAGGTGGTCCTCAGTAGCCAATTTAACATCCACCTGTTTTTAAGAGGTGTAAGAAAACATATAATGCAGCAATCAGGTTGGTTCCCGAAAGCTCATATATACCAAACATTAAAACCACCTCCTTGTTTCTACACACACTGTCCATTTTATCAGCTCCACTTACCATATAGAAGCACTTTGTAGTTCTACAATTACTGACTGTAGTCCATCTGTTTCTCTGCATGCATTGTTAGCCCCCTTTCATGCTGTTCTTCAATGGTCAGGACTCTCACAGGACCACCACAGAGCAGGTATTATTTAGGTGGTGGATCATTCTCAGCACTGCAGTGAGACATGGTGGTGGTGTGTTAGTGTGTGTTGCGCTGATATGAGTGGATTAGACACAGCAATCCTGATGGAGTTTTTAAACACCTCACTGTCACTGCTGGACTGAGAATAGTCCACTAACCAAAAATATCCAGCCAACAGCGCCCTACGGGTAGCGTCCTGTGACCACTGATGAAGGTCTAGAAAATTACCAACTCAAACAGCAGCAATAGATGAGCGATCATCTCTGGCTTTACATCTACAAAGTGGACCAACTAGGTATGAGTGTCTAATAAAGTAGACAGTGAGTGGACACGGTATTTAAAAACTCCTGCAGCGCTGCTGTGTCTGATCCACTCATATCAGCACAACACACACTAACACACCACCATGTCAGTGTCACTGCAGTACTGAGAATGATCCACCACCTAAATAATACCTGCTCTGTGGTGGTCCTGTGAGAGTCCTGACCATTGAAGAACAGGGTGAAAGCAGGTTAAAAAGGTATGTAGAGAAACAGATGGACTACAGTCAGTAATTGTAGAACTACAATACGGTATACTACTATATGGTAAGTGGAGCTGATAAAATGGACAGTGTGTGTAGAAAAAAGGAGGTGGTTTTAATGTTATGGTTGATCAGTGTACATTTTTAACAATACTGTTTTTCTAATCTAACATACATTTTAGATCTGACTGTAAACAAAGACAATGGGAGGAGGGTGTTCAAAAAATGTGATGCAGTTCAATTCAAATGAACTCAAATGTCTTACTTGCACAGGTTCCACAATGAATTGGCATCCTCTCCGGGGTGTGTTGATGAATTGCACCCAGTGCTGCCGGAGAAACCGGACCAACCGCGACCCTGACCAGGACGAAATGGTGGTAACAACATGAAAATGAAATGAAATAACACACACCATTAAAAGCATACAATATTTGTTAAACACATTTGATTATATATACCAAAATAAAAAATTAAATGTACAACTTAACATTTGGAATTTTTATCCAGTTTTTTTTCCCTTTCTTAAAGCTCGGTGCAGCTCCTGTGTACTGTGTGTGCAGAAGGTGCTGAAGAACTTTATGTGTGCACAGTTACTGTTATGATGATTTGGTGTAATTAAGTCAGATGTAGAAAAGTGTGTTAGAATTAATCACAGTTTAACAAATACATTTAATAATACATGGTTTGTGCCAGTGGCATAACTAGGAGCTCATGGGTCCCAGTGCCAAAAAAAATTGGGCCCCCTCAACAAATTTCATATTTATAAAAGCAATGTGCAGCAATCGGGGGTTGAGTTCATGTCAATTACCCCCCCCCCCCCCCTTCCATGGGCCCCAGTGCACCTGCCACCCCTGCCACAAACTCTATATATTCAGTATTAAGCAAACTTCCATGCATTTATACCTATTTGACAATCAGTTTACTATTTTACTATAGTAGTATTTGAAAGCTGCCCCATTAGGTGGAGGAAAACAAGGGAAAAGGGTTTTACCCATACGCAAATGTAATACATGTACATATATACAATTTTCATATATAACATATATGCCCATATTTGTGCAAACTATATATGAAACCTAAAAGAAATTGGAACAATTTCATTTATTGACATATATGTGTGGCCCATAGAAATATGTATGCTCATTTATGTGTAATACATCTCGACATACTGTATGTCAAAAATGTTTATTTCTATACTATATATTATGTAAAACCAAGATTTGCACCCGGGAGCTTACAATCTCAGCACTGGTGTGCTAGCGCGTTATCTCGCCGCACCACCTGATCATACTAAATACAATCTTTTAATTCTATAAAGTCAACTTCTTTTAAACTCAAAATAAGGTTTTGGTGCTTGTGTTGCAGCATGAATATCAATATTGCTCTGGAGAAAAATCGAGCAAATTTTTTGAGGAGCTTGTTGAGTTTAGTTTACAAGACAAATTATACATTAAATGAAATAAAAACATTTAGAAGCATTAAATGTGTTTTATTGGGTGCATTTTTACCAACAGCATTGTTGCAAGGTCAAGGTCAAAACAAATACATGAATGCCTAGAAATAAGAAAAATCATATGTTGGCATACAGGCTTTTTATATATGTTATATTAATAAAATTGCATATACTGTATATATAACATATATATGCTAACATATATGGATACAACATATAATACCATATAAAATTTATTCTATAGATATATTTAATATATGTACATGCACACATTTTATTATGGGTATTTCATATATGTTATAAACTTATATCTAGCCAGAGGATACATGTATGCTATAATAATATATCACCTTATATGTATCATACGTGAAAAAAACGTTATTGATATAGGGGCATATATGTCATATATTACATTTCCAGGTGGGTAAGTACAAATTCAGTTGTACTTCAGTGGTTTTAGAAATTAACAGCACCACTATATGACCCACTGACGGTAACACAGAGTGTTTTCATAATTTATGTCTGCTGCAAATTCAGGTTCTAAGATTTAGATTTTCTTATTCACTAAGTAACAGGTGTACAAGGAATTTCACTTGGTGCAAGTGTCAACATATTGTAGATCTTATTAAATAAAATAGAAAAATTAAATACCATATATACAGTACGTAAACATAGAATAGAAACATACAATATACTGTACACTATCAAACTTGAATTAACAATGTCAGAGCGTGTAAGTTTACCTGCTATGAAGAAAATTATGCCATATTATACCATTTTATACATAATATAAAACATGGAGCAATTAAGCTCTATTAATTAGTAAGAAGTGGTTTTACTCACCATGCACTTGCCAAACCTGCTTCTTTTGTCAGCTGTATGCACAGGAAGTAGTTAGAAAGTCCTTCCTGTGCTTAATAAAGAGCATTCTTACATTGATTTATTTTGTATTATTATTAATTATTGGCAGATTATATGGAATTCCAGGTTCCTTGCAAGTGCTACTGCTACATTTTTACTTCTTTGCTTCAGTTTCAGACAGCTCTTGCCAAACAGTGGAACAATGACCCAGCTGTATAATCCTAATTATCTTCCTTGTGTGTGTGTGGTTTACACTTTTCTCTTAGCCGTTAGCATATGGCACTATAGTTCAGGAAACGCTGCCAGTATGAATTGAAGGATGTTTTTTCTACCACTAGCAAACATTTTCTGTACACGATATTTCAACCCACAGAGGTTGTTAAGTTTGGGTCCAGCTGTCCTCAAACAGAGTGTGCTTGTTTTAAGCAATGCTGTATTAAGGACAGGCATCGTGCCAGCACTACCAATTGGCTTTGCTATTGTCCTAAGCTTTAGTCTTTCTATAGATTCTAGAAGCCTCTTGTCTTTGTGTAACAGCTTTATTTACTTATACTGCTCAACCAATAACAGTCGGTAGTTGCAGGGTTCGGATTCCTCTCATCGTGTGCCATACACATTAAGAATAAACAGTTAATTTATTCTAAATTTAATTAATACATTTATTAATTCATTTTTAAAAAGGCTGAGCTTATTGTGCGCCTCCTCCAACACGTGCGTAGTCGCATAGTCTCTTCACCTGCCTGCAGTTGAGTCCCATTGGTTCATCCAATGCTAGCGCAGGCGCTTTGCCCAGACAGCTGAGGCCACTATTGTACTGCAGCCAATTGTGCCTGTGAGTGGGCACCCAGTTTGTCAATAGTACAGCTAAGTTCTGTACTCAAATCTCTGTGTTGGTGGTGGGCTAATACATTAAACCCTTGTGCCACCCAAGCGCCCTTTTGTTGACCTGTTAACCTAAAAAGTTCTGACAGTGTGGTCAACACTTAATTCTGATCAGGGTCACAGTGGGTCTATTGTATATCCTGCAAACAGGGGGCATAAGGCAAATAGATCCTGGACGGAGAGCAAATCCCTCACAGGGCATCACACACTAATTCACAGCTAGGGGCATTTAGAGTAGTTAATCCCATTATGCCCAGTTCAGGGTGTATTCCTGTCTTGCAGAATAGGCTTCTGATCCAACATGTCTGATCATTCTTTTTGAATAGGTCAAACAAATGTATTTTGCTCTGATTTACCTTAACAGAGAGATACTTTGAAAGAATCATCATCATCTGACCACAGCACACCTTCCCACTGTCTGTTGGTCCATCTGGGATGAGTAAGGGCCCAGTAAACTCACCAGTGGTTCTGAATAGAGTTGATGTATGGCTTTAGAAATATGACCTAATTTACCTCAAATGATACTTTGAAAGAATCAGTTCGAGTCATGATTCACCAAAGGGAACCAAATGTCAAAAAATCTCCATTTCATAATAATACACAAGATGAAACAAGAAAACATGGACTCACCTGACCTCAGCACAAAGACCACTGTCTGTTGGTCCATCTCAGATGAGCTCGGGCCCAGTGAACTCAGCAGTGATTTTGCATAGAATTGAACTATGGCTTTATAAATGTTATTCAATTTACCTCAAATGGCGTTGAGAAAGAATCAGTTCAAGTGAGTCATGATTCACCTCACGACTCACCTCAGTGAACTCAGCAGTGGTTCTACATAGAATTGATTTATGGCTTCATAAATGTTATACAATTTACCTCAAATGACGTTGAGAAAGAATCAGTTCAATTGAGTCTTGATTCACCTCATGACTTACCTCAGTAAACTCAGCAGTGGTTCTGCATAGAATTGATTTATGGCTTTATAAATATTATCTTATTTACCTTAAATTATACTTTGATAGAATCAACTCACCTAAGTGAGTCATGATTCACCTAAGTGAGCCAAATGGCAAAAACAAAATCTGCATTTCATAAATATATAATAATACACGAGATGAAACAGGATTTCGTATCAGTGAATAAAGATAATCATTTATTGGTGTGTCAGGAAAAGTGAAACTACATTTCCCAGCATCTCTAAAGGTACAAACAGTGGACATTATTGGTTATATTAAGTTCAATAGTGGTATGCTGTCGGTATTTGTAGTTCATAACAGTCACAACCAGGGAGTTGTTAATATTCTACATGTAAAGAGGCAAATATAATGAATACAATACCCGCAATAACATTTGGTAGGTTACTGTCACTGGAAAGAGAGGATAGGCTACCAACGCCTGTGCGACCTCTTCGACGTGTACACAAGATTACATAGAAAAATAGCACTGTCAAAATTTTGATTGAAGCTTCTACAAACAGTTCCGGTGTAACAAAAAGCGTACCCCTGTGACGTATGGCTGCTGGCAGCAAAATCAGCACCAAGCAGCACCAATGCTGGCAGAAGGGGTAGATCAAATTCTTTCAAGAAATCATGGTTTGTATTAGCTTATACTGTATAAACTCACACATACTCAAACAAGGACAATATACTACAGCCCCCACAATGCACCTCGGTGCAGGGACGGTATGGATGGTGCCAACAGTGAACAGTCTAGTGAAAATACAAGTTTTTCAAGGTGTAGGTACAACTACAAGTGTTAGCATTGAACTTAAACATCATTGCAGGAAAACACTGAAAGGAAATCGAAGAAAAGTCATCATAATAGTTTCAACAATGATCATACAAGCAATATTAATAAAGAGGGAAGAGGGAAAAGTACACAGGGAAAAGAAAAGTACAGCGAATGTAAATCAAGAGAGACTGAATTCAAAGCCGCAGTGATAAACCTTCAGGGGTTTGAAGACCTCTCTGGAACACATATATTATTGCATGCAGATTGCAGATTGAAAAAGGACATTTTGGAACATCACCTTGCAGCACAAATCTATATTACAAATGATTCCGATAGCCGCCGTCGCAGGTCAGTAAACATTCAAGTTTGTGCTGTCAGATTTGTAGTGATACACTGATCAGCCATAACATTAAAACCACCTCCTTGTTTCTACACTCACTGTCCATTTCATCAGCTCCACTTACCATATAGGAGCACTTTGTAGTACTACAATTACTGACTGTAGTCCATCTGTTTCTCTGCATGCTTTGTTAACCCCCTTTCATGCTGTTCTTTAATGGTCAGGCCTCTCCCAGGACCACTACAGAGCAGGTATTATTTAGGTGGTGGATCATTCTCAGCACTGCAGTGACACTTGTTGTGCTGTGTGCTGGTGTGAGTGGATAAGACACAGCAATGCTGATGGAGTTTTAAAACACCTCAGTGTCACTGCTGGACTGAGAATAGTCCACCAACCAAAAATATCCAACAAACAGCGCCCTGTGGTTAGCGTCCTCTGACCACTGATGAAGATCTAGAAGATGACCAACTCAAACAGCAGCAATAGATGAGTGATCATCTCTGACTTTACATCTACAAGGTGGACCAACTAGGTAGGAGTGTCTTATAGAATGGACAGTGAGTGGACACGGTATTTAAAAACTCTAGCAGCGCTGCTGTGTCTGATCCACTCATACCAGCACAACACACACTAACACACCACCACCATGTCAGTGTCACTGCAGTGCTGAGAATGATCCACCACCCAAATAATATCTACTTTGTGGTGGTCCTGACCATTGAAGAACAGGGTGAAAGCAGGCTAAAAAGGTATGTAGAGAAACAGATGGACTACAGTCAGTAATTGTAGAACTACAAAGTGCTTCTATATGGTAAGTGGAGCTGATAAAATAAACAGTGTGTGTAGAAACAAGGAGGTGGTTTTAATGTTATGGATGATCGGTGTATACGTTGGTGTAAAAAAAATCAGCCTTAACAGGGGATGATTTGAAGCAGAACAAGGCCAAGGTTTTGTTACTGCTTTACTCATCAGGTCTGTAAATAAAATGTATTTAAATAGACGTGTGCCAAATAAGAATCAATCACAGTTTGTCATTTTAAAAACTTAATTTTCAGAAAAGCTGGAATAGTAAGTAAAATGCAAGACAAATAAGAATCTGTAATTTGTTTACACTCTCAAATCTTTTGTACGTTTGGACCTTTAAATTAAATTACATTTGTTATATTTACAAAATATGGGTAGCACTGTCGCCTCACAGCAAGAAGGTCCTGGGTTCGATCCCCAGGTGGGGCGGTCCGGGTCCTTTCTGTGTGGAGTTTGCATGTTTGCCCCGGGAGCTCCGGTTTCCTCCCACAGTCCAAAACATGCAGTCAGGTTAATTGGAGACACTGAATTGCCCTATAGGTGAATGTGTGTATGTGTGTCTGCCCTGCGATGGACTGGCGCCCCGTCCAGGGTGTTAGTGTGTGCCTTGCGCCCATTGAAAAGCTGGGATAGCTCCAGCACCCCCCTGCAACCCTAATTGGATAAGCGATTAAGAAAGTGAGTGAGTGATATTTGCAAAATACTATTATGTTTATTAGCCAAAACATTAGAACTTTATCTGTCTAGTTTTGTTAGTAAAGGTTCAACAGTATTAATAAAGCACAGATTCTTGTTTTATTACACTTTACAAAATGTCCCAACTTTTCCGGAAATGTGGTTTATACAAGAGATCTTCAAAAAGTTTCAGCCCTTTTATATTTTCAGTGGAAACGGTGAGGGTGGGAGGAGTAGTAATTGGTCGTGTCTGAGAGACTGATTGAGCTTATAGTCCGGATTTAGCGCCATCTGATTTCCACTCTTTTGGACGCTCAAAGAAGCATTTTTTAATGCATTTTCTCCCCATTTAGCGCACTCAATTTGTCTTCCGCTGCTGAGGGATACCCGATTGCATCCGAGGAGAGCACGTCACTGCCCACGCCCCTTTCCGACACAAGTACAGCCCTCCTCTTCTCGCCCCAGGATTCTGCACATGGGGCTCCTGCCAATAAGGGGTCTTTACACAGCGTATGAAGATCCCACCCACACATAGTCCGGTCGTCCCCGCCCTAGCAGATACGGTGGCCAATTAGTATCTGCTGCAGGCACTACCAATTATGCCCGCCGGATGGCGCCCAGCCGACCAAAGAGTTCAGAATCTCTGCGCTGGTGTGCTAGCGGAATATCCCGCTGCACCACCTGGGCGCCCCTTAAAGAAGCTTTAAGAGAAAGAAGATTTTCATGTGATGATGATGTGAAAGCAGCGGAAACTTTTTAAAGAACCCTCGTATATCATGGGAGAGGTTTATGACACTGTAGCGTCATATTGGTATAAATGGTGTATGAGGCATAATAATCGATGTATTGTAAAATATTTGTGTTATAAGATGGTAGAAAAAAATGATCTATTTTTTATCGTTCTTAGTTTGAAAAGTTGAAATGTTTAGTAAAGTGCAAGAAAAATAAGAATCTGTAATTTGTTTATATTCTTGAACCTTTTTTTAACCCTAGACAAAAGGTCTGGCTGAAATAACCATAGACTTTTTGGGACATGGCATGGCCTTGTATCCATGGTGCCTTGACACGTCATACCATGACAGATGATGGCTTTTGCACTTTTCACTGTTAACAGTCTGGATGGTTATTTTTGTCTTTGGCATGGAGAACCTTACAGCTTAAACGTGGACTGACCAAAGCACACAGCACAAAGACCTCTGTCCCTCTTTTGGTCTGAGATGAGTTCGAGCCCAGTGAACTCAGCAGTGCTTCTGCATAGGATTGACGTATGGCTTTCTCTTTGTGTCACATTTAACAGTGGTTTCTGGCCTTGACCTGAACAGACTGAGATTTCTATAGATTCCCTGAATCTTTCCACAATATTATGCATGGTAGATGGTGAAAAACCTTACTTATTAGCAATCTTGCTCTGAGAAATGTTCTTTTTGAACCAATGATAAATTCTTCCAGTGAATTATAGACATCACATTTCAATTTTGTTTATATTTA
This sequence comes from Trichomycterus rosablanca, assembly GCF_030014385.1. Lineage (NCBI taxonomy): Eukaryota > Metazoa > Chordata > Actinopteri > Siluriformes > Trichomycteridae > Trichomycterus > Trichomycterus rosablanca. The sequence continues at coordinate 8,790,328 of NC_085989.1, forward strand.
CAAAATACTATCATGTTTATTAGCCTAAACATTAAACATCTATCTTTCTACTTCTGTAGAAGGTTCAACTGTATTAATAAATCACAGATTCTTGTTTTTATTACACTTTACAAAATGTCCCAACTTTTCTGGAAAAGGAGAAGTATATGGTATTGGTATGAATTCCACTGCACCTTTGAATAACCATTTCTAATCGTGTTCAGTTGGAGTCCTGTATAAATGCAATCTCTCTCCTCTGCCATATGTCCAGGGCACCCGGAAACACTGGGGTGCAGGACAGGAATACTTTCTGGACGGGGCAAAAGAGGAAGGTGGAAACCCAAACGGACATGGTAATAACATGCAAGCTCCTACCCTGGTCCCCAGGAACCATATTGCTCTGTGGCACCCACTTAATAAATAAAGAGGGCAGCATGCTAGCACCACTAATGAACACATTTACCATGGTTTACCCCACTGTATAAAATCTCTGCTGCAAAATCTCACAGGGCTTAAAATCATTAAACTATTTTACCCATTTTCCCCCCAATTGACTTGCATTACTGACACGCTGAGTCCGACTTGCATGCAGTCAACGACCGCTTCTTTTCAACTACCAGAGACAAGATCTTACAGAGAGCAGTATCATGTATGGAGAGTCACGCACTGCTATCCGTGAACCAACCATCCTTCATGCAGGTGCCTTGATCAGCCAGCAGAAGCCACAACTGCACCAAAAGTAAGGGACCCGTTCGATCATTCTGTCCTTCAGACACAGCTAATCGTGTCTGTATGGAAACCTAGCTGGTTGACAGCACGACTGAGATTCAAACTGTTTCGTTTAGCATTTTTACCAATTTTCCTCCCAATCTAGTCGTATCCAATTACCTGATTGCATTATGATTCCACTGATGCTGATCCCCACTTTTGATTGAGGTGAGCGAGACTGCCAACTGCATCTTTTCACCTGCATGAGGCGAGTTCATATGCGGATCACACCCTGTCCACATTATCCCTCGACTCTGTGTAGGTGCCATTAACCAGCCAGCAGAGCTCATAACTGCATCAATTATGAGGTCCCTAACTGGCTTCCCGCCCTGCATGAACAACAAGCCAGTCTTTGATCATGTAGCCACCCAGCCCAGCCGGATGGCAGTGCCGAGTTTCAAACTGAAAAGTTCATAATGTCAGCTCTGGTGTGCTAGCATGTTTTACCGCTGCACCACCTAAGCGGCAGAGATTCAAACTTGAGAGCTCAGATGTCAGTGGTGGTGGGCTATTGCATTTGGGTGGGTACGTGCGCCACCCATCACCCAAAATTGATTTATTTCAAGAAAATATATGTATTGGGTAGGTAAAGCTAGGGCGAAATGGGCGTATTAATAAAAATAGATTGATAGATTTGGCAAATATTCACCAGTTAGGCTTCATGGCTTTATCTCCCAAGCTTGGTATGAAAAGAAAAACAAACAAAGCAGTGGTAGAAAAGCTTATGTCTAGGTATACATGTCGATGTGGATATTATTATGTTTTGTCATAGTACTAGACCTCCTTTACTTTGTAGATGGTCACTGTTAATTGCTGCTTTAATGTCAAACTGAGGAAAAATGTGTAAAGAATTTGCACTGGTATAAACGTTTCACTTCTCTGCCTCCACAAAGTCTATATAATCATCTTTCTCTTGCCCAACATCTGGGGTTTCGGTATCAATACTTCTGTAAATATTTAAGTTATATAAAGGATATAATCACGTAATCACATATATTAATATTTACACACATACCTAGTGAGAAAATAGTTTAATCTTCTATATATAAGGGTCTGTTGTTTATTACAGTAGTATCAGGGTGCATTCTAGCTGTTAAAATGTATATTGTGGAGGTAATAACATTAATATTAATATAATATTTCTCTTACAATATGAAATAATAAAGAGTAAAGAGTAAAAAACAAAGTTAGTGCAAGGATTGCGCGAGTATATGGGTATTTTTTTCCGTGCTGATCAAATAGTAAGGAAAAACGACCACCATGCAAATCACGTCCAAATAAACGTCCAAAAAAATCAAAACGACGTTACAGTATCGTAAAAGGCTGAACGAAGAATTTCAAAGGAAGAGATAGAGTAAAGAAAAGGGGAACACTGTGCAGAAATAGCTTTCGTTTTGTGCGTTTGTGTGTGTATCTGTGTGTGTGTTGCCTTTCCTAAAATCAGTCTGGTCTGTGCACATGCAAGACAAGGTCCAGTTCAGCGTTTTAAACAATTAAATACATACCTTTAAGAAATCTCGACATTAAATCATCTGTTATTGTTATACAATGTAGTGTATTCTATCTCTCGCTCTCTCTCTCTCGCTGTATTCTTTGTTCAACTCAAGACGGAACGCGGAAATTGAAAAAAAGGAATTAGACGTAATTAAATCCAAAGCAATAAAAATGAAAGTTAGTTAGCTTTTTTTCAGCAAAGTTCACCATTATTCCTTTCAGCAAAGTTCATTAATGTTTCTTTGTGCATCGCTTATACTGAATTTACACCGTATTCTTCCATTCCTCTAATCATCCAGATTGTTCCTCACATCAAAAGTAGGTAATCGAGTTGTCGACCTGATTTCAGAAAACGTCTTCATATAGCCCTCTGTCTTTACAACTCCCACACATATACAAAATATAGAGGAAAATAATCAATACCAACGTATCACTCCCTGTCAGCATCTGCAAGTATAAAAATATACAATATACCTATTTCAAAATCTCTTTGTGCTTTCATTCTCTGTTCTCTCTTTCTTTCCGTAGCCGGTTCAAAAATATACAAGTCATTTTTAATCATAGAAAATATTACACCTGTGTATATTAACCTGTATAATCTTCTCTGTATGAAAAGCCACAATAATGAAGGAATGTTCATAAGATCTGAGCAACACTGCACGAACTCGTTTTGAACTTTAAAAATGTATAGTATACAAGTTTGATTTGTCCAGCAAAAGTTAGGATCTGGCGTGGTATCACAGAGTTTAGAACGGACGACGGTTCTGGTAGACTTAGTGAGCATTCGCTTTTACTAACACTACTCATCTGTTAGCAGGTATTTGCTGCATTCATGCAAGACACCACACTCATCAAGAAACACCATCGTTCATAGGTTTAAAACTCTAACTTCTAGTTCTGAATAGTTCATCAGACCTGCTGGTACGCCGTTTCTCCATTTACCAGTTTCTCAAAGCGCTTCTTTCTCTTCATAAGTCTCCGTGGCGGTTCTCGTACTTGTTGATGATGTTTCGACAGCGGCCCAGCTCCTTGCGCATGTCGGCCACCTCCTGGCGTAGCGCCGCGTTCTCGCGTTCGAGGAATGCGGCGCGGACGGATATCTGGTTTTCCTTTAAGCGGCGGGCGTCTCGGGAGCGTTTGGCGGCCTCGTTGTTTTTGACGCGCCGGCTCCAGTATTTTTCGTCCTTCAAGAGTACAGAATAAGAGTTCAGAGTTATTAGGACTTGATTTCAGTTAAGTCTGCGACAGTTTCATTTAAGTTTAGTTGAGTACAGGGGTGAAAATAAAACTGACCAGAATTCTAGCTATTATTTATTAGGATTTTAACGTCATGTTACACACTTTGGTTACATTTATGACAGGAGAGGTAGTTACTGGTTACACAAGATTCATCAGTTTAAGTCTTTTAATGACATTGACAATTTTGTATCTCCAAATTCACTTCACTTGTATGTCTTTGGACTGTGGGAAAAACGAAGCTCCTGAATGAAATCGGAACAGACACGGGGAGAACATGCAAACTCCACACAGTAAGAACCCAGACCACTCCACTTGGGAACTGAACCCAGGACCTTCCTGCTGTGAGGTGATAGTGCTACCCACCGAGCCACCATGCCGCCCCCTCTGGCAACACAATGCACAATGGCCAATAATGTAAAATGTCCTTCTCTCCTTTTTAGGCTATAACAGTCTCCACACTTTCAGCTTTTCCATAAGTTTTTGGATTGTGTCATGGGAATTTGTGCCAAGGTGATCAAGTGATTAAGTCAGGGCTTGATGCACGCCATTGGAGTTCCTCCAAACCAGTGGCGGCTGCTGGTCTTTCAAACAGGGGAAGCTCATTGTCGGCTTACATCATAAAATTTGTCAATTTATTTATATATAAATTGTGCCCTCTGTTCCTTTTCAAGAAAATGGCCTGAAATGGGTTGCAGTTTGTCTTTAGACTTCACTCGCAAAATCCGCGATGGGACTGAAGCTTTAAGTGATAGCTGTCAATCAAAACGGGATTCAGCCTTTCGACTGATCCTCCAATCAACTTGCAGAAGCTCCGCGTCCAGACCCGCCCACAGCTCCATTCACCCCCAGAGACGCTCAGCGTCCGGGGGCGGGACAAAATCGTGGCATTTATCCAATGACCGACGAGTTTCGAAGCAATGAATAAAACCCTCCCATGCAGCCCCATTAAAGTTAATAGACGCTCAGCTTCTGCCGGCAAATACATTGACGCTACGGGAATGTATGAGAAGTTCGAGTCAGTCGATTTGTGATAAGTAGCTGATTCTGAACAAACTCGTCTTCGAGATGAACGTGTTCTAACGCATTTGTAGTCAATGAAATGTTAACACAACTGTACATATTTGACCATTTAATTTTTGACATTTTAGGGGAAGCTGAGCTTCCCTTGCAGTCTTAGAGAAATCGCCACTGCTCCAAACCAAACTCACATGCTTTTGGACATGCATAAAATACAATCAAGCAACCTATGAAATTTCAATAGATTGCAGATCATCATGCTACTGAGTTTCTAATAATCGCCTCTTAAAGTGACGCCAGCACAAGCGCTGTAAGTTGGGATGTTCATGGCGTGGGTTTATGTCATCAAGTAGCCAAACAAATGTCCAAGATCATCATGGGCAACCAGACTCTGGAACTACTGGACTCTAAAGCAGCCGGTACCAGGAAAGTATAGGTATCACAAGGTCCAAGAGTACTAAGCATGGCTTTTTAAGAAAAAGGTCTGTCACGTCAACCCTAACATCAATTACAACCCACATCTTCAGAATGAATGAGAACACCAACTGTAATCCCAAAGGATTTATGGCTGTAGCATTTAGCAGATGCTTTTTATCCAAAGCGACTTACAGTTCTGTTACAGTATACTGTCTAAGCAATTGAGGGTTAAGGGCCTTGCTCAAGGGCCCAACAGTGGCAACCTGGCAGTGGTGGGGCTTGAACCAGCAACCTTTCGATTACTAGTACTAGTGGTTTTGGAATAAATTGTTTCTACAAGCATGTATAGTCATGATGTTCAGTAATTACCATTTTTAGCCATGTAAAGTATTTCATCATTTTGTGCAAACACAACAATCTAGCTTGATTAAATATTCTGACAGAGTATAAATATTTAAGCAATGTTATATACTACATTACCACGTGTGGTACCTTCTGATTATCAGGCACTAGCATTTTGCGGGCCTTTTTGATCATGGGCTGAGGCTTTAGTTCCTCCTCAGAGAAGCGATGCCGCCGCGGGTCGAATGCCTCCTGGCCAGGCACACTTGACAAGGCTAGGTCAGCAGGGTCTGGGTCAAAATTTACCATGACGTCTGCCGCCGGAGCACCAGGGTTGGGTACGGGTGGAGGTTGGCAGCTGGAGCTGAGTGAGGGGTCCTGCTGCACTGCCTGTCCACCTGTAGACAGAAAAAGCAAGAAAAAAAGAAATGGTTAGTGGACTTTGTTCACTGTGATGACTTTAGCTCTCCTTTTCAAAGGATCATATAGAGGAAAATTTATTCCATTAACAGATAATTTATTAAGCAAAAAAGATTCCCAATTATTCTGATTCACAATTTTCAAACGTTCCTATCACCAACAGCCTAATTTGAAATCAGAGAGCTTTTTCATGCTCTATCATTGGGAATATTGACACACTAGAGGCACTAACAGCTTGTTTGTATACATATACTCAGATACAGCAGCATTGCATTACTGAAAGTTACCGCCAACAAACAGCTCACTGCATCTTCTGAGCTCAAACTTATGACCTCCAGATGGAATGAACACCTTTTTTTACACATCGTGAAAGCCTCAATCATTTTTTTCTGCAGTTTTCATGCAATACCCCACCACCAAAGAGAGTAGTATCATTCAAGCAGACTTCAGCCTATTATGAATTGGAAAAAATATGATTATCAATATCTACAGTGTTACACCAATAGGGTACATGTGTAAATGTTGGAAAGAACAAGCCACTACTAAAAGAAAACATTTCAAAAGATTACTCGGAGGATGCTCTAACAAAATAGCAGTCTAGCAGCCTTATAAGACTCAAATTAAACTATATATGTGGTGTAGGGCTGGGCGATATGACCAAAATTTTGTATACGGTTTCACAGTATATCACGGTATGGTTTATTTTTTGTTTCTCACTTTTCATTTCACAATGTATATAATGAAAGTTTTGAGTACTACTGTATAAGCTTTGCTTGGCCCCACAAAACGACACATTATATATACAATGTTTATTATTAATATAATATTTAAGTATTCTACAATTATCTTTAGCTCTCTCTTTAACAAATAAAACGATGTTTGCAGTCTTCCAGTTACCACTGATGAAGTGCAGTTATACCCTTAAACTGAGGCCACGGCATTAACGTCGCTTAACCGTTTGCAACAAACGTGCTTCAACAAAGCGTACAGTATATAGTTTTTAAATCTGTGTTGGAACAAAAAACAACTTCTAAACTGCAGACACGGCTCATTTCTTTGCTGCTTTTGTTTATTTTTCCACCATATTGAGTAAACCTCTCTCATCTGTTAACACTGTTATGCTAACACTACCTGGTTAACAAGTGAGCTGTATCTAATCTGCGCTCCATAGCACCTTTAGCGCCGAACGATATTAGATGATTTGCAGCCTACTGAAGCCACAGCTGTTGCATTACCTGTGCGACGGTATGACGGTATATGAAAAATCCATACCGTACGAGAAATCAAAGCCGGTATACCGAACGTACCGTCATACCACCCAGCTTTAATGTGGTGTAAATCTATCAATGCACATTAGAAATAATACATACATGATTCAATTCCCACTGTAAAATATGGTGGTGGTAGCACTGTGTTACTAAGCTGCTTTTTCATCAGCAAGAACTACAAATGTGGTTAGGTCTGAATTGAAATTTGTTCTCTACTGCTAGACCCAAAGCCCCCTGTCAAGGCAACACTGGAATATATTTTAATGAAGAACACTGATGTTCTTGAGAGGCCCCATCAAACTCTCTGTGGAGACCTTAAAATTGCTAATCTAATCTGGCAGAATTTTGTAAAGACAAATTGGCCACAACTGCTCTAATACATAGAGCAAAATAATTAATTATAGCATTAGGAAGCAGATATATTGTTTTGTCTTTACTGAGAATTTGCGACTGGGTTAAATGTTTTTAATTCTTGATGGTGACAATTATTTATATGCCAAAACAGCTGGGGGAACGCACAAAGGAAATAGTTGAAAGGGTAGAAATTACTATAGGTTTTTTACTTACAAAACGTACTAGCCCCAGTCCAGTTAGAATTAAGTCACTATTACCAATCTATAATTCTGGATAAGTTAGGACATTTTGTAAAATGTAATTAATAAAAACAAGAAAGTTTTGTTCATTTTATTGAACCTTTATTTAACTGACACACGTTATGATTTCAATTACCAACTTCATTGTATTTTGTAAATAAAAAACAAATTTGAATTTGATGCCTGAATACAATATTTATTACATGATAAGAAGGTAAATTGGTAACAGGTGAGGGAATCATGCATGGGTATTAAAGAAGAATCAACCAAAGGCTTAGTCTTTGCAAGCAAAAATGTGTGAAGACTCAACACTTTGTGCCAAACTTTATTGCAAATACTGTAGATTTTTACCATCTACCATACATAATATGGTGGAAATCTCAGCCCATATATGGCAAGACTGGAAACCATTGTTAAATGTGTGTGACCTTTAAGTCCAGAGACGGCACTGCATAAATAATGTAACTGTTATAAATATAGCCACATGGGCTCTCTATGTTCCACAGTTCTTTTTGAACTGATGAACAACTCTCTCATAATTTTCTCAAGTGGCGAGCCACAAACTATCATTGAGTACAAAAGGAGGATCAAGTCTTAGTCTTTGCAAGCGATCATGATACCCTTACCTGTTTACCTGTTATCAATTCACCTGTTTATTGTGGAATGTTTCAAAACAGTGTAACCTTTCGCTAATATTTTACCCAATCCCAACTTTTCTAGGCGTGTTGCTGGCGTCAAATTCAAAATCTGTTTATATTCAATCCTGTTCAAAGCAGGAACACACCCTGAAAACTCTCACACACACCTTGTGGAAAAAGTACAGCAGCCAATTTGCGCTCTGCATGCTTTCGGAATGTGGAGGAACAGAAAAGATGAAGAGCACACAAAACTCCTCAAACCCAGAATTTCAGAAAGCACACTGCTGTGCAGCATCCACTTTACGAGCTGAACCATGGTGCTGTTAAATAATTCAATCAATCTGTTTGTCAAATGCATGAACTGGAACGGATGAAGAGTTGGCATGGTCTCGTCTCTATTTAGGCTTGATGCAATTACGCACTACATCCACCAGGGGTCAGTAAAAAACCAAACTACACCTCCAGCTGTCATGATCACAACAACATGAAGTTTATTACCTTTATTACCTTTCTCTACATTTCAATTTATGTAAAGAAACACTTTGTCTTAATCTTATTTTAAATAACACAGAAATATATTTGACAGTATATATTAGACAGTCATGAATTGAAATTAGAATTAGAATTGAAATTTCTAACTTAAAGAACGTGTATTTTGTGTTTTGTATTCAGTAACTGCTTTATTTTGGTTAGAGTTAAGGTGGGTCCAGACACTGTTCGCTCAAACTAAGGACTATTAAAAGCAGCTTATCCACCTACTGGAATGTTTTGAGTGGTGGGTGCCTGGGTGGACACCAAAGTAGGCATCACAATCTCCACCTTACTTTTCACAGAATATAATACTACTGTACAGTTGACAGTGCATGTGATATATTGGTAATCCATTTCTAGCCTCTTAAGTTAAATAAAATTGCAGTAATGATGCATTCATGCAGTTTTTTATGAAATGCGTAATCCTGGTCAGGGTGGGAAAAGCAGGATTAAGTGCAGGGCAGATTTACACCCTGAACAGGGTGCCAATCTATCTCAGGAAACCACATACTTACACATTTAATCACTTTCACCTGGGGGCAAGTTAGAGTTTGCTGTCACAAAATATTGTCTTTTGTTATTCTGCCAAAGGGATTGAAACCAAGGTCTTCAGGGTCCATACTGACATGTGTGGAACCCTCTCTTCCTGCCCTACAACTACACTGTCCATTTTATCAGCTCCGCTTACCAAATAGAAGCACTTCGTAGTTCTACAACTACTGACTGTAGTCCATCTATGTCTCTGCATGCTTTGTTAGCCCTCTTTCATGCTGTTTTTCCAACTTGTCCAACCACTACAGAGCAGGTATTATCTGGGTGGTGGATCATTCTCAGCACTGCAGTGACACTGACATGGTGGTGGTGTGTTAGTGTGTGTTGTGCTAATAGGAGTGGATCAGACACAGCAGTGCTGATGGAGTTTTTAAAAACCTCACTGTCACTGCTGGACTAAGAATAGCCCACCAACCAAAAATATATCCAGCCAACAGCGCCCCGTGGGCAGCGTCCTTTGACCACTGATGAAGGTCTAGAAGATGACCAACTCAAACAGCAGCAATAGATGAGCGATCGTCTCTGGATTTACATCTACAAGGTGGACCAACTAGGTAGGAGTGTCTAATAGAGTGGACAGTGAGTGGACACGGTATTTAAAAACTCCACTCATACCAGCACAACACACACTAACACACCACCTCGTCATTGTCGCTGCAGTGCTGAGAATGATCCACCACCTAAATAACACCTGCTCTGTGGGGGTCCTGACCATTGAAGAACAGCATGAAAGCAGGCTAAAAAAGTATGTAGAGAAACAGATGGACTACAGTCAGTAATTGTAGAACAACAAAGTGCTTCTATATGGTAAGTGGAGCTGATAAAATGGACAGTGAGTGTAGAAACAAGGAGGTGGTTTTAATGTTATTGGGTACTGATTGTAAATACATAATATATTTAGATCTGCTCAAATTTAACACAATCCACAAAAACAGTTCCTGGTTGGCAAAAGATTTTGTGAAACTGTTATCCCACATCATCCCAAGTTTCACAACTCTAACAGTGTACTCTTTTCTCCTAGTTAATTTAAAATTACATCCATTTTTGGACTGAATTCCAAGCTATGTCTGGCCAAAATCAAACACAGCACACCACACAACATACACTGTATGAACAAAAGTATTGGGACACCAATTCTAATTACTGAATTCATGTGTTTTAGATACAGCAATTGGTAACAGCTGTAATAAATCAATTATAAAAGGGAATTATATGCTATCAGTGGTGAAGCAACAGTTTAGTGAAGGCCCTTCCCTGTTTCAGCAAGATCTATAAAAACATAAAGGAATACTTGGTTTATAGAAACTCCGGTGGCCTGCACAGAGTTGTAAACTAAGCCCCACTGAACAGCTCTGGAATGAACGGATGGATGGATGGATGGATACTTCATGGATGGATACTTCATGGATCCCAAAGGAAATTAAAGATACATCAATCAAGGCTTTCTTGACCAACATCAGTGCCCAGCCATACAATTCTGACTCAATTCCCACATTCATACTCAAAGTCTTAATACAAGTCATTCTATTCCCCCCTCCCCTTTTTCTCCCACTTTAGCGCATCCAATTTCTGCCCGTCAATCATCCTCTCACTAATCCTGGTCCCTGCTCCTGATTGGGGAGGACGAGGCTGCTCCACGCCCCCTCCGACACATGAACAGCAATCGAACATCTTATCACCTACACTTGATGAGTGCAGTGCAGTGCAGTACAGCGCTGTGTACGGAGAACCACACCCGCTACTGCACTCCTTTCCCATCTCCGTGCAGACGCCACCAACCAGCCAGCAGAGATCGTAATCGCACTAGTCTGAGAGAGAGTCCCCATCCGACTGAATCCCGCCCCTATCTGAACAACAAGCCAATCGTTGTTCATGTGGCCGCTCAGCCTCAGCCGGCAGGCAGAGCCGAGATTCGATACGATGTATTCGAGATCTCGGCTCCGGTGAACAGCGTGTGTTTTTACCGCTGCGCCACCTGAGCGGCAAGTCATTCTATTTTAATACCATTTGTTTTTTAAATGGAATGTCCAGGCTTAATTGTCAGGATTAAAAGTTGAATGGATGCTGCCAGAAGTCTATAAGCACACTCTTCCACATACCAAGTCAGCCAGCCACTTAACAGAGTACCTATGGTGTTTTTCACACGGCCACTTCAAAACCCGCCCAGGTTTGTGGTCGAACACGTTAGTCGCACTATTACATCCTGGCTGATGTAAGCTATCAAGAAGGAGAAAGTCTTCAAACATTACGTTTCAAGCTACATCTACAATCACGAAGGTAAGATGTGTAATGTTACCCCTCAGCTAGCAATGTTTGTTTACTAGTCAATGCTAGTGTAGTGATACTATCAGTGTCTTTATATATATACGTATATATATATATTTTGTTTATGCATTTTCTCCCCTTTTTCTCCCTTTAAGCATGTCCAATTGCTCGATTGCATCATGGTTCCTCTCCACCAATGCCGATCCCCACTCTGATTGAGAAAAACTTGTCACCTACACTTTGACGAGTGCAATGCGGATCAGCACTGTGTACGGAGAGACACACCCTGAGAGCACTCTTTTCTTATCTCTGTGCAGGCGCCATCAATCAGCCAGCAGAGGTCATAATTGCATTAGTTATGAGAGAGTCTCTATTTGGCTTTTTTAAAGATCCCACCCATACCTGAACGACAGGCCAATCGTTGTTCATGTGGCCGCTCAGCCCAGCCCGCAGGCAGAGCTGAGACTCGATATGATGTATTTGAGATCCCAACTCTGGTTCCAGCTTGTTTTTTTACCGCTGCGCCACCTGAGCAGCCACTATCAGTGTCTTTTAGAAATGTACTTGAAAGCATGACGTGTATACACTACCTGTGCCTAATTTAAAAAACAGAATCCCTAAGCTTAAACGGTAAATCCACAACCGCTGCTGCAGAGTACACATCTCGATTTGTTTCCTCAGCTGGAGGATCCCCTCTCTGAGAGACCTGTTTTCTTTGAGAACCAAGTCGACAGCTGCGGGATCCAGAGCTGAAGGATAGTGGTGGTCCACGTGGAGAGATAATAAGCCTCCTCGACAGGTGTGCCATCCTCTGCCGCTCACTGGGACGGAGCAATTATTCCTCTCAAACAATGCCAGAACAGCTCCCTCCTGTCTCATGGACATCCTCTTTTTTTAATGCCAGCTATAGGTTTGGGTATGAGGACTGACCATGAAGTTCCATCGGAGAGTGATGGATGAACTGCGCAGCAGTAACACACGCTAGCACACCGGAGCTTGGATGTCGAATACATCATATCGAATCTCAGCTCTGCCATCTGACAGGGCTGAGCGACCACATGAACAACGATTGGCCTGTTGTTCATATTGGGGTGGGGTAGTAATAAGCCGGATAGGGACTGATTGATGCTGGCTGCACAGGGGCGGGAAAGGAGTGTGTTGATAAGGGTGTGTCTCTCCGTACACAGTGCTGATCCGCATTAGAACTCACTGGTGAAGACATCACTGGTGGGATGTGTCTCAATCTGCACTCAACATCCTTTACAGTGTGCTTACACTAGTAGCGTCACTATTTGGCCGAACTCTTATTTAGCACACTATTTAGTATATAGGATGGTATTTGGGATACAGGACCTCCCCTGACTTGTGTGCTCTTTGTATTTATTTACACTTTGGTTACATACGTAACAGGACAGGTAATCTAACCCAGGACCTTCTTGCTGTGAGGTGACAGTTCTACCTACTGAGCCACCGTACTCTCTGTGATGCTCATCATTTTCATTCTCAGTTTTTCTCGCTCGCTCTACTCAATGACGTTGACGCTAGCGTGGCCAAAACAATTAATCAGCAGTTCCATATTTAGCCGCGTCGGTGTGGAATGAACAACAGACTGACAGATTGATAATGACAGGCTTTGTCAACGATTTTAAACTTGGAATTAGTTGTAGCATGCATCCTGTGTGGCTGTATATTAAATGCTGTTTATTTGGCACCTAGTGCCCACAAAATGCCGCCATAATACCTGCAGCCCCTCCGTCAAGCAGATGGACAAATAGAAGAATTACATGTCAATTGATAGAATATGGCTTTTGTCATAGCCAGTTTAGTCCCTTGACCTACACCTCTATGGACTTGTGGAATAAGCTGAATAGGAGAATTAACAATGAGGATCATAAGAAAACACTTTGTCCTGTATTGCCAGAAAAACAAATTACAGATGGTGGGTCTGGTTTGCCTGGAATCACTGGCCACAATGCACCCCATATAGGACGGCAATCCAGAGACGAAGGCACCTGAGCCTGTATGTAGACGCCTGACTGTCTGATAGCACTGCAGGGGATTCAAACCCTGGATTCAGGCAGTAGTGGGCTAGCATAAAGTTTACCACTAGCATAACATTTACCGCATGTAAGATTACATTCATTAGCCACAAACTTAATTGTACTCTCTTGAACTAAAAATATTTGTACCCTTTAACTTGACGTGTGTGCAACTGCCACTTCGTTCAGTGCTTGGTGTGAGCGATGCGGTAAAACGTCATCAAGGTGGCGCAGCGGTAAAACACGCGCTGAACACCGGAGCTGGGATCTCGAATACATCGTATCGAATCTCAGCTCTGCCTGCCGGCTGGGCTGAGCAGCCACATGAACAACGATTGGGATATTAAAAGTCGGATAGAGTCTCTCTAATGCAACTACGACCTCTGCTGGCTGATTGATGCCGTCTGCACAGAGACGGGGAAAAGAGTGCTGTCAGGGTGTGTCTCTCAGTACACAGTGCTCATCCGCATTGCACTCATCAAAGTGTAGGTGACAAAATGCATACGGCTGCTGCCCACGTGTCGGAGGGGGTGTGGGTTAGCTTTGTTCTCCTCAATCAGAGCGGGGATCGGCATTGGTGGAGAGGAAGCATGACGCAATCGGGCAATTGGACGTGCTAAAGGGGAGAAAAGGGAGAAAATGTATAAACAAAATACTTATACATAAAAAAGTGCGAATATGAGACGAACCTGCATTTGTGTGGAATAACCGTCCACATGTATCTGTGTTTATCTGGATTTTCCTCACTGTTTCACTTTTAAACTTGTGTTATAGCTCGAGGTGCTGAGAAATTGTGAGAATCCGCTTTTCCGAGAGACACAGAAACACTTAACCTCTCTTAATTATTACTGCTCATAAGTTCTCTCCACTAATGAAATTCCTCGCTCGTTGTTTTAGTACAATACGTCACATTAAATTTTGTTCGTACAGGTTCGTGTCACATCAAACACTTGGTCTCATTGGAGGCACTTTGAAAAGGTCAACAGCAAACTGAGCAGCAATTAGGTGAATCCGGTGTACTTTATGAGCCGCTCCGGGATTTGTATTTCAGTGTTTTTTATATTAAACTTGTGTTATTTTCAGTGTATAAGTGCCAAAACAACCCCATTATTTTACATTAGAATAAAATATATGCAAGTCCACGGGACCATGGAACGCATTAACAGGTTTCCCATACAACCTTAAGGTAAAAAATACCTTGAAGCTGACGTCGAGTTTCAAGGTACTACTGTATTTGTGTGAAAATCAGAGGCTTTAACAGGCGACTCTTTATATTTCCAAACACATCCACAACTCACATGGGGACACATGCATTCATGTGATGAGTTAACACTGACATAAATGTGAACAACCTCCCGCAGCGCTCACTTTTGCATTCACCTATTGCTCGAGCATACAACACAATTTCAGTTCTCAATCAGAACCAATCTGCTTTATCCTCAGGTGTCTAATCATGCCAACTGTCAGTGTCAGACAGTAATGACACAGCGATCATAAAGCTACCTCTGACAGAGCTCATAGGGATTTGCTGATTGTGTGTTTCTCTCCTGCCTTCGGTAGGCTGCTTGGGCCTCTAGGTCTTCCTATGCCCCTCCCTTCCCTTCACTAGTTCCCTCCACTCGGCTCTGCATCGGCACGTGACCAGTCGCCTGCACATGGCCTCAACGTGTGAGACAGGCAGCGAGAGGGAGGACTCGGGAACAAGCTTCAAAAACATGCAAAGAAAACACAGTGGAAAACAGTCCTGCCCTCTCCTTCCCTCCCCTTCGCTTTCGTTTTCTTTCTGTTTCCTTGCTCGTTCTGCAGCTGTTTTTCTTCTCCACATTTACTACAAAGACCTCAATTTGAACACAAATATATACTGTTTATTTCTTTATCTGTCTTATCCAAATCAACTTATAAGCCTGGCTAAATCCCAGCATGCGGTAAACAGTGTTTACATGCACATTTTCGACATTTAGCCATAAGATTAAAACCACCTCCTTGTCTCTACAAACACTGTCCATTTTATCAGCTCCACTTACCATATAGAAGCACTTTGTAGTTCTACAATTACTGACTGTAGTCCATCTGTTTCTCTGCATGGTTTGTTAGCCCCCTTTCATGCTGTTATTCAATGATCAGGACTCTCTCAGGACCACCACAGAGTATATATTATTTAGGTGGTGGATCATTCTCAGCACTGCAGTGACTGACATGGTGGTGGTGTGTTAGTGTGTCATGAGTGGATCAGACACAGCAGTGCTGCTGGAGTTTTTAAATACTGTGTCCACTCACTGCCCACTCTATTAGACCTAGTTGGTCCACCTTGTAGATGTAAAGTCAGAGACGATCGCTCATCTATTGCTGCTTTTTGAGTTGGTCATCTTCTAGACCTTCATCAGTGGTCACAGGACGCTGCCTACGGGGTGCTGTTGGCTGGATATATTTTTGGTTGCTGGACTATTCTCAGTCCAGCAAAGACAGTGAGGTGTTTAAAAACTCCATCAGCACTGCTGTGTCTTATCCACTCATACCAGCACAACACACATTAACACACCACCACCATGTGAGTGTCACTGCAGTGCTGAGAATGATCCACCACCTAAATAATACCTACTCTGTAGCGGTCCTGTGGGGGTCCTGACCATTGAATAACAGCATGAAAGGGGGCTAACACAGTATGCAGAGAAACCAATGGACTACAGTCAGTAATTGTAGAACTACAAAGTGCTCCTATATGGTAAGTGGAGCTGATAAAATGGACAGTGAGTGTAGAAACAAGGAGGTGGTTTTAATGTTATGGCTGATCAGTGTATATGGCAATGACCATGAGCTCAGTTGGACATTAATATAGACATCTATCAATTGCAGTTGCAAGAAATGCTGCGGTATAAGTGTCCACAATTATTCGCATCCTTGTTTAAGTTGGGTCAAAATGTTAGGGAAAAAATGCCTTTGGAGAATACAAGAAACACATCTCTAAACCCTCAAGTAGTCACCACATTGTATATGGAATGTATGCCAGAAGAAATCCCAGTCTAATTACAAATTTAAAGCCCTGGATTGATTGACACTATGTTTGACTGTACCCATTGCACCCATTAGATTCCTGGTCCCTTGGTAGGGTTAAAAAACCCCAAACTGTCCCCCAACTGTGCCCGATAGTAGAGATAGTACAGATCTGCCATAATTTAAGCTGCTTTAGAATGGAATTGAATGCCCTAATTTGTCATATAAACATATGTACAGTACAAGAACAAATTTTCTTCGCATATCCTAGCTTGTTCAGAAACAGGGGTCACACCGCAGGCACAGCTGCGGTACGGCACCCCTGGAGCAGAGAGGGTTAAGGGCCTTGTTTAGGGGCCCAACAGTGGCAACATGGCAGAGCCGGGATTTCGATTGATAGCCTAAAGCTCTACCCACTAGGTTACCACTGTCACAAAGCGACATCTTAAAGTCTGATGGAAGTTTGATGTTGATCACATGGAAATAGAACGAGCTAGAGCTGGGACTTATTTTGTGCGTGGCAGCTGTATGAATATTTTGGACACACAAAAAACTCAAAGTATGTCTCAGAAAGAAAATAAATATGATGTGGAAATCATTAAAACCCCAAGACTTCCAAGACATAAATGCCATTGACGTTTGACTTTTAAAAGGTTTTGGGACGTTTTTCAAACGACTGGGGATGCTTGTTAGGACACGTGGCATCAGAGACTCCATAAAGCAGTGGTCCCCAATCACCGTACCGGTCCGCGGGTAATTTATTATCAGGTCACACAAAAAGAATAAATAATTAGAGATCGCTACAAGAGCAATTACATTTTTCGATCTATAGTTATTCTATTTTAAATCCCTACCCGGTCCGTGAAATTATGTCTTATATGAAACCGGTCCGTGGTGCAAACAAGGTTGGGGACCACTGCCATAAAGTACCATGAGATTTTAAATGAAGCATAATGTCAATGAAACAAATAAGTCATTTTTTTTAATTATTACTGTGGGTTAAAAAGATCATTTTGATTTATGTCCACTAGCTAACGATTGATTTAAATTCAGTACTGAGCTGCAGACCTTTCAAACAAAGCAGTGCTAAAATCAAACTTTATTTTACACCCTCAGTGTTTAATTATAAGCACGATTTGTTTGCTCTGTCTTGTAATGTCTTGGAATGCAGGCTTCTTATTTTCTTAATTAACACATTAATTAAACACATTAATACTTGCCAAACTACGTTTGGTCGGGGTGTTTATGCATGTTAATGTTCTACGAGGGTTCTTCAAAAAGTTTACGCACTTTTTAAACTTTATTTATTAAGAATTTCAAAAACAAATGACATCATTTTTCTACACAGTCACCTTCCGATGCATTTGTGCCAGCGTCATACCAGCTTTTTAATGCCATCAGCAAAAAATGTTTTTGGTTGAGCGTGTAGCCACTGAGGCTGCTTTCACATCATCATCACATGAAAATCTTCTTCCCATTACAGCTTCTCTGAGCGTCCAAAAAGGTGGAAATCAGCAGAGGTGGAAAGTAAGGAATTACATTTACTCACGTTACTGTAATTGAGTAATTTTTTGTGTACTTGTACTTTTTAAAGTAGATTTCACAACCAGTAATTTTACTTTTACTTAAGTATGTTTTGTATTAAGAATTGTAATTCACTAGATTTTAAATAAGATCCGTTACTGAGTAAAATAAACGCTAAAAAAATCGCGTCTGGGAAACTGCTGCAGTAAATTATGCGATGGGGAGTCGGATCTTTTGGCTCGGTTCCTTTTAAAGAGACGTTCAAAAAAATGGCTCTTCATTCTTTTGTTCAGGCAGCGAGGCAACGACTCCCAAAGGCACGACTCGGTTCCTTTCGTTCATTTTAAAGAGCCGTTCAATAGAATCGAGTCGTTCACGAACGACCCATCACTAGTGGTTATACAGTTTGAAAAAGTTTTATAGGATGGTCTGTACTAAAATGACACATTACACATCCCTAAATGTTTTAAATGTTGTATCAACATGTTTTTTCTATCATATTTGAATAAAAAACAACTATTGTGAGATTTATATCCACTTGTCACCCTCTCCTGTTAAAAAGTAACGTTTACTCTGAGTACATTTTAAATGAGTTACTTTTTACTTTAGTAGATTTTTAGACTAATAACTTTACTTGTACTTAAGTAAAAATTCATTAAAGTAATAGTACTTTTACTTGAGTACAATATTTTAGTACTCTTTCCACCTCTGGAAATCAGATAGCGCTAAATCCTGACTATAAGCTCTCTCAGTCTCTCAGACACGACCAGTTACTACTCCTCTCACCCTGACAGTTTCCAACCCAAAATTTTAAAGTGCGGAAACTTTTTGAAGATCCCGTGTACATGGCTGCTATGTTAGCTGTGTGTTCTAGATTTGGACTCTATAAACTTGTCAGACTACTGGCTAAGTATCAACTAATGATGTTAATCAAATTAAATACAATTAATAACAGGTTGGGGCTGCCACAGTAAATCATTCGACCGTGCATTTTATTTGGTATGGTTTTTACGCTGAATACCTTTACTGACACAACCCTCCTACTTATTCAGGCTTGGGACCGGCACTAAAAGTGCACTGATTTGTGCTGTGTCCCTTTCAATGGCTAGATTCACATAACACCGTGTGCCTTGTGTATTTGTGAGCCCGGACCACGATTTAAACCCTGGAACTTTGACACTGCTGTTACCAGTAGTGTCACTGAGCTCACATGTTCACTCACTCACTATCTTGACCGCTTATCCAATCAGGGTCGCGGGTGGAGGGGGTGCTAGCCCAGCTTTTCAATGGGCGCAAGGCACACAGTTTTGGACTGTGGGAGGAAACCGGAGCTCCCGAAGGAAAGCCACGCAGACACATAGAGAACATGCAAACTCCACAAAGAAAGGACCCAGACCGCCTCACCTGGGGATGGAGCCCAGGACCTTCTTGCTGTAAGGCGACAGTGCTACCCACTGAGCCACCGTGCCGTCCAGATCACATGTTATTTGATTAAAATATTGACAAGGATTAGCATTCCTAGTCACAATGGTGAACTGCCGCTCACTGGATATTTTTTGTTTCCCACTATTCTAACCCAATGGACTTACTCCAGCCAGCAGGGATTTTCACATCAACATTTTGGCATTTAGCCCAAGTGACTTACAATTAAGACTGAATACAATTCAAGCAACTGATGAATAACAGATTTGCTAATGGGCACAATAGCAACCTTCTGATTCACAACCAGAGAATATTCTGATTACTAGTCCAGTGCTTAAAGTGCAGAGCTACCACTGCCTACCAACAGTGTTGGATACCAAGAAATAATGTGCAGACTGGCAATGTGGTCCATATTTCAGATTGGAACTCGCCTCAGTTTGGTGCTTATTATAATAGACAGCAAAACCCAGCTGCACCAGGCAGGCTGATTCGTCTTGATAGATTCAACATGAATAGCTAAGCCTGTGTTTGTCTTTAATAAAACTATGCACATGCAATTTTCATTAAATAAAAAGCATCCACACATCACCATATGGAGCAAAACTGCAGCTGTACCGCTCTATAAAGTGCACTTCCAAACTGAAATAATCAGGAAGCCATAGAAAAGAACAGATCTTCCAACCTATAAAAGTGTAAACCCACAGAAATGTACACAAACACTTACCATGCAGACATTCAGGACCTCCAAGCATCCCTGAAGTCGGGCCCTGCGGCACGTCTAGGCCCAGAAGAGAAGCCGGTGAGGATGACGAGGACAAGGAAGAAATAGACGAGGCGGAGGAAGAGACCGGAGACGGTGAGGAACTTTGGCTGGGCATGGCAGACTGTGTGCTCTGAGAGAGGATCAGGGTCTGGGTGCTGGAGTTGTTCCCCACTGGCATGCACCCCATGCCATTCTCTGTCAAGAACTCTTCCAGATCCATGAACTGCCTCTGGAACAGGTTGCCATCGCACGGTAGGGTGCGTTCCCACAGTAATGGGCCCGTGAACGTCGCCTGGGAGGGGGTCCGCATGGAGCCATTTCCAACTCCACCAAGCGAGTCTTCATCAGAGTCCAAGGGCTTGTCTTTGTCTAAATAAAAAAGACATTTGGATTATACATCAATCGACCATAACATTAAAACCACCTCACTGTCCATTTTATCAGCTCCACTTACCATATAGAAGCACTTTATAGTTCTACAATTACTGAATGTAGTCCATCTGTTCTTCAATGATCAGGACCACCACAGAGCAGGTATTATTTAGGTGGTGGATCATTCTCAGCACTGCAGTGACACTGACATGGTGGTGGTGTGTTAGTGTGTGTCGTGCTGGTATGAGTGGATCAGACACAGCAGCGCTGCTGGAGTTTTTAAACACCTCACTGTCACTGCTGGACTGAGAACAGTCCACCAACCAAAAATATCCAGCCAACAGCGCCACATCCCATGGGCAGTGTCCTGTGACCACTGATGAAGATCTCAGAAATGACCAACTCAAACAGCAGCAATAGATGAGCGATCGTATCTGACTTTATATCTACAAGGTGAACCAACTAGGTAGGAGTGTCCAATAGAGTGGACACTGAGTGGACACGGTATTTAAAAACTCCAGCAGCGCTGCTGTGTCTTATCCACTCATACCAGCACAACACACACTGACACACCACCACCATGTCAGTCACTGCAGTGCTGAGAATGTATTAGGCTGTTTATGCTGATGATCTTTCATCAGTGTCACTACAACTTTTATAACGTAAATGCAATTACATACAATTTCATACACAGTGTATAAAAAAGGATTTGTCTCTTTTCTGCTTGCTTCAGTTGGTGCATATTTGGTAAACAAGACATTTTATTAAACAGAGAACTAGAAAAACAGAATGCATTTTATAAAACATGATTTTATGTGGCTAGAGAACGAGGTCATACAAAATGCATATCACCCTTGCGAAGTAACAGCCCTATAATTTAATAACTGACGTATAAACTAAACCAAATGAACACTATATAATACGATTTTAGTTTTTCACATAGCCGTGAAGCACCTTAGGTCCACTTTTCTTTGCAGAATTGATTCAAATCAGATACACTGCTTTTTAAGTTTTGGACATAATTACTCATCACAGTATCTCTACTGGATTTAAGGAAGGACTTGACTACACCATACACCACTCAGTGTTTAATTTGTTTATTTTTGCTTTTAAGATGTGACCTTGCTTTCATTAATTGGATCAGTGTACCGCTTCAAGAGCCAATTATGCCTCAGCTTCAGCTCCAGCTCATTTACAAATGATCTGACAAATAGTGAAATTCATGGGTCCCTCGATAATGGCTAATTTCTTCCATTATTTTTGCATTTTCTCCCAATTTTGTGCCACTGCTGGAGACCCTGATCGCATCCGAGGAAGGTATATTTGCCTGACTACCGACCACTTCGGTGGATTTTGATCTCCACGTTCCTCCAGCTCTACGTCCTATGCAGACGCCTTGGGCTACTAACTAGAGTCCTTACACAGCGTCGAAGACCTCGTCCACTTTTCAGTCTGGTCTTTTCCCACCCAGCAGACTTTAGTGGCCAATTTTGCCTGCTGCAGGCACTGTCAACTGGGCCCGCTGGGGGCACCCAGTTCAGCAATTTTTGACCAGCAATTTCATCTTACCATGAAATGTTGTAATGTTGTTATGCCTTTCAGCAGTTCCCATTTTTTGTTTATGCATAAACATTAGTTCAAACTGATTGGGGATAATGTATTTATTAGGATTTAATGGATGTCATGTTTTACACTTTGGTTACGATCATGACAGGACAGGTAGTTACTCGTTACACAAGAATCATCAGTTCACAAGTTTAATCTCAAACACAGTCATGGACAATTTCAATATCTCTAATTCATCTCACTTGCATGTTTTTGGACTGTGGGAGGAAACCGGAGCTCCCAAAGGAAACCTACGCAGAGAACATGCAAACTCCACACAGAAAGGACCCGGATCGCCCCACCTGGGGATGGAACCCAGGACCTTGTTGCTGTGAGGCAGCGTCATGATATGTGGTAGTTCTTAGGAGCAGGGACACTGAATTGAGGGATGGATAAATACAGCCAAATAGCCATACTTGAAAAAACACCTTTCAATGACAATGACCCAAAGCATACAGCCAAAACAACGCCGAGTTGCCCAGCCAAAGACAAGACTTATCATTCTCCATGAAAATAGGGATAAACTACTCAAATACAGGTATGAAAAAGCTTGTAGAGACACCCAGGAGGACAAAATTTGTTTGTTTGTTTATTAGGATTTTAACGTCATGGTTTACACTTTGGTTACATTCATGACAGGAACGGTAGTTACTCATTACACAAGATTCATCAGCTCACAAGGTTATATCGAACACAGTCCTGGACGATTTAGTGTATCCAATTCACCTCACTTGCATGTCTTTGGACTGTGGGAGGAAACCGGAGCACCCCGGAGTAATCCCACGCAGACACGGGAAGAACATGCAAACTCCACACAGAAAGGACCCGGACCGCCCCACCTGGGGATCAAACCCAGGACCTTCTTGCTGTGAGGCGACAGTGCTACCCACCGTGCCACCGTGCCGCCCAGGAGGACAAAAAAGCCTCTACAATGTATTGAGATTTTTTGTTATTTTACTTAATTTCTCTTTGTCTATTATCATGTTTTGCTTAATGATCCAAGACTATACAGTGTTACAAATGTGTAATAACAGAAGGATTCTGAAAAAAAAAAGCAATTGCTTTTTTACAGAATTGTATAGTTTAGAGGATTCCCAATATACCTAAACACTAAAATAAAATAAAATTCAGACTGCTTATGAAGAAGCCGGTGCAAAACGCTTTAATAAGAAAGAAGAACACATTCGTGCAGACTCCAGTGTGAAGTGTCCACTGTGGGCTTTGAATCGCACTTGGACGGTCACAAAGCCAGGCAGAGAGCTGTGAAGTGCTACAGGCCAAAACAAGTCTCTGGGCTGAGGGACGAAAGTACATGACAAGAGGGGAACGGTGCATTGGCAATGAGTCTGGCTCAAAGCGAGGGAGATGAGTGAGCAATGTCAAGACTTCAATGAGTGAAGAGCTGACAAGAGAACAGGATGAGAGGCTGACAGACAGAGGCGTAATGGGAGGGAAGCTAAATAGAGTAGGACGAGAAGCAGAAAAGGAGTAAGCGTGGGTGGATTTGAAGGCGTTGAAAAGAACCACAGAGAATCAGCTCTGGGTGAGGGTAAAACCATGTTTTATATGTGAAATCTACACGGTTCTTGTTAATATTACCTTAAAAATGACAAGGTAAAAAAATGTTTAAACCCAGTCAGTGTGGTCAGAAATGGATGGACCCCTTCAACTGTTTATAAATGCTTTATTCTCCCATATTTTAACATTATATCTTGAAGCAACCCCATTTTAGTCCCTAATGGATCATTGGTCTATGGTAGAGTTAGAGTTCTTATACTGCACCCATTTATTTTCTGACTAAAACACCAGCAGTTTAGAACGTTGAAAAACTAACTAATGGCTTTTAACACAGCCATGGTAAAAATGGGCATTTGGACTACATTTTTCAAAACTAGACAATGTAGACATCAATTCCTTCTAGACAATTGACAATGCAGACGTTTTGACGTTTTATTTTGAACAATCACGACTACATCATTCTAGAATGGACAATTCAGACTATGTTAGTTTACACTGGACAATCCAGACAAGTGTATTAAATTGGGAACAGTGTACCCTTTGGGGGACAGTCTGTGTAAGCAAAGATGGGTCATGGCTCACCACTTATGTGAGAGATTGTCAAATCAATTTAAAACGAACATTTCTTGATGCAATACTGTAAATAATGTAGGTCTTTCACCATCTACCAAACAAAGGCGCAAAAGCCAACATCTGTCATGGAATGGATGTGCATTAATGCCCATGACATGGGTGACTTGCGTATGTGTGAAGCTTCCATTGACATTTTAGAGCGGCATATGCCGGCATCTATGCGACGTCTCCGTTAAGTCCAAGGTTATTTCGGCAAGACAAATGCTGTGACAAATATAACACATTGGCTTCGTAGACACAGAGTGCGTGTGCTTGACTGGCTTGCCTGCAGTCCAGATCTGTTCCCTATTGAAAATGTTTGGGGCATAACGAAGAGGAAAATCAGACAACAGAGACCATTGGCTGTGCGGGTGTTGTCCCATCTTTTCTGAAAATAGGGTTTGTAGACCAGACAACAACACTACAGAATCAAACCCACTGCACCACCATGCTGCCATGATGACTTTATTCTAGGAAATGTATACTATGTTATTCTAAGCTATATTGTGGACTACAGACAAGCCTACTAAGTAATAGAGATTCTAGGCCTAAAGTATAGATACTATCTATAGATCTATAGACTGCATATGCATGAGTACACAATTCTAGTTTATCTAGACTACATCATTTTAAATTAGATAATCAAGACTACATCATTCACCACTACGCAATTGAGACTGTCTCTTAAAAGTATGTATATGGTTGCTGAATGAAAGTATGCTAACAGGTTGTGCCACAGTCAAATGATTATAATAACTTGCTAAAAGTCTATTACATATCCTTGAAGGTCAGGATTTCTCCATTTTTGTATAATGACTCTCACAGTAGTTTACTGGAGTCCCATAGCCCTAGAAATGGCCAGACAGGTTCTATTTAAGTGATGTTTAGATTGAATAGGTTTGCTGGAAATCATACCTGGGTGTTAAATTTCTATTTCATTTTATTTGCATGTTTTACCACCAATACTTTCTGGTCATTGGGCACAAAGCAATAACACACCCGGGAAAGGACACCAATCCAACGTAAGGCCTTGGCCATCCCTTCCTCAGGTATAACCAACCCGACCGGCTAATTTAACCTCTGAAGATAAAACCCTGGATTCTAGTAGTAGTAGTAACCGGTAATTAAATTTGGTTAACTGGTTGATTTGGTAGCTAAAGGGGCGGTTTTTACATAGGGTTTCTATGTAAAACCGGGACAGGACACCAATCCAACTATGTCTGTATGTTGACACCTGACCAGCTGACTGAACTTCTGGAGATAAAACCCTGGATTCTAGTAGTAGTAGGACCCATTGATTAAATTTGGTTAACTGGTCAATTTGGTAGCTAAATGGGCAGTTTTAACATAGGGTTTTACAACCGGGACAGGAAACCAATCCAACTACGTCTGTATGTTGACACCTGACCAGCTGATTGAACTTCTGGAGATAAAACCCTGTATTCTAGTAGAACTAGTAACCGGTAATTACATTTGGTTAACTGGTTGATTTGGTAGCTAAAGGGGCGGTTTTAATATAGGGTTCCTATGTAAAACCGGGACAGGACACCAATCCAACTATGTCCGTATGTTGACACCTGACCAGCTGATTGAACGTCTGGAGATAAAACCCTGGATTCTAGTAGTAGTAGTAACCGGTAATTACATTTGTTTAACTGGTTGATTTGGTAGCTAAAGAGAGACCAATTTTTACACAGGGTCAGGTGGGCTGAACATCATATTCCTTTAATAAATACAATAATCATTTAAAGAAATAATTTTGCGTTTACTTGGGTTATGTTTGTCTAATATATAATTTGAAACATACAATTGTAAGACCTCATCATACCCAGGCACTAAGAGATACAGCAGAGATGAAATGGTTATTAGTTCAAGCCTAACCTTGACAGATGAGGTAAATAGAGTGAAATGTACTCACCTATCATCTCACAGCAGTCTTTCCCTCTGCCGTCTCCTTTGATGGGAAGCTGGAGAAGAGACTTCAGACTAGTCACAGAGCTCAGGTGGCCATTGGTCGCTCCATTGGTAGAGCCAAACTGTGCACTACCCCCAGATGAGAGATCTGGAAGAGGTAGGAGCTGAGAAAGAGGTCTGGACATAGCCTGGCTATACTTGGCTTAGGTTCGAATAGTCGATGGACCCAGCTGATAAGTTTGGGAGAAGAAATCCGGTGATTAACTAAGAAGTGCTTGCGGAAATGCCTCAGCTGACCATTAGAGGATAAGAAAACATGAACTTGGTTTATAGCTTGGAGTGCACCCACAATGTTTGCAAAACTGCACTTATTCCATGTTCATATGGAAGTGGAAAGGACGTGATTCGCATTGGTGCACAATCTATCCATCTTGTTTTTGAAACCTGCAGGCTGGATTGTTTTTAAGTCTTTAAGTTGAGTTCAGATGAAGATTGCGCTTCTCGTCTTGTGCGCGCATTTGTTGACTTTGGGCATCGAGCTGAGCTGGGGCTCCTGCAGGCCGACGCGAAAATATTTCCCAAAAAAGCGATTCGGTTGGAAACGACAGGCGTCCATTGGACTCACGGGCAACAAAACGGCTATAATAAAACAGCACACGGACACTCCAGTGAATAGTCGCAACTGCTGCTTATTACAAATAGCAATAACGTGGTGCAGAAATGCAAGAAAATCTAATTGAAACCGATGTCCGAAATGACGTAATAATTCCCCCCTATATAAGCTCGTTTCCATGCACTCACCGCGTCGATGTGTTGTGGTATTCAGTAGCTGAGCTCGGCTTGTTTTTGGCTGAAGGCTGCTGGTGAGGTGAAGCGGAGCCGCGCTTGGAATCGCGACTATACGGTCAGCTGCACCGAACACGGGCGAGCTCCCGTGACGTCACCACTCACGGGGACTGAGCGGCGCTGAGTGGCATTGCTCATGAATAATACCCGGTCGGGGGGTGCTCATGAATATTACACGGGTACGCCTCGAGTACGCCTTATACCGCCCCGCAGATTACAGCAAATAGCCAAACGCTTCTTACTCATATTAATAACACAACACGCCTACACGGGTTAGCGCGTTTGTGCAGGAAGAGCCAAGTGAAAGGAATCACGAAAGCACCACCGTGCTCACCGTACATAAGCGTGCAAAGTAAAAAAAAAAAAAAAAAAGTGATCAAGCGTCTAGTTTATATGTCCAGCGTAATGTCCGTGTCATGCGTAATATTGCGAAATAGAGCTAACGCAGCTTCGAAGCTTCAGAGTCGACTCCCATACTTAATGCACAGAATCGTGTTGGGATCGCGAATTCAAAGCTTCAGAATCGACTCCTATTTTGAACGCACGGAATCTTGTTGGGATCGCGACTCCAAAGCTTCAGAGTCGACTCCCATTCTTAATGCACAGAATCGTCTTGGGATCGAGACTCCCATTCTTACTAAACAGAATCGTGTTCGCATCGCGACTTCAAAGCTTCAGAGTCAACTCCCATTCTTAACGCACAGAATCTTGTTGGGATCGCGACTCTAAAGCCTCAGAGTCGATTGCCCATTCTTAATAAACAGAATCTTGCTGGCATCGATCGCGACTTCAAAGCCTCAGAGTCGACTCCCATTCTTAATGCACAGAATCGTGTTGGGATCGCAAATTCAAGGCTTCAGAATCGACTCCTATTTTTAACGCACGGAATCTTGTTGGGATCTTGACTCCAAAGCTTCAGAGTCGACTCCCATTCTCAACGCACAGAATCTTTTTGGAATCGCGACTCCAAAGCTTCAGAGTCGACTCCCATTCTCAACGCACAGAATCTTGTTGGGATTGCACTCTAAAGCTTCATAGTCAATTACCCATGCTTAATGCACACAATCTTGTTGAGCTCATGACTCCAAAGCTTCAGAGTCGACTCCCATTCTCAATGCACAGACTCTTGTTGGGATCTTGTTTAATTCCTTATATTGTTATTACATACAGAGTTAAATAGTTATTAATTGGGGACAAATATTTTTTCACAGTACAGCATATCATATTAAGACACCATCATCATACCCAGACAAATCAAGAGATACAGGAGAGATTGAAGGGTTATTGTTTAAAGCCTAACCTTGACAGCCAGTCTTTCCCTCTAACGTCTCCTTTGATGGGAAGCTGGAGAAGAGGCTTTAGACTAGCCAGAGTTTAGGTGGCCACTGGTCGCTCCATTAGTAAAGCTAAATAGTGCACTACCCCCAGATGAGAGATCTGGAAAAAGTAGGAGCTGAGAAAGAGGTCTGGACATAGCCTGGCCATACTTGGCTTAGGTTCGAATGACCCATTCTTAATGCACAGAATCTTGTTGGGATCAAACTCAATTCAAAGAGGGCTCTTTTTTCGTGATGGGGACTCGTCCCTTTTAATTCCTTTATAGTTTTTACTTACAGAATTGAATAGTTATTAAAACGTTGCCTCAAAAAGTACTGCAATGTACCTCTGTTGTTAGTGTTCTTTTGATATGTAACATAATAAATGTGTCATGTTGCTATAGGCTGGGTAGAAACTAGCAAATGCATGTAACTTGCATTTATTACATAGAAATTTAACATATTCGCCATATTCGCTTTAAAAAAAAAAAAGGTAGGGCTGAACAGCATTGCCCTTAAGTAAATACAATAATCATTTAAAGAAATCATTTTTGTTTACTTGGGTTATGTTTGTCTATTATATAATCGGAAACATACAATTGTGACAATAATGTACGAATGGATGACATTAGGACAAGGACAAAAATTGTTTCACAGTTCAGCAGATAATATTAGGACCTCATCATTTTAGACCCAGACACTAAGAGATACATGAGAGATTGAAGGGTTATTAGTTAAATTGTACAGATCCACTGTCTTGTGCTACATTATACACTGTTAAGTTATGTATAATATTCATTAGTATTAAGCATTGCACATGATATCCTTGAGCAACTTTAGCTTCATTAAGTATGACAAGTTATATTCCCATTACGGCGTGTAATTTAAACATAGAAAACTTAAAAAGGTAAATTAATGTAATACATTTATGTGTATCATTGTTGTATTACAGCTGTCTGATTTGCTCATTTGTCCTATACACAGCCAAAAATTATATGGCCTATGTGATTCCATTGCTATTTAAGTTTGTTTGTTTGTTTCTTTATTTTATTGTTTAACGCCATGTTAACACATTGGTTACATTCATGGCTGGAACATTGAAGTTTTTTATTTATTTATTTATTTTTCCAAGTCATAGTCTTTCTTGTTTCATTTTTGTTTTATCTTCGTATGCGAGTCCTCAGTTTTATGTTCGTGAATGATTGGTTGACTGAGGGGTTTAACACCATGTCTACATGAAATTAATAATCGTGGCTGAAAGGTAATTCGTTGGATTTAGGATTCCTAGTTGTTTCCTTATTGTACTGCATTTGTGACCTTCAATAATTATGAATTTTATTGTTATGATGGTACGACATATATCACATGTTGGTGGGGGTCCTCCTCTCAATAGGTGTGAATGAGTCAATTTGGTGTGTCCGATGCGGCATCTAGTCCATACAGATTGCTCCATTCTGTTTGTTGGCGTAGGTTTGTGGTATGTGTTGATATTGGGGTATTGTTGTGTTGTGTTTCCAATTCAGGTTGCCATTTGTTTCTGATGTATTTCATGATCTGTGGTTTGGTATATATATATATATATATATATATATATATATATATATATATATATATAGTCATTGTAGTTTATAATATAATAGGGACCTGCCCCAAAAAGGAAGAGAGTCGATCAATAGGAGTCGATTCTTTGTTTAGGGCATTGATAGTAAGTGAATCGACTCTAAAAATTGAATCACAAATTTGATTTAACTTTGTAATGTTGTACCTGTTATGAACATGGCGCTATAATAAGTGTTAAATAATTCAGGTGTAAGATGCACCCACACTTTATTATTATTATTATTATTATTATGTCCACCCTTGCCTTAAATACTTGTAAAAAAAAAATGTTTCACTGAAAATAAAACATTTTAAGTATTAATTGTGATTTAACATCATTAACAGAAGGTAAACGATTACTAGGAGAAGACAAGGATGAACATTTTCATTCAACCGATTCAAATCTCACCCACAGCCTGAAACCCATCAGCAGTACTCAGAGCGAGCGAGCACATGGCCCAGCCACGCGTAGTTACAGCCTACCTTCACCTTGCAGCGATCCGATTGGATTAAAGTAGGTCATCGTTGCCCTCCACCGCATCCCATTGGCCAGATCGAAGGCACTCGCTCCTCCTCCATGCTAGAGCCACGTGAGACGGGGAGAAAAGCAGCACGCGCATGCAGCCTGGTGAGATCCAATGGATTAGTGTGGAAAGCACACAATCAAATGTGTCCTTGCATGCCTACCAATGAAAACGTGTATTTGTTGACTAGCCTGATTTGGGTATTATTTATGCCATTTCAAAATGATAAGTACAGCTTTTAAGGTAGTCTATATCAATCTAGTATAAATCACATTCATTTATGTACAAAGAACACAGTACTTCATATATACTGGCTAAATCAGACGTGCATGTAGTATTTACAGCAATGGTTCGCAACTGGTTTAACCTTTTAACTCAAATTTTACCAAGCCATACATTTGGCACTAGGGTGGCCAGCCGTCCGGCTTTAGGTCGGACAGTCCGGTTTGTCAGCTGCCAGTCCTCCGCCCATGCAACGCTAGGACGGACACTTAAAAATCCTCCTTTTGGAGTGAACTGGTTACATTTTTGATCAATATTATCTGTCATTGGCTCAGGTACATGTCAAAACAAATGCTTTGTATTTCATTGGTTTAACAGCCTCATTTGACTGCTTATAGTGCTACCTATCGTGGGCGGACCTTCTGCGATTGGCCAGTGATTGGGTGGTTGAATTTCGCCCGCTCGCTTTGTTCTGCGTACACCTCTACTTAAGTCAATGTCAGCTCTCATGCTCAGGAACACTGTAAAAATGCCAAAAAGAACTTAAATATCAAAAGTAGACACAACATTTGGTGAGTGAAACAGTAATTTGTTATAGAATTCTTGCTTAAATTGGTCAAAAACTCTGTTATATGGGTTATGGTTTCATTCTGTGTGTTTCAGTATCATGTCCCCCTGTTCCTGGTATGACGTCCTCCTTTGGGGGTGTAATGTCCTCCTTTTTGTGACTATGAATGTGGCCACCCTATTTGGCACCCAATATAATAGTTCATTGGCTTTTTTCAAGGCTAGTGCCAGGACGAGTTCAGCCACTGTCTTTTAAGAAGCACTTCCACAACTCAGACCATCACCTACAACCTTCTAATTAAGCAACATCTGTCTAACACCAGCTTAATCGGTTCTACATCTGTTTAGAACAGCATCGGACAACATACCACAAATGCTCCTGTGGTATATGTACAGTATAACTGGACATGCCCTCAGAGCGTGTGCTAAACAGTAAGCCCAGGCTATTGTTTCCCAAGGTAGCAGATGACACCACAGTAGTTGTCCACATTAGTGACAACAACAAATCAGCCTACAGGGAGGAGATCCAGCACCTAACAACCTCTCAATCAACACCTAAAAGACCAGTTGCTAATTGTGAACTACAATAAAATTAAAGGCTACACAAACACATTCCTGTCGATATCAACAGAGCTGAGATGGAACATGTCTCCAGCTTCAAGTTCTTGGGCGTCCATTTTTCTGGGGAGCTTTCCTGGACCTTCAATACCTCTTGTTTGGTAAAGGCGGTGCAACACTGTCTTTACTTCTTGAGACTTTTTAAGCAAAGTACCATTTATCTCCTTAGCTCAGGGGTCACCAACACGGTGCCCGGGCACCTGGTACTCAGTATCTCTGAAAGTAGCTCTCAGGTTCACAAAAAATTTTATGACCCGTGCCTTAGATCATCTAAAAACATTTACCATTGCACCATCGAGAGCGTATTGACCAACTGTGTGGCCGTGTAGTACAGCAGCTCCACTATGGCTGACAGAAAAGTTCTACAAAGGGTGGAGAAGACTGCTCAGCGCATCACTGGTGCACAGCTCCCTGTCATCTGAGACCTTCGTTAACTTTTTAAATGACCTATTCTTGTTCCTGATGTGCATGATGTGCTGAACAAACATAGATTTTAGCTTTCAAATTAAAGCACTGATATTGATGGCAGAACAATACCAGTTTAAAATCTGCCTCGCTGAACGTCTCAGCAACTACTTAGCACAATAGCTAAAATTTAACGAGTGTAGGGCAGTTGTAGCCTAGTAGTTAAGGTACTGGACTTGTAACCATAAGGTTGCTGGTTCGAGCCTCACCACTTCGAGGTTGCCACGGGTGGACCCTTGAGCAAGGCCCTTAACTCAATTGCTTAGACTGTATACTGTAAGTCGCTTTGGATAAAAGCGTCTGCTAAATGCCAAAAATGTAAATGTAGTGAATCCTAAATGGCTTTGTAGTAGCTACAGTAGTAGGGTGGCCACATTCATAGTCACAAAAAGGAGGACGTCATACCAGGAACAGGGGGACATGATACTGCAACACATAGAATGAAACCAGAACCCATATAACAGAGTTTTTGACCAATTTAAGCAAGAATTCTATAACAAATTACTGTTTCACTCACCAAATGTTGTGTCTACTTTTGATATTTAAGTCCGTTCCTCGCCGCCTCCAAAAGTTTACTATTGGCCAGGAATTTGTGGTACATCTCTGTACACCCTTATGTGAGGTTCACACAAATCTAAAGTTCTGCCTTGACATTATCAACTCATATTATTATATTAACTCATAACTGACTCAGGTAGAGGTGTATGCAGAACACAGCGAGCGGGCGAAATTCAACCACCCAATCACAGACTAGCATTTTGAGGGCGGACCTTCTGCGATTGGCCAGTGGTGGACAAGCCACGATAGGTAGCACTATAAGCAGTCAAATGAGATTGTTAAACCAATGAAAAACAAAGCATTTGTTTTGACATGTACCTGAGCCAATGACCGATAATATCGATCAAAAATGTAACCAGTTCACTCCAAAAGGAGGATCTTTAAGTGTCCGTCCTAGCGTTGCATGGGCGGAGGACTGGCAGCTGAAAAACCGGACTGTCCGACCTAAAGCCGGACGACTGGCCACCCTATACAGTAGTGAGCTACTTGGAGTGTACAAGCTATTTTGTTTTATTTAATGATGCGCAAGGATAAGGCAGTTTGGGATACAGCCTTCCTTAGGAGTCACTACCAGTGAGAGGCATAAAAAAGTCTAACCAAAAGTTAGACTTGTTACTTGAGAGACAATTTGTATGATTTCTGTTTTGTTTTGTTGAATTTGGCTTAGAGTTTTAACGATATAGTTCTACCTCCAGTCAGAAAAATAGGACCCTTGGCTTGGTATGAGAGAAATAACTGCCAGGGGATGTTTAGTTGCTCTGGCCTTCTTTAAAACGGTTCTGATGATACTTTGTTGAGTCTATCATGATGGTAATGTACAGTATAGTGTTTTTGTAATATCATCATACTGTATAATCAAATTTAATTTTAAACAATAAATGTACAGTTATCGTGTAAGACATATGATACCATAAACAAAAGTTATACACATATTCTAATGCATATTGTTAGTTATATTGCTGTGGAAGGAGAATTTTACCTCCATATTCTCCCTCAGAATCACCATAAACAATAGTCACACGTGGGTCTTTTACCCCATCTAGTGCACCCTATATGTACTGCATGTTATGTATCTACTAATTTATCCTATTCAACTAGGTAAATAGTTTCCTACTCTTCCTAGTCCTAATCCTAAAGCATCGAATCTTGGGATTGTCAGTCTTCTTTAATCATAAAGCTGTGTCATACAACATAAACACTAATGCCACAAAGGTAAAACATTTACACTTAGTATCCTACTGACCTGGCTTAAGGGGGGCACATTTACAAAAATATGTAGTAAGGAAAAGGGCCAAGATGTATACGCACATAAAACTGCAATAAAAACGGTAATAAAACAATAAAGGTAAATCAAAAATATACATGATACACACTAGTTAAATAATACAACCTTCAGTATACATAGTGATCAGCCAAAACATTAAAACCACCTTCTTGTTTCTATATACACTGTCCATTTGATCAGCTCCACTTATCATATAGAAGCACTTTGTAGTTCTACAATTACTGACTGTAGTCCATCTGTTTCTCTGCATGCTTTGTTATCCCCGTTTTATGCTCTTCTTTAATGGTCAGGACCCCCACAGGACCACTACAGAGCAGGTATTATTTAGGTGGTGGATCATTCTCAGCACTGCAGTGACACTGACATGGTGGTGGTATGAGTGGATAAGACACAGCAAGAGTTTTTAAACACCTCACTGTCACTGCTGGACTGAGAACCAAAAATATCCAGCCAACAGCGCCCCATGGGCAACGTCCTGCCACCACTGATGAAGGTCCAGAAGATGACCAACTCAATCAGCATCAATAGATGAGCGATCGTCTCTGACTTTACATCTACAAGGTGGACCAATTAGGTACGAGTGTCTAATAGAGTGAACAAAACTCCTGCAGCGCTGCTGTCTGATCCACTCATACCAGCACAACACACACTAACACACCACCACCATGTCAGTGTCACTGCAGCGCTGAGAATGATCCATTACCTAAATAATACCTGCTCTGTGGTGGTCCTGACCATTGACGAACAGCATGAAAGGGGGCTAACAAAGCATGCAGAGAAACAGATTGACTACAGTCAGTACAGTGTGTGTAGAAACAAAGAGGTGGTTTTAATGTTATGACTGATCAGTGTATATATTATTAATAACAAAGTATACACCAGTGAAAATGCTTACCTCTTGTTAAATCCTTATTATACATGACATCAAACTTTTTTTCCAGCTGTATTTTAATCAATCCACATTACAGCATAAACATTTTCTTATCCACTGTATTGTTGAAATTGAATTTGGAACATACCTTGTTTGGATAAGTGATCAGCCCCTTAGGGTAACTATTATCTTAACTTGCTTAGTCAGGTACAGCTAATTGCCTTCTGGATCACACGCCAGATTATTTGGCCCCAACCTGGCATGAACTGCAGTGTTTTTGATGCATTCAGAATAAAACCGGTTCCCATGATTTAGTTTTTAAAGTCGGGAGATATCTTTCTGAGTACCGTACAGAGCAAGATTAAGAAGTGGACAGTTTATGGCACCATTCCCATACATTGGGCGGTTTTTTTAAACAGAATATTGCTATTAAGCTACTAAGAGGCCAACAGCAACTCTGAAGGACTTACAAGTTTTTCCAGCTGATACCGGTCAGTCCAGTTTTACACACGAACTTGACAAGCTTAGTACAGCAAGGTGGCAAGTAGAAGTGTCTCGATTGCACTTGACCGAATTTTTCGGGCCAAAATTACTTTGAACCAATCAGCACACCAGCCAAAATACACCATACCTACTGCAAAGCGACATATTGCTAGGGAGTCACTCTTCAGTGGGAACTGGGCAATTGGTCAGGATTAAATATAAAATAGATGCTCCCAAGTGCACCCAAATTATTGAGGAAAACAAGCACAACAACCCTGATTTGCGGAAAACAAAAATACCATATACCAATACCATACTGGCTTAAGAATAATACATTGATTAGTCTTGGACATGTCAGAGCTCTGACCTAAATCCTGAAGAACAATCAGTGGCCACTTAGTATGAAATGTGACGAAAAAGAAATAAGCCTGCAAGAAAAATAGGTGAATATTCCCAAATTGACGTGTGCAAAGCTGGTAGAGACACATTCAGAGATTAAGAGATGTAATTAAAGACAAATGTGGCTCCAGAAAGTGACTGATCACTTCTTAAACCTGTTATTCTGTTTTTCTTAGTAAAACCTATAGGCCATTTTTTCTCAATACTTGAATGTTGTCGGGTAAACATGTAAATGAAGCTGGAAATAAGGAAGGATATGTATTCAGACACCACAACATAAAACTTTGGCTCATTCCTCTAAGCAATTAGTCCTTGTTTTTTTAAGATTACAAAGGGCCTCTTTAAGACTGGCAGTTTGAATCCTTCCTACATTTTGAATGTGATTCAAATTTGAAGATTAGCTGGCCATGTACACCGATCAGCCATAACATTAAAACCACCTCCTGTTTCTACACTCACTGTCCACTTTATCAGCTCCACTTACCATATAGAAGCACTTTGTAGCTCTACAATTACTGACTGTAGTCCATCTGTTTCTCTACATACTTTTTTTAGCCTGCTTTCACCCTGTTCTTCAATGGCCAGGACCCCCACAGGACCACTACAGAGCAGGTATTATTTAGGTGGTGGATCATTCTCAGCACTGCTGGTATGAGTGGATCAGACACTGCAGTGCTTCTGGAGTTTTTAAACATCTCACTGTCACTGCTGGACTGAGAACAGTCCACCAACTCGAACAGCAGCAATAGATGAGCGATCGTCTCTGACTTTACATCTACAAGGTGGACCAACTAGGTAGGTCTAATAGAGTGGACAGTGAGTGGACACGGTAGGTAAAAACTCCAGCAGTGCTGCTGTGTCTGATCACCACCACCATGTCAGTGTCACTGCAGTGCTGAGAATGATCCACCACCTAAATAATACCTGCTCTGTGGTGGTCCTGTGAGAGTCCTGACCATTGAAGAACAGCATAAAAGGGAGCTAACAAAGCATGCAGAGAAACAGATGGACTACAGTCAGTAATTGTAGAACTACAAAGTGCTTCTATATGGTAAGTGGAGCTGATAAAATGGACAGTGAGTGTAGAAACAAGGAGGTGGTTTTAATGTTATGGCTGATCGGTGTATATACCATTAATTTCTATTTTAGAAGACACTCAAGTCGTGTTATTGTAACGTCCTTGTTTAAATTTATATGGCTGATAAAAATGAAATATTTCTTTAATGTAGCCCCATATTATAATGCTATCCTAAAGAAGGTACAAGCATTATAATATGGGGCTTTCTTGTACTGTACCGAGCCACATTTCTTCCCCCAAACATGACAAGCAATTTTTGTATTTGACCGTGGTTCTGATTAAGTGAATCAAATGTGTGAACAGATGACGTTAGTACAGTTTTACAGCTCATAGCACATGGTGAAAATCTCAAGCAGACACAGGCGCTTTCTTAACTTCAGTCCGACAGCACATTTTCTGAACTGAAACTATGTTAAATAAAGACACGAGCGGTTGAATACATTTCCTTGCACTGTATGAAGGCCCTGTTCGCTACATGACGTGCAACTTTTGCCTTCCTGTAGGCAAATCAATGGAAAACAAAGCTTGAACTTTTGCATCTTACTTATTTTCTTGCTATTAATACACCAGCTAACCTAGTGGAAAAAACTTGAATATATAATTAATTCGGGGCTTTTTCTGTCTAGTAACGACTAAGTGAAAATGACAGTGTGGTCAAAAAAGGTTGAAAATAACTATTTATTCATTAATATTTTATTGTATTTGTAGTCAATGATCTAGGTGACACTTTATACTATTAAACTGTGCCCTAACAGCCCTATTTACATGAATATAAACAGCATACAAGAGCATTTCTTGCCCTGTGACGTCTAGCTCATTAGGCGTACTGTTACAAATCTGTTTTCCAGAAAAGACATGCATGTTCTTCATAGGTTATAATTCAGCCAGTACTCATTTTTATTAAAGTAAACAGCTTTCAATCAATTCCTCTGGCAGTCAGTTTAAAAACTAGAAGAAATCAGACTGCACCGACTTCATTACGTTTTCTCTTGGGTGAAGGACTCGAAGAACAGACGGTTCTTTCGGTCTGATGCTGTGACCCTGCAGGCATTCTCCTCCCTGCTTCTATTAAAGTATGGCACTGCGGAGTGCATGTGCTGGAACATGTGAGTGGGACGGAGCTCCATAAAAGACACGGCATCGACGCTGCAGTGCCAGGTGCCTACCACCTGGCCCTTTCTTTTCTGCTATTCATAGGTTAAAAAGACTTTAAACCCATTCCATGGACAGTGATTGGTGTGGTCAGTAGAGGTTGAAAATAACTATTGATTCATGAATTGATGGTGAATAATTGGTGGTGATCAGGGTCGTTGGGTTGCTGTCGTTCTGCCCTTCTTGTCCGATCACTCAGGTTTGATGACGGTAGGGAGGTGGGCGATGAAAGCCTTCATGACCTTGTTACCTGCTCGCTCTCCCTTTTAGTTATGCTGTAATAATTAGGGGTGCCGGAGTCTAAAGCTACTCTCTGTAAAACTGATATTTTACTTAATTCACATAACTACAGTTTCTGTCATTTTACCCCGAGGTGGTTCTGAGGGAAACCTGTTTACCCACCCGAGGTTAAGGAATGAAGTCGAGACTGCCGTGCCAACAATGCTGCTCCTGCCAGATGTGACGGGAACCTGGCGTGTTTGCACCAAGAATGTCAAGAACTCACTACAGACTTTAGCACGGACTGAACTGAATAATAACTCCAATTATTTTTGCTAGTCATAACTTTTAGTTCGTTTTAATTTTGTTTGTATGATTTATGTAAATCCTACTTATTTAAATTATCCTCCAGGCCACCCAAGAAGGATGAGGTCCCTGCCGAGTCTGGTTCCTCTCAAGGTTTCCTCCTGTAGCCGCTCAGGTGGCGCAGCGGTAAAGTACGCTAGCTCACCAGAGTTAGGGTTTCGAATACATCGTATCAAACCTCAGCTCTGCCTTTCCGACTGGGCTGGGCGGTATGAACAACGATTGGCTGTTGTTCAGGGTCAGGGGTAAGGAAGTCGGATCATAGGTCCTCATAACTGGTGCCACTGCGGCCCCGGCTGGCTGACTGGTGGCGCCTGCACAGGGCTGAAGAATAACGCGGATGGGGGTGTGGCCCTCCGTACACAGTGCCTGTCAAGTATATGAACTCGACTCGTGCAGGTGAAAAATGCAGTCTTGTACTGACTGTGCGTACCGGAGGGGGCGCATGTCAGTTGAGAGGCGTCCTCAGTCAGCGGTGAAGGGTCGAATCAGTATAGAGGACGCATTCAGGGTAATTGGACACGACTAGACTGGGGGATAAAAAGAGGGGGGGGGGGGGGGGAATATAAAGAAAAAAAGAAAAAAAGGTTTCCTCCTGTTATTTTAAGGGAGATTTTCCTTGCCACTGTCGCCCTCGGCTTGCTCAACAGGGGTTTTTGTATCTGTTGGTCCTGGATTCTGTAGTTGCTTTGAGACAATGTCTATTGTAAAAAGCACTATATAAATAAACTTGACTTGGTGTGTGTTTAAAATAATATCAAACGAGTGTTTGTTTTTTTCGTTTTTTTTATTGGATTTCGTGGGATTTTATATTTTTGGTGACGCAGGAAAATAAAAAGGATAGTTTAGTATTAATATGCCATATTTTAGTTTTCTAGGATTACATTGAGACAGAGGAGCTAAGTAAAGTACTAAAATGTATACAATAGTGTTGGGGAGCTGTGTTAAACTGCTTTAGGTTAGACAGACCAAAAGAGGGAAAATAAAATAAAATCACATTGATACATAGATTCCCCTCCTCTTAAAACATACTTACACCCACCCACAAATAGTACAAATGATTAAAAAACTTATAATAAAATAAAATATAATACGCATTTTACAGTAGACTGGTTTCTCCACTCTTACTCACACCAATCTATCGCAACCAAAGATAACACTTGTCATAGAAATACCTACAAAATTACATATTTCTTTAAAAAAAAAAAAAAAAAAAAAAAAAAAAAAACCACAACACATGAAACATGGCATCCACTGCGCTATACCTTACGCTTTCCATTAGCAACCGTTTTCACTCAATATGACAGTTTAAAGAGATACACTTGCTAATTAGTTTTTTTTCTTCTTACAAAGTTAGGTTCTGAAAATCTAAGTGTCTTAGTAAGTTGTACTTGGAGAATACATAATTAATCATCTTCCACAGCTTCTCAACCAGCATTAAATCTTCGGACAAGCATTCGTATAAACACTACGCTAAAGGAAGGGGGATAAAAACCAACCAACAAACAAAAAGCTACATATATTTAAAAATAAAGAAATACTATACTGTCAAAACTCTGAGTAATAAAGGGAAACTAATTTTAGAAAGATTGTTACCCACTGGTTCGCCCTTTCTAGTTAGCATCCACCATCGGAGCACAAAGAAAATTACGAAAATACATAATGATGTGTTCTAGAGGATAAAGATGCTACCATAACAACCAAGGTGCTACCAAAACAGTCCCGTAAATCTAAAATATTCTTCCCCTTTGGAGAAACCACGTTAGAGATCCATGTCCTAGATGGATGTTTTTATCTTTTATAAGATACAGGCTTAATGTCCATGTTTTCCAAATGATCTGTTAGAAGAGGCACTCCCTTGGCGGAAACCAGAGGCCATCTGTGCAATGGCCGTGCGTAAATGTGACTAGTGACGTACAGTGTTTAACGTGTTTTCCACTATACGTAAGAGTGTGTCTCTGGTTTAGGTTGTAAAAGTCATTAGCAAAAAGACAAAGGAAAGGAAAATTAGTGCCTGTATTCCACCATGCCGGCTGATCTTTCGATAAAGTACTCTTCTTTCTTAGAATAAGTCCCCTTTGGTGTTTTCTGTGCACCCCCGAAACGTTGACAAACAAACCTATGCCGCTGGAGTAGGGTGCCGTTCCAAAAACGAGAGGGGCACTGGGGGCAGGAGAAATACCCTTGCGAGAGGTGACGCGCCCGATGGCGAAGAGCAGACAGGAGCCTTCGGGAACGCTTGCCACACACGACGCACCGGAGACGTGCCCGACAGCCATGCTTTCTTGGCGGGTGCCTTATCACACGATGCACCGACAGCGTTAACCGTCGTGTGAAGTTGGTGGAGGGACAGATGGGGCATGGAAAAAACCTAAAGGGTACCATGAAAGACCGCAGACCTCGGAACTTCAAGCGGCCCGCCCGCCAGATCCCGTTCCCTACGTTGATTCCGATACCTGCAGTATATCGGGCCCAGTTTAGCTGACTAATCCACCTCTTTCTTTTAAGTTGTTGCTGAAGCAGCAGCTTCTTCCTCATTAGAAATCGATCCCACCTCGTGTTCTGTACGCCACCGAACCCGCTCGTGACCTGCCCGTCATGGACGAATCTTACGTTTTTCTTTTTCTTTTCTTTCTTCTTTTGGGCGACGTCGGCATGCACCTGACCGACTTGATGCTGCATTTGCTGATGCTGCATCTGAAAAGAGTGCTGCTGCTGCTGCTGCGGCTGCTGCTGGTGGTACTGAGGGTGTGACGAGGATGAAATGTGGATATGCGGGGGAGCAGGATGAAGAGGGTTTGCGGTGACCCCTGTATAAATCTGTTGTACTTTGCCGCCTATGGGCTGTTGATGTGACAGGGGGGCTACAGTGGAGTGCGGGTAGTGAGGGTGTTGGGAGTGTGGAGGGGCACTGGTATTTGAATTATGAGGACCTGATTCTGGTGTGTAAAAGAGCGGGGAATAGCCGGCTGGTTGAGAGTGAATCTGTGTGTGAGAAATGGTTGAATGCGTTTGCTGGACGTTGTGACCTCCACTGTCTGGCGTTAGATTAAGAAGGGTGTTGGTGGCGGCTTCGCTTTCTTCTAAGGTTGCAGAATTTCCGCCAGATCCACCCCCTGTTGGCTGAGTGGTCGGTACGGTGCGTGTTAAACCGTGCTGAGATAGTCGATGCCTCGTCAAGCTGTTCGAGTAAGCGAAGGCTTTTCCGCAAACCTCGCATGAGAAAAGTTTTTCCCCACCCTGTTCATGGATGGCTTGGTGATGGGCAGTCAACTGGAAGTGATGGCGGAAAGTCTTCCAACATATCTGACATGTATACAGCTTAGGCGGGGGTTGGTTCGATGCACCAGCGCTGGATCCTTGAGCTTTATCCTGAGGATAGGGGTAATATGAGCCAGGGTTTGTCTGACTGCCGTCTTGACTGGCCTGATTTGTTGAGGACTTGGTTTTACTCCGCCTTGGCTTGAAATCCCCCCTAAGGTGCAGTTTTTCGTGTCTTTTCAGGCT
This sequence comes from Trichomycterus rosablanca, assembly GCF_030014385.1. Taxonomy (NCBI): domain Eukaryota; kingdom Metazoa; phylum Chordata; class Actinopteri; order Siluriformes; family Trichomycteridae; genus Trichomycterus; species Trichomycterus rosablanca. The sequence continues at coordinate 8,832,686 of NC_085989.1, forward strand.
CTGCGCGTACCCAAAATCTTTACCACAGAGGGAGCATTTGTAGTTCTTCTCCCCTGAATGAACAGTCTGATGTTTTGTGAGATGGAAAGGTTCTCGGAAATCTTTGCCACAGACATCACAATGGAACGGCTTCTCTCCGGTGTGAACACGCTCGTGCCTCCGGAGGGTTTCCCGTCTGCCAAAGCCCCGCCCACAAACGGTGCATAAATAAGGCCTTTCCGATCCCTCCCCGCGAGGCCCGTTCTGGCTCCGCCGACGCTTCACACCCTCTCCGGGTAGACCACCAGGTCTGGGTTCCCTCTTCTGTCTGGGCTTCCGTGGCCGCTTTGGTTTGGCATTAGGCGTGGCGTTTTGTGTAGTAGGCTGTTGCTGAGTGGGATGAGACAAGGGCATCATGGATCCACTCAAACACTCATCATTTCCGCCGGTTCCTGTAGACGTAGACGATGGGCCACCGATGGTACCAAAGCCAAGACCCCCTAACAGACCTCCGATTATATCCCTACGTTCCTCTCTTCCCCCGTTGTTATTCATTTCGGGAGGCAAGACGGAGGCCGCTGCAGCTGCAGCTATTGCGGACATAGCACTGCTGGTGACTTCATCTTCTGAATCGTCGAGGAGAGCAGAAAGGGGGAGATGAGGCTGCTGTTGGTGATGATGTTGCTGTTGTTGCTGACTCGAAGGGTGTGGGTGAAGTGTTGGAGCCAAGGGAGCTTTTCTTAAAGCGGGGCCTGACAAACCGTTATTGCAAGAACCATCACCGGAGTACGGGAGGTTACCCTGTGGCCGGCGATAATCGTCAACCCTGTAGGACGTTTGGTAGGGATCTCTTGAGTATGGTGAATTATATTTCCCTTCTGTTTTATCAGCAGAATGTGGATTTCCTGCTCTTCCTTGTGGGTATAAGGCATCACAGGGTATTTCCGTTGCACCTCCCTCTGTCTTCTGATACACCAGTGCTTTATCATCTGGTAACTGTCTACCTTGGTATTCGCTTCCTTCCACCTTGTCATCGGAACTCACCGAACTGCTGCCGTCGCTGCTTCCTGAACTCCCCCTCCCCGGTTTGCCACACGAACCAGATGAAGCGTGGTTAAGCAAAGACGTACTCTCTCTAAAGCAGCGATCACAGACTGGGCAGCGGTAAGGCTTATCCTCGTGGATTTTCTCATGCCGTGTAAGAGATTCTCTGCGGTTAAAAGATCTCTGGCAGGTTGAACAAGCGAACGGACGCGCTCCGGAGTGGATAACACCATGCTGAAGGAGATGCCCCCGTTTCTTAAAACCTTTTCCACATTCGTTACAACAGTATGTCTTATCTGGACTTTCACACGAAGATGAAGAAAGGTCTGGGTTGGACTGGTTTGGCTCATGTTGGTGAGATATCCTGTCCTGAGTCGAGTGAGGCAGACTGGTATCGGACTGATGCTGATGGACAGTATTTGGGTTTGCGTTAGCACTGGCGTTAGGGCCGTTATGATCGTCATGGTTTCGTATGTGTCTACGGAGACTATTAATGTGTGTGAACGATTTACCACATTCTCCACAGTGAAAGACAGGCTCCGGCTCAGAAACAGTAGGGGTCATGGCAGACTGATTATCAGTTTTGGGCATCTGTGAAACGTTCGATACCAGCACAGAGGCAGAATTTGAAGAGGGGGCAGAGGAAGAGGAGGAAGAGACAGTTGAAGAAGAGGAGGAGGATGGTGTGGAAGGTGTGAGGATGGAGGAGGGGTCACCAGCAAGACCTCTCATGCCAACCCCTGAACCTCCTCCAACAAGGCCAGAAGACCCATCATGACCATGCGCCCCAGAGCTGCTGTGGCAATTAGTACTGCTACTACTGCCACTACTGCTGCCGTCTGTTTTTCTCTGGGGCAGGTATCCAGCCATTGCTTTCTTTCTCCTGCTGCCACTACCTCCGCCTCCTCCAGCCCCAGACCCACCATCCCCTTTCCCGTCATCCTTTGGGGCGGAAAGATGAAGCGGAAGTGTAAGGGGAAGACCGGCTTCCTGCTGCATTAGGGAAGCTAGCTGATTGGAGGACAGAACGGGGATGCCTTGAAAATCAAATCCGCTAAGTGGCGAGGGCTGAGGCGCGGTGTGAAGAGGGTGATGTGGGTGGGCATGGCTGTGTGGGTGAGACAAGGCATGAGGTGCTAGCTGCTGCTGTTGCTGCTGAGGCTGAGAGGCTGGGTGGCCGTGTGTGTGAGATGGGTGAAGTGCTGGGGGTGGAGCTAGACCTATGTTTGATTCTGAAAGACCGAGAGGATTATGGGGGCCCTGCTGAACTAGAAACTGCTCTAGGCTCGCGTTGGCTGGCATTCCAGAAAGAAAGTATTGGTTGGCTGCAAGCATGCAACTAAACTGCTGGTGTAAACTTCGAGCGTCGGATTGGGAGCCAACCAGTCCGGCTACCGTACTGCTGCTGCTTGCAGGATTATTGGAGGTGGTGGTCGAACTGGAAGGAGACGGTGATGAAGAGGGTGGTCCAGGTGATGGCTGCGGCACAGAAAGTCCAGGGTGTAACGGTGGTGGTGGGGGAGCAGACGTCACGACCCCGCCAATTACTCCAGAACCACTAGTACCGCTTCCGCCCGCGAAATCAAAACGTCCCATCCCCGAGTGAAGTTGCTCTTGCGCCAGGGCTGCCTCTGCAGGGTGAAAAGGACGCAGGAATTGCGGATAGCCAGACGCGCCTGTACTTCCACTGCCGCTGCTCATCTTGCTAGATTTGCGCGAGCTTTGCGAGGAAGCAGACTGAGTTTGCTGGGGAATAGGTGGAAGAGGAGCGCTCATTTTTGCAAAGATCGAAGAATCGGAAAACGCATTGCTTCTAGATCCTTGAAGCGAACCTAGGCCAAGCCCAGACAGGAGCGCTCCAGAGGCCTCACCCTGTTGCTGTTGATGCTGAAGCTGCTGTGGGTGTTGAAGTTGAACCTGCTGTTGGTGCTGCAGCCCCAGGCCTTTGAACTGGTGTGCCTGGTGCCCGCTTAGCATTTCTAAAATGTCCATAGGGCACTTCCCAAACTGGAACATTTCCCTCACTGTTGTAAGGGACTCCTCGTTCCTTCCCGTTAGCTTGCCGCTGCAGTAAAAGAAGACAACATGACTTAACACGCATGACCCAATATAAGCACTAATAAGTACTAATTACATGAGCTAGTAAATATGAAGTTGGCAGAATTTATTCAGCCAATTGTTTTGTTCTATTAAGATGACCTGATGCAACCTGATTTGCTTATAGTTGTCCCTTTGTAGCATTTACAACTGGTTATCAAGTTAATCTGATAATAGCAAAATCATTGTTGCAAACTGATTCATTTGTTTTTATTGTAATCCCCACATTTAGTGTTTTGTTTCTTTTTAATGTAAAAAACAACTACATATAACTAAGCAACCCTTTGTTAATCACATCTGACTCATGTAATGACATTTAGGGATACTGCAGCATTTATAACACATCCTAAGGTGCTAGGGTAGCACAGCAAACATGGACCACGACTTGTCTTGTCCAAGGGAGGGAGTGATTCCTCGTAACTGCTGCGATTACGGCCTCTGATGGCCGATTGATGGCATCTGCACAATGCCATGGGGTATAATAAAGATCGGCACGTGACTCTTAGTGCGTTATATGGACTCACATATGAACCTGCTTCAAGCAGGTAATGAGTAATACACGTGTCGAAGGGGGAGTGTGACGTTTGTGGCTCTACTAGATCAGGAGTGAAGGTATGCAGCAATAGAGGCGAAAATACCAATCAGTAGGGATGTAACGATGCCCCACAAGGCAGTTAAAAATCGGTGCACATGTGCCACGATTCGAATCGGTAATTCATGTATAATGAATCGATATTCACTTAAAACAGCAGAGGGCACTATTCACCTCGCCACTGAGTTGTATGGGATTTTCCCGCCAAATTTATTTGTCAGGACACTTTCTTTATTTTTATTATTCATTTATTTATATAATGTGGGATCTGTTTCAGTTTTTTTTTTTTTTACACAAAAAGGGAAATGTGCAGCATTGTCTTGCATAGTTTGTGCCTACCTCAGAAATAAAAGGGCATTCATTATTTAGATGAATCAAAGATTTCTTAAATTTTTTTAACCCTGTGATGCACAACCTGGGTTCAATTAACTTGTTTTTGATCATCACAAATCCTTATTTCAGTTTTATATTTTTTGTAGGGCTGTCAAACGATTAAAATTTTTAATCGCGATTAATCTCAGAATTTCATATAGTTAATCGCGATTAATCGCATTAAAAAAAATCTGTGTAAATGTTATAGAAAACAAGGATTTTTAAGTGAAATGTTACAATTACAATGGTGAACACATTTTATGCTAAATGTACTAATGTTAAAAACTGCTGGGACAAGAGAAAACTGTAAGGGAGTTTTATTCACTCACATACTAGGCAGTAATACTATCCAGTGGTTTAATGGACGTTTCTACACGAACTGAGTGTGTTTAGACTAGGGTGGCCAGATTCATAGTAACAAAAAGGAGGACATTACACCCCAAAAAGCCGGACATCTTATTAGGAACAGGGGGACATGCTACTGCAACACACAGAATGAATCCAGAACCCATATAACAGTTTTTGACCAATTTAAGCAAGAATTATATAACAAATGACTGTTTTACTCACTAAATGTTGTGTCTTTTCATATTTAGGTCCGTTCATCGCTGCCTCAAAAGTTTACTTTTTGGCATTTTCACCGCGTTCCTGATCATGAGAGCTGAGTGATTGACTCAGGTAGCGCGGTGTTTACAAAACAGAGAGGGCGGGCGAAATTCAACCACCCAATCACAGACTAGCATTTAGAGGGCGGACCTTCTCCGATTGGCCAGTGGTAGCTCTATAAGGAGTCAAATGAGGCTGTTAAACCAATGATATACAAAGCATTTGTTTCGACATGTACCTGAGCCAATGGTAAATAATATTGATCAAAAATGAAACCAGTTCACTCCAAAAGGAGGATTTTTAAGTGTCCGTTCTAGCGTTACGTGAATGGAGGACTGGCAGCTTCTTTATTATGCAAGTGCATTACTACGACACTACCACGCTCGGTAACATTATGTTAACAAACCGCAAATAAAAAACGGTGGCAAGTCCGACATTAAAACGTTTGTTCTACCAGTCAAGTCTCAACATGAACTAGAATTTGCGTTAACGGCACTAATTTTTATAATCGCGTTAAATTGAGATTGCGTTAATGCGTTATTATCGCGTTAACTTCGACAGCCCTAATTTTTTGCTTTTTTAATAAAAATCATTTTTGTATCACTACCCTCCTAATGCACAACATGGGTCAAAATGTATTTACTATGGAATTTGACAGAAACTGACATTTGTAAGTGTTTGTAGTCAAAAACATATTTACTGATCTTTTGAAAGACAACCAAAGATTAGGCTCTTGAATCTTGAATATGTCCAATACTATTTGCTTGCTAGCTGTTTACATATTCTAGTATAGATAGCTTTTATTAGCTAAGACAGCAAATACATGAATAACTGACAAATGTGCATATGAAAATATTCTTGAATGGATGAATATGGGTCATTTTTGACCCATGTTGTGCATTAGAAGAGGTTTGCTTAGCTTGTGCATCAAAGGGTTAAGAGAAATAATAAAAGAAAACTTTGTCATAATTTGTCTTCAATTTCATTTTGCTTAAAAAAAAATCGGGGGGAAATCGTATCATGAACTCAGTATCGTGAATCGTATCGCATCGTGGGTAGAGTGCATCATTACATCCCTACCAATCAGGTAATTAGATACAACTAGATTGGGAGGAAAATAGGGGGATGCATAAATAAATAAAAAAGGCACCCTATCTAACCTTCCTTCCTTCCTGCAGACATGGCCAACTGAATCTGTAAGCGCCAGTAGTATCAATGAGCTCGGAAAACTATAATGGAGTATTTAGTCACATGACCATAGTGAATCCTATTTTCAGAAGGATTAATGGCATTCTGTTAAATACTATAAAACAAGAATCTTATTCAACTAACAACAATGACCAACTTTTTTGGCAAAGACTGAACCTTTTATACTCTTACCGATTACCAGTTCACCAGCTTGTTTTGGAATGTTTTAAAACAGTGTAACTTTGCCACTGTTAATTGTACTTTGTAAATGTAAACAAATTTTGAATTTGATGCCTGCAACACAAAGATGGGTCTAGGTTCACCACTTTGTGCCAAAATTCATGAGACAATTGCCAATCAGTATATAAAAAAATAAAATAAAATAAAAACATTTCTCAAGGCAAGGTTGCAAAGAATTGAGGTATTTCACCACCTGTCATACATAACATTATGAAAAGATTCAGGAACTGTTAAATCCATGTCTGTGTAGGGCCAGAAAACACTGTTGAATGTGTGTGACCTTTGAGCCTTCAGATGGCACTGCATGGAAAACCGGCAGGCTACTGTGATAAATATAGACACATGGGTTCAGGAGCACTTCGGAAATGTGTTGTCACTTAACACAATCCACCTCTGCATCACAAATGCTTAGCTTGTTTTGGGGGCAAAAAGTGAAAGGTGCAGAAGCCAACTAATGTAATAGTATGGGGGTGAATCATGCCATGGGTGAGACACCAAATGGAGGTGTATATTAAAATTGTATAAAGACATATGCTGGCATCATAGTAATGTCTTTTACAGGAAGCCCATTGATATTTCAGTAAGACTATGGCCAGGCCTTATTATGCACAGGTTACAACAGCATGGCTTCGTAGACAGAGCGTGTGTGCCCGACCAGCCTACCTGCAGTCCTGCCCTGTTTCCTACTGTAAATGTACACTGATCAGCCATAACATATCAGCTCCATTTACCATATAGGAGCACTTTAATAATTCTACAATTACTGACTGTAGTCCATCTGTTTCTCTGCATGCTTTGTTAGCCCTCTTTCATGCTGTTCTTCAATGGTCAGGACCCCCACAGGACCACTACAGAGCAGGTATTATTTAGGTGGTGGATCATTCTCAGCACTGCAGTGACACTGACGTGGTGGTGGTGTGTTAGTGTGTGTTGTGCTGGTATGAGTGGATAAGACACAGCAATGCTGCTGGAGTTTTTAAACACCTCACTGTTGCTGCTGGACTGAGAATAGTCCACCAACCAAAAACATCCAGCCAACAGCGCCTCGTGGGAAGCGTCCTGTGACCACTGATGAAGGTCTAGAAGACGACCAACTCAAACAGCAGCAATAGATGAGCGATCGTCCCTGACTTTACATCTACAAGGTGGACCAACTAGGTAGGAGTGGACACGGTATTTAAAAACTCCAGCAGCGCTGCTGTGTCTGATCCACTCATACCAGCACCACCATGTGAGTGTCACTGCAGTGCTGAGAATGATCCACCACCTAAATAATATCTGCTCTGTGGGGGGTCCTGACCATTGAAGAACAGCATGAAAGGGGGCTAACAAAGCATGCAGAGAAACAGGTGGACTACAGTCAGTAATTTTTGAATTATTAAAGTGCTCCTATATGGTAAGTGGAGCTGATAAAAAGGAGTGTAGAAACAAGAAGGTGGTTTTAATGTTATGGCTGATCAGTGTATGTCACATCATAACAATGAGAATCAGACAATGATGACTACAGAATGTTGAACAGGTGAAGTCTGCCACTTGCTAAATTACAGTATCATCAGTTCCAAAATGTGTAATAAAAAGTGTAATTCATTTGTCACTTAAATAAAGGTCACAGACTCTTGTTTTACTGCATTTTGCAAATACCAGAAATGGAGTTTATACTAATCAGATTACATGTTACATAGTTAGAGCACTGTTTTAGTATAAGCTCACCTGCCTGCCAATCACAAGAGGAATTTTTCCATGGCATAAGGTGCATATAATCATTGTTTAGGTAACATAAATGAGAAGCATGATTGTATGCAACATTATGACTATAATTATTACATTAAATGAATATAAACAAACATCTTACCGATGAGGGGGTATTCTTTTACTTATTTATCTCACAGGCGTGAACAGAACTGGTCCCCATTTTGTGTTTCATATGAATGTCTTTTCATTTCAGTTCAAATCACAGTGAAAAGGTAACAGGTCACAATGGCCAACAGATTGATGTCCAAGGATGGAAGACCAGGAGCACGACAATAACAGGACCATCTAGTTGTCTGCTGTCAGCCCCTGCAGTCTGATGTAAAAAGAACAAAATACAACAGATCAGTACATATACAAGTGTAAGAAAATTACACATGTAATTAAGCAGTGCACACTAATGAAAGATCAATGTGCCTACTGTGATGAAAATGTGAAAACTTTGCATCATGTCCTGTATAAAGGTAATAACTCTACCTTTAGTAGTTAGCATGTTATTTGGCCCTTGTAACGGCTTCTGCTGACTCTATGTAACTCTCGTAACTCCATTGAAGTGTGTCCCAGAACTCTGGCCTATTCAAATTTCTTCTGGTGTATCTAGTCAACCATTCATGTGTTTCTTGGTCAAGAGTGGCATGTGGCATGAAGTGCTCCCACAAAGTCCTTGGTTAAAAGATGTTCTTATGGTTATAACTGTCACATTTGTCCAGACCAAAGAAACTGAACTATGTATAAGTACACAGATCAGCCATAACATTAAAACCACCTCCTTGTTTTTCTACACTCACTGTTCATTTTATCAGCCCCACTTACCATATAGAAGCACTTTGTAGTTCTAGAATTACTGACTGTATTCCATCTGTTTCTCTACATGCTTTGTTAGTCCCCTTTCATGCTGTTCTTTAATGGTCAGGACTCTCCCAGGACCCCCACAGAGCAGGTATTATTTAGGTGGGGGATGATTCTCAGCACTGCAGTGACACTGACATGGTGGTGGTGTGTTAGTGTGTGTTGTGCTGTTATGAGTGGATCAGACACAGCAACGCTGCTGGAGTTTTTAAATACCGTGTCCACTCACTGTCGACTCTATTAGACACTCCTACCTAGTTGGTCCACCTTGTAGAAGTAAAGTCAGAGACGATCGCTCATCTAGTGCTGCTGTTTGAGTTGGTCATCTTCTAGACCTTCATCGGTGGTCACAGGACGCTGCCCATGGGGCGCTGTTGGCTGGAGATTTTTGGTTGGTGGACTATTCTCAGTCCAGCAGTAATAGTGAGGTGTTTAAAAACTCCATCAGCGCTGCTGTGTCTGATCCACTCATACCAGCACAACACACACTAACACACCACCACCATGTCAGTGTCACTGCAGTGCTGAGAATGATCCACCACCCAAATAATACCTGCTCTGTAGTGGTCCTGACCATTGAAGAACAGGGTGAAAGCAGGTTAAAAAGGTATGTAAAGAAACAGATGGACTACAGTCAGTAATTGTAGAATTACAAAGTGCTTCTATATGGTAAATGGAGCTGATAAAATGGACAGTAAGTGTATTAAAAAACCCTTACCCTTGCTTTTAAGAAAAGGTTCAACATAGATAAATAATCAGCTACATCACTTAAAATACCAGGTACCACAAGTACCACTAATAAATGTTAAACATAACAAAATGTTATTACAATATATACAGATTACTGAATTGTTTCATATCCATGTACTTTTTTTTCCTTTTTTAAACATTTTAGATCAATACCAAAACTGTACCAGCCTAACCATGACTTTTAATGCTTATTTCTTTAATATCTGTGGACAGGATACTGTCCTTATTCTTGCACCAAAAAAAGTTTTTGGTTAATTTGAATAATTTTGCAACATATTTATAGGTTTTAAAAAACAAGTCATGTTACTATGACAGAGATGTCAGTGTAAAAAAAACAGATTAAACAGATGTTCACATACCGGAGGTACAGTGGATGATGTGAAGTCATGGATTTAAAATAAATAACAGAACTGAACATGAACAATACAACAATGGGCATTAAAAACTGACAATTTAAGCTCACAATATTCCACACAGTATCAGTGTTCCATACACTAATGTTTTGATAAACCATATGTTTAATGGTATATTTACTATTTAATATGTATATATGAACATGCTAATTCAACTGCTCTATTATTATAAACGTAGTTATTATGATGTAATAAGCAATAATAAGTTATACCTTTATACTGACGCATGGTGTCAAATATTCACATAGTTTTTGTAATGAATAAATACATGCAGGTCTAAGTTTAGGATTTGGTGATTACCTCAGTGTAGGGAACAACCTCAAATAATGCACTTTATAAAACAGTCACTTAGATGAATATACAGTGTATCACAAAAGTGAGTACACCCCTCACATTTCTGCAGATATTTAAGTATATCTTTTCATGGGACAACACTGACAAAATGACACTTTGACACAATGAAAAGTAGTCTGTGTGCAGCTTATATAACAGTGTAAATTTATTCTTCCCTCAAAATAACTCAATATACAGCCATTAATGTCTAAACCACCGGCAACAGAA